>NC_053389.1:308339327-308658327 GCF_905171765.1 Bufo bufo
CATCTCTGTAATGAGAAGGGGTGTGGTCTAATGACATCAACACCCTATATTAGGTGTGCATAATTATTAGGCAACTTCCTTTCCTTTGGCAAAATGGGTCAAAAGAAGGACTTGACAGGCTCAGAAAAGTCAAAAATAGTGAGATATCTTGCAGAGGGATGCAGCACTCTTAAAATTGCAAAGCTTCTGAAGCGTGATCATCGAACAATCAAGCGTTTCATTCAAAATAGTCAACAGGGTCGCAAGAAGCGTGTGGAAAAACCAAGGCGCAAAATAACTGCCCATGAACTGAGAAAAGTCAAGCGTGCAGCTGCCAAGATGCCACTTGCCACCATTTTGGCCATATTTCAGAGCTGCAACATCACTGGAGTGCCCAAAAGCACAAGGTGTGCAATACTCAGAGACATGGCCAAGGTAAGAAAGGCTGAAAGACGACCACCACTGAACAAGACAGACAAGCTGTGCCAAGAAATATCTCAAGACTGATTTTTCTAAGGTTTTATGGACTGATGAAATGAGAGTGAGTCTTGATGGGCCAGATGGATGGGCCCGTGGCTGGATTGGTAAAGGGCAGAGAGCTCCAGTCCGACTCAGACGCCAGCAAGGTAGAGGTGGAGTACTGGTTTGGGCTGGTATCATCAAAGATGAGCTTGTGGGGCCTTTTCGGGTTGAGGATGGAGTCTAGCTCAACTCCCAGTCCTACTGCCAGTTTCTGGAAGACACCTTCTTCAAGCAGTGGTACAGGAAGAAGTCTGCATCCTTCAAGAAAAACATGATTTTCATGCAGGACAATGCTCCATCACACGCGTCCAAGTACTCCACAGCGTGGCTGGCAAGAAAGGGTATAAAAGAAGAAAATCTAATGACATGGCCTCCTTGTTCACCTGATCTGAACCCCATTGAGAACCTGTGGTCCATCATCAAATGCGAGATTTACAAGGAGGGAAAACAGTACATCTCTCTGAACAGTGTCTGGGAGGCTGTGGTTGCTGCTGCATGCAATGTTAATGGTGAACAGATCAAAACACTGACAGAATCCATGGATGGCAGGCTTTTGAGTGTCCTTGCAAAGAATGGTGGCTATATTGGTCACTGATTTGTTTTTGTTTTGTTTTTGAATGTCAGAAATGTATATTTGTGAATGTTGAGATGTTATATTGGTTTCACTGGTAAAAATAAATAATTGAAATGGGTATATATTTGTTTTTTGTTAAGTTGCCTAATAATTATGCACAGTAATAGTCACCTGCACACACAGATATCCCTCTAAAAAAGCTAAAACTAAAAACAAACTAAAAACTACTTCCAAAAATATTCAGCTTTGATATTAATGAGTTTTTTGGGTTCATTGAGAACATGGTTGTTGTTCAATAATAAAATTAATCCTCAAAAATACAACTTGCCTAATAATTCTGCACTCTCTGTACAAGTTTGTGTCAGAAATTATTGTGCTACATATCTTTGATAAAAAAAAAATCCAATAAGTGTATATTTATTGGTTTGCGCAAAAGTTATAGCGTTTACAAACTATGGTTCGAAAATTTGAATTTCCGCATTTTGAAGCAGCTCTGACTTTCTGAGCACCATGTTTCTTGAGGTGCTAGAATGCCAGGATAGTATAAATACCCCCCAAATGACCCCATTTTAGAAAGAAGACACCTCAAAGTATTCGCGGAGGGGCATGGTGAGTTCATGTATGATTAAAAAAAAATTCACAAGTTAGCGGAAAATGACACTTTCTGAGGATTTTTTTTTTTAATAATAAAGTTTCCATTTCTGCTAACTTCTGGCAAAAAAAAAAAATTAATCTCCCAAGGACTCACTATGCCCCTCAGTGAATACCTTTGGGTGTCTACTTTTCGAAATGGGGTCATTTGTGGGGTGTGTTTACTGTTCTGGCATTTTGGGCGGGGCTAAATTGTGAGCAACCCTGTAAAGCATAAAGGTACTCAGACTTTCGGCCCCTTTACGCATCTAGGCTGCAAAAAAGTGTCACAAATGTGGTATCGCCGCACTCAGAAGAAGTAGGGCAATGTGTTGTATATAACCATGCTGGGAGAGAGAAATATCTCTGTAAATTGACAACTTTGTATAAAAAAAAATTAAAAAGTTGTCATTTACAGAGATATTTCTCACACACAGTATGGGTATATGTAAAAATACACCCCAAAACACATTGCCCTACTTCTTCTGAGTATGGCGATACCACATGTGTGACACTTTTTTGCAGCCTAGGTGCACAAAGGGGCCCAAATTCCAATGAGTACTTTTAGGATTTCACAGGGCATTTTTACAAATTTGGATTCCAAACTACTTCTCATGCTTTAGGGCCCCTAAAATGCCAGGGCAGTATAAATACCCCACAAGTGACCCCATTTTGGAAAGAAGACACCCCAAGGTATTCTGTGAGGGGTATGGTGAGTTCATGTAAGATTTTATTTTTTGTCACAAGTTAGTGGAATATGAGACTTTGTAAGAAAAAACAAAAAAAAAATCAATTTCCGCTAACTTGTGCCAAAAAAATAAATCTTCTATGAACTCGCCATGCCCCTCACGTAATACCTTGGGGTGTCTTCTTTCCTTTCTTTCTTCTTTCCACTGCTGTCTACAGGTTCATATTCTGAACCACTGGATTCAGCGGGTGAGGCGTCCCCATCGCTTTCATCCATCAGGGCCAGAATCCTGTAGGCCTCTTCAGCGGAACTAAATTTAGGGGGTATTCCTCTGAGAATATCCAGGAAAAAGAGCACACCTTCCTAGTAAAAAGGAATGCTTGCGAAGTAAAGCTGCGATCGCTAATAAAGATCCAAAAAGCTCAAAAGTTATCTTTATAGCGCCACAGCGATTTTACAGTGTTTTTGCAGTGATCAGAAAAAAAACATTTCTGTCACTGCGGTGGGGCGGACTGAACGCAAGTGTGGGCACAAGATCAGGCCTGATCGGGCGAACACTGCGTTTTTTGTAGAGCCTAAGGTGACCCTAATGTACTGATATAGATCTGATTGCGATCAGTCTTGATCACTTACAGATACTATATAGTACTAGTGCTGATTAGCGACAGCGATGACGCTAATCAGCGACAAATCAGTGACTGCGGTGCGGTGGGCTAGGCGCTAACTACCTAACAAGTAGCTAACTAACTAGCGGTGATAAGGGACCCTTACAGGGGGTGATCAGGGAGTCTATATGGGGTGATCAGAGGTTAATAAGGGGTTAATAAGTGACAGGGTGTAATGTGTGTGTGGTGATTGGTGCTACTTACAGAGCTGCCTGTGTCCTCTGGTGGTCGATCCAAGCAAAAGGGACCACCAGAGGAGCAGGTAGCAGGTATATCAGACGCTATTTACAAAATAGCGTCTGATATACCTATTTGATTGTTTCTTTTAAAAATCTACAGCCTGCCAGCCAATGATCAGCGCTGGCAGGCTGTAGTTAAACTTGAATACTGCGCAATCCTGTGAACGTGCGCTCCTGTGAGCTCACGTTCACAGGAAATCTCAGGCCTCACGAGATGACGCCAATAGGCGTCACTGAGACCTGAGAGCGATGCCATCCGGACGCCTATCGACGTTACCGTGACGGCAAGTGGTTAAAAAGGACTTGAAACCTCAACTGTCTGTATCTATTTGCATTCCTCATGTAATAACAATTCTAGAGCATCTATTCTCCAGACTCTATATGGTGCCATTGTTCTATTATTCCTTCTTGAAGTTATTAATGAATTGCCAGCAGTTTGCAATGAAATCTGGGGTGTGTCCCTGCACAGTCCAACACTATCAAATCCGTACTGACAATGTGAAACTGTAATGGGACACCCCTCCGCTTCAAACTGGTAACACTCAGATGGAACTTTATTGCTAACTGCTGGCAGTTAATTCTGAAAATTCTAATATAGTTGCACAAATAGATTAAGGCCTCTTTCACACGGGCATGTGTGCCCCGTGGTCATGCTGCGGGCCGCAAAATGCGGGTCGCAGTGCACAAGCACAGTCCGTTGGGCAGCCGCAGCGGATCACGGACCCATTCACTTGAATGGGTCCGCGATCCGGCCGTTCTGCAAAAAGATAGGACATGTTCTATCTTTTTGCAGAACGGAAGTACAGGACGAAACGCCACGAAAGCACTCCGTAGTGCTTCCTTAGGGTTCCATTCCGTGGTTCCGTTCTGCACCATTCCGCATCTCCGGATTTGCGGACCCATTCAAGTGAATGGGTCCGCATCCGTGATGCGGAATACCCACGGAACGGCACCCGTGTATTGCGGATCCGCAAATGCGGTCTGCAATACGCAACGGGGCACACACGCCCGTGTGAAAGAGGCCTAAAGATGAGAAAACCTTCTCTGATTTAGTTTGGTTCAGGTTCACTGAATTTTTGAAAAAGTTTTGTTCGGACCTGAGTCAGTTCTACCTGAACTAAAGAGGCACAAATTGCCCTGGAAATGATATATAACACCTAGTCTCCTAAGATTCATGTGGGGTCATTTATCAAACTGGTGTAAACAGGTCATCAAAACAAAACCGACTCGGCCGTATATAGACATATGAGGAAGTATAAATTAATTGTAAAGCTAGAACACCTTCCCATTTATATAAAATACAACTTTTAATGGTATCTTAAAAAACATAAGCTCAAATCAAGCTCAGACCCCATGGGTCAGGACAACACAGATACAAATGGAATACTTATTATTTCAGAACAACAGATAGCTTTTGAATTATTCTGAGGTTACTCACGGTTTGATGATATAGCCGATGTTAATTATTTGAAGTTTGCAGGGGACTCTCTGCAGAAAAGGATGTGGTGAGGATATCTATTGATGAACACTTCAGGGAAACGAAGCATAGGAGCCAAAATGGGAAACAGATATTACACACCTATTTTCCCTATGCGTCCCTCCCTAGACCTCAGCCCAGGGACAACCCCTCAATGGTAGGGGCTCCCTGTCCTCATACCTAGTCTATATACCCCTGGAGAGCCCTACTTTAATTGAAAAGGGGGGGGCATATGTGGCTACATAAACTTGCTGAATACATAAATAGGTATACCACTAAAGGACAGAACCAATGAATATTAGTAGGTATATAAATCAGACAAATATCCCATCACTCGGTGCCCCTCTATTAGGACCCTTGAGCCAGGATGCAGGCTTTTGGGATGTCAGGTGTCTCACTCTTAATTTCAAATTGTTGCCTTATATACTCTCTTCTCCCATCTAGGTCCATCACCCCTAATCCACAGAGATCCTCCTCCCCCCATCACATCACCCAAACATTGCCACAGTTTGTTTATACTAATCTCCTCAGCATTATATAGAAATGTGGATCATGTTTGTTATTTACCTGAATCTATACTCCTTAATTCCTCATAATATACTGTATGTAGAGGAAAGAAGCTGCTGTGGAACTGTGCGTTCCACAGACCGGAAATTACGTCACCACCGAGCGCTCCAGAGAAAGGAAGCTGCGTCACCTCCAAGCGTTTCAAAGGCCGGAAGTGTCATGTCAGCAGTATTCCTGGAGCGTTCCTGCATTCCAAAGATAGGAAATAGATCATCGGAGGTGAACTGAAGTGCCAGGTATATCATGTGGAACGCACATGCGCTAAACAGGTTAATTATCTCCGTGTTAACACTCAAAATAACAAGATCTGTATCTTATAAGTTAATTAGAGTGTATATACCCATATAGACTTTAAAAAATAAAATAAATATCAGAGGTGGACCGAGGTACCAAGTATATAATCTGGAACGCATATGTGCTCCACAGGTTAATTATCTCCCTATTGACACTAAAAATAACAAGATCTATATCTCATAATTTAATTAGAGTGTATATACCCACATTAAACATGAACATGTCCGGTCTACCCAACTGAGTAGATGCACTAGAGGAAAGGGAAGGGTGAGGGGGAGGGAGAGGGGAGATGGACAAAGTACGCAGAGGATACATCTAAGGCTATAGACACCTTTATTCTCAATATTGCCCACAGTATTATCCCAGATGGGGGCATCCCTTCCTAATGTGAATGACACCATCATGGGTTTGATATATCATATTGGATCTATTCTGATCCGATATACACAAGTATGACAATCGTTCAATATATTCAGAGCTATGTTTGACAGCTGCCTAGAAGGGGGAATTGGAGATATGACAAAAGGGGGGAGAGGGGGGTTGGGGAAAAGATCATGTACACAGAAGTCAGGAGGACAAAGCATATGTACTCATTATACATATTATAGAAAACATCCAAACAATAGTTGTTCATTTAGGCCATCAGGACTAGATGTCTTAAGTCTATAGATCCATTGGCATTCTTTTTGTAGTATCCTCCTATCCCAATCACCATTGCGTGGTGAGGGGGGGATAACCTCAATAATTTGAAAGCTTAGGGAATTTGAATTCCCCTCATGGAATCCATGGACATGGTTGGCCACTGGTTTATCCCTTCTGTGTTTAATGTCTCCTAGATGTTTACCAATCCTCCTCCTCAGCTCTCTTTTCGTCTTCCCCACATAGTTAAGGGGGCACTGGGAGGTGATAAGATATACCACTCCACACGTTCTACAATTTGCAAAGTCCCTGATCTCATAACTCCTTCCAGTCTAGACACTTCTAAATATTTTTGATGCTGCGACAAACGAACAAGCCACGCATTCATTGCATCTAAACATTCCCAGAGGTCTCCTCTCTAGCCACGTTCCTATGTTTTTTGGTAATTTTGGCCATTATTTTCAGAAAGGGGAAATCCATCAAGGACCGTCTGGTACACAGTTTATATACTAAACCAAAAACCATAGGAACGGTTTCTGGAGCTTCCGGTCTCTGGAGCACTCGGTGGTGACGTAATTTCCAGACTGTGGAACGCACATGTGTTCCACAGCGGTGTCTTTCCTCTACCTACAGTATATTATGAGGAATTAAGGCATATAGATGCAGGTAAATAACGAACATGATCCACTTTTTTTTCATAATGCTGAGGAGATTAGTATAAACAAACTGTGGGTGATGTGATAAGGGGAGGAGGATCTCTGTGGATTGGAGGTGGAGGGGGGCGGACCTAGATGGGAGGAGAGAGTATATAAGGCGCCAATTTGAAATTAAGAGTGAGACACCTGACATCCCAAAAGCCTGCATCCTGGCTCAAGTCTTCCAGAGGGTCCTGATTGAGTGGCACCGAGTGATGGGATATTTGTCTGATTTATAAACATTTTCATTGGTAATATTCATTGGTTCTGTCCTTTAGTGGTATACCTATTTATGTATTCAGCAGGTTTATGTAGCACATATTCCCCCCCCCCTTTTCAATTAAAGTAGGGCTCTACAGGGGTATATAGACTAGGTACAAGGACAGGGAACCCCTACCATTGAGGGTTGTCCCTGGGCTGAGGTCTAGGGAGGGACGCATAGGGAAAAATAGGTGTGTAATATCTGTTTCCCATTTTGGCTCCCATGTTTCCCTGAAGTGTTCATCAATAGATATCCTCACCACGTCCTTTTCTGCAGAGAGTCCCCTACAAACTTTAAATAATTAACATCGGGCTATATCATCAAACCGTGAGTAACCTCGGAATAATTCAAAAGTTATCTGTTGTTCTGAGATAATAAGTATTCCATTTGTATCTGTGTTGTCTTGACCCATGGGGTCTGAGCTTGATTTGAGCTTATGTTTTTTAAGATACCATTAAAAGTTATATTTTATATAAATGGGAAGGTGTTCTAGCTTTACAATTGGTGTAAACAGGGGCAAATAAAGTGCATGATAGGCCCGGGGCTGTCTACCCAACTTGGGCCCCTCCCTCCATTTAAGTTTATTTATTTTATTTTTTATTTTTTTTGTTTGAAGAGCCTCTTGTGCTTCGTGAGCGCTACAGTCTCTTCCTGAGCCATATGACATCACATTCATCTAGGACACAGCAGCCCACAGTGCTCCAGACTAAAGAAATATCCCAAATTACCCCAAATTGGCTCCTAAACTGAAACATTTAGGAGCCAAATACATTTTTTGGTCACCAAATTTAAAAAACAAACATTTATAATAAAAAAGACTTGAAGGAGCTTGGAGGAGAACCCAGCACCACATACCTTTCGCATCCAGTGACATCCTCTGTCATTTAGACCTTCTCTTTGCTTTTCTCCTCCATTTGATCCAGACCACCATGACAAATTCTTTCAGCCGCGTCTCATCTTTACAAAGGTTGTTACACAGACACGTTATATTTCAAAAATTTTCCATCAACCTTCCCATCCTGGTGTCCCGACAATCTCATCCTGCTGCTACTCTCAATACTGTGCCTGTTGTGCTCCCTAATGCCCCAGGTACTATACTGCTGAAAACCCCAGTAGACATAATTGGGGTATTTTATCAAACTAGTGTAAAGAAGTACTGGATTTCCAAAGGAACTATCAAAAGTGAAAGGTGGAATCTGATTAGTTGCTATGAGCAACTAAGCCAGTTCTACTTTATACCAGTTTGATAAATTACCCCAAATGTCCCAATAGTGTCCACAACAGTTATAATGTCCCCTAGAGTGTCCCAGTAATAATAATAACACCCTATTGTGCTCCAGGTAATAATCCCTGTATAGTGTCTCCAAAAATAATGTATCCTAATATGTCCCTGTAATAGAGGTGCCCCTACAGTTCCTCCCCAACAGAATCACCCCCACACTGGCCCATATAGTAATTTGCCCCCACACAGTAATTTCCTCCACATAGACATTTTTCACTCACTGCCCCCACACATTAATCCCCTCATAGAAATTTGCCTCCACACAGTAATCTCCCCCACACTACCCCCACATAGTAATCCCCCCATAGTAATTTGCCAAAAACAAAGTAATTTTCCCCCCACTGCCCCATATAGTAATTTCCCCCCACATAGTAATTTCCCCCACACTGCCCCACATAGTAATTTCCCCCCACACTGCCCCCACATAGTAATATCTATTACACTGCCCCCACACAGTAATCCCTCCCATAATAATTTGCCCCACATAGTAATTTGCCCCCACACTGCCCTCACATAGTAATTTATCCCATAATAATTTTCCCTCCACATAGTAATCCCCCATAATAATTTGCCCCCATATAGTAATTTCCCCTCAATGTCACACCGCCCCGGAAGGAGAGAGGGAGAGCATGCACCCACTAGTCTGCCACCCACGCCCCTGTCCCTGCCTACTTACCCGTCCTAAGCTACGGAGCGCAACTGGGCGGCGATCCCTAACTTGAGTCAATGCAGAAGGGACAGAGAAAAGCAGAGACAGGCAACGGCCGGCGGGCAGTCGAGAAGGGTCAACAAACTAGCAAGGGTCACAACGAGAGGTCACGTCAAACTACGAGGGAGATGCAAAGACATTACCAATAACAAGCTGAAGGTCAAACTGTCACCGCCAGTTCTGTGAGAAGATCTGACAGACGTTTTTCTCTACCTCTTGTATGATGTTCTTTGCTTTGGTTTCGCTTTCTCATCTCCTTTCCTTCTGCCAGGTGTCACTTATTTCGACTAATCATCTTCCTTTATAATCCCTCCCATACTGCCTCACTTCGCGGTTTATACTACTTCCTGGATGAGGTGTTCACTGCTGGAGGCTGCTTCTGCTGTTTGTACAGATAAGTCTTTTACTTTATTGTGTTTCCTTGCTGGCTTGATTCTAGGTGACCCTGACTCCGTCCGTATTAAGTGCAGGGAGCCGGTAGTCGTGTCCCCTCACTATTATAGGGTTTTCAGGTGTCACACAGTATTAGGTATGCGGGCATGCAATCGTCTACCATACAGACCCTTGCATGTGCATAGCAGTCAGTGAGAGCTCTTAGGGTTTTATAGGGCTCACCTATAAGCTCCTTAGTTTGGGATCAAGCCAGTCGCTCGTTTATTTATATGTTCCAGCTATCTGCTGACTTCATGCGTGACATTATAAACCGCCATAACCGTCTTAAGCATGGATCGGGTTTCAGCCTTGATTGACCGCATGCAAGGTCTTTCGCTGGAGGTAGCAGATCTCCGTAAAACTGTGTCTCAGTTTCAGGTGACCGGTTCTGCTGGCGTTCATGGAGTTTGTTTCGAGCCTAAGATCTCGCTCCCGGATACGTTCTCCGGGGGTAGTGAGAATTTTGTTCGCTTTAGAGAGGCTTGCAAACTCCATTTTCGCGTACTTCCCCATTCCTCTGGTGATGAGGAGCAGAGGGTGGGGATCATCATCTCGCTGCTCAGGGATAACGCTCAGTCTTGGGCCTTTTTCGCTGCCGGTGGGGGCAAGGCCCCTCCAATCGGTGGATGAATTTTTTGCAGCCCTGGGGCAGATATATGATGACCCGGATCGTATTGCTCTGGCTGAATCTAAACTGCGTCTTTTATGCCAGGGTAAACAGTCCGCAGAGATATATTGTTGTGAATTTCGGAGATGGGCAGCTGATACTGGTTGGAATGATGCTGCACTCCGAAGTCAATTTTGCCATGGTCTTTCGGAAAGATTGAAAGATGCATTCGCTTTTCATGAGAGACCAGCGTCGTGAGTCAGCCATGTCTCTAGCTGTTCGTATTGACAGGCGTCTTAGAGAGAGAGAGGAGACTACTCTTTCCTGTCATATTTAGCCCAAGGACAGTGGGGCTGTCTCATTCAGTGCACAGGGGGTCTCAGTCTGTCTCAATCCCCTCTGAGGAGGAGGCCATGCAGCTGGGTTTGCTTGCCTCTGATAGTAGAGGATTCAGCTCTCAGAGGAGGGTTTGTTTCTGTTTTGGGGGTATAAATCATTTGGCTAAGGTTTGCCCCTCTAGGAGATTCATGGCGTTTTCTGAGGGTAATAAAAACAAAACAAAGAAAAAACCTCTAAAAACTAGCCATTTGCTACTTTTGGCAAGGTTGATCCAGAAATTGAAGGTTTGCCATTTGCTTGTAATTCCCGTTTTCTCCTACCTGTCAGGGTGGCGCTAGACAGCAAGAACATTGTATGTGAGATGTTTGTAGATAGTGGAGCAGCTGTCAATCTCATTGATAATCAATTTGCAACAACGCATGGTTTCCAGGTATGCACTTTGGAAAAGGATATACCTGTTTTTGCTATTGATTCCGCTCCACTTTCTCAAAGATCGTTAAAGGGCATAGTTCACAATATCCGTTTGACTGTGGGTGACGCTCATGTTGAGGATATGTCATTGTGGCGAAAATAACCTCGCCACAGTTTTTTTTTTAGGGGCCTGTTTGCCAGCCTCTTACCTCAGGATTATGGCCCATACTAACTTTAAAGGAGAAGACAGACCGGCCGCACAGCTTAAATCTGTGGAACTGTTTTGGGCAGGAAAGCCATGCTTGCGGTCGGCCAAATGTGACTTCCATGGAATTCGGGAACCCCTGCTCGGATCTGGGTGATTTTTGGATATGTTGTTCACCCAGATCAGAGCTATCCATGGATGTATACATTATGGGGATATGTGGGGTTTTGAGGTGTGTGACAGAACCATCTGTCTGTGGAATTGTATTGTATGTTATGTGAGGGTACCCAGATAGCTAATTTTATTGTATTCATGTAGTCTGAGTGCCATTCACCTAATAATATGCACTTAGACTTGAGCTATCTGGGGATATGTTAAATGTCTGTGTTTACTGTAAGGGTTGTGACATTGTATGTTTAAATGGTGATTTCTGTCCTGTTGTCCCCACATGTGTATTGGCGATTTCCCTTTGTTCTGAGAGATAATTGAATTACTCCTCGGGTGTCTCCAGGGCAGAGAGGAGGAAACCATGATGCATTGTGGGGATGTATTGTGTCTGTGTATCCTGAATTGCTGCATATCTGTCCTGTGTCACAGTCTTCCATCTGGTCCCCTAGGGGAGTGTCCACCAGATGCGGACCTGCATAAATACGGGCGGGTAGCCCTCAATAAAGAGTTGCTGTTTTACACTAAACATAGAGCCTCGTCTCATGTGTGTGGGGATTGCTATACGTGTATACTCCCCTGGCTATTACTCCTAGCTCTTGTAAGAGCTGTTCCTGGTTCCTGTGGTGGTATCGGTGTTGAGTGGAGTGCTTGGAATCCTCGGGAGGCACTGGGAGCATTTATCAATGGAGGTACCCGGTCGGGGTGCCAGGAGATCCGTTAGTCATGTTTCGTCTTAAGCGGATTACCTACTTCTCTAGTGTTGGGGCTACCCTGGCTCACTAAACATAACCCCACCATTGATTGGCAAGCAAGGCAAATAAATGGTTGGAGTGAGTTTTGCAGAGAGAATTGCCTCACGGCGTCTCTTTCAGAGGTTTCTACCAAGACTGTGCCATCTTTTCTCTCTGAATTTTCGGATGTGTTTTCCGAGAGTGGTGTCCAGGAGTTGCCCCCTCACCGGGAGTACGACTGCCCTATTAATCTCATACCAGGCGCCAAGCTGCCAAAATCACGACTATACAATCTCTCCCAACCTGAAAGAGTTGCTATGCGTACTTATATCTCTGAGAGCCTGAGAAAGGGGCACATCCGACCCTCGAAGTCACCCGTTGCCGCTGTTTTTTTTTTTTTGTTAAGAAAAAAGATGCTTCTTTAAGACCTTGTCTGGATTTCAGGGAGCTGAACCGTATCACGATTTGTGACCCATATCCACTTCCTCTGATCCCGGACCTGTTTAACCAGATTGTTGGGGCTAAAGTTTTTTCTAAGTTGGATTTAAGAGGGGCATACAACCTAGTCAGGGTCAGGGAAGGGGACAAAAGGAAGACGGCCTTCAATACCCCTGAGGGTCATTTTGAGAATTTGGTTATGCCCTTTGGTTTGATGAATGCTTCGGTCGTCTTCCAACATTTTGTAAACAGCATTTTTTATCATTTAATGAGGAAATTTGTACTGGTGTATCTAGATGACATTTTGATTTTGTCTCTTGATGAGTTTGCTTTAAGTAACCGTCGCCAGGAGTCTTCTGATAAGTCACCTTTTTTGGTGCATATGGGTTTCATCCGCAGTTTGGGACATTCTCTGGAGAGGGGTCTTCTGGTTTACCTGATGAGGAGAGATTTTCCTCGTCTTTGTCATTTATTTGGCAGAAGATTCAGGGTAATCTGAAGAAGATGAGTAAGAGATATAAGAGTGTGGCGGATAAGAGACGTGTGCCTTGTCTGGACCTGAATGTTGGTGATCTGGTGTGGTTGTCTACAAAGAATATCAAACTGAAGGTTCCCTCCTGGAAGTTGGGTCCTAAGTTTATTGGGCCTTACAAGATCTTGTCCCTCATCAATCCCGTTGCCTTCTGTCTTGATCTTCCTCAGACTTGGAAGATCCATAATGTTTTTCACAAGTTCCTATTAAAACCTTATGTCCAACCCACTGTACCCTCCTCTTTGCCGCCTCCTCCGATTATTGTTGATGGTAATCTTGAATTTCAGGTCTCTAGGATTGTGGATTCTCACATTATCTGCGGATCTCTTCAGTACCTCGTTCATTGGGAGGGTTATGTTCCTGAGGAGAGGATGTGGGTTCCAGTGGTGGACATTAAGGCCACTCGTCTCATTAGGGCTTTCCATAGGTCTCATCCTGAGAAGGTGGGCTCTGAGTGTCCGGAGTCCACCCGTAGAGGCAAGGGTACTGTCACTGCCAGTTCTGTGAGAAGATCTGGCAGACGTTTTTCTCTACCTCTTGTATGATGTTCTTTGTTTTGGTTTCACTTTCTCATCTCCTTTCCTTCTGCCAAGTGTCACTTATTTCGACTAATCGTCTTCATTTATAATCCCTCCCATGCTGCCTCACTTTGCGGTTTATACTACTTCCTGGATGAGGTGTTCACTGCTGGAGGCTGCTTCTGCTGTTTGTACAGATAAGTCTTTTACTTTATTGTGTTTCCTTGCTGGCTTGATTCTAGGTGACCCTGACTCCGTCCGTATTAAGTGCAGGGAGCTAGTGGTCATGTCCCCTCACTATTATAGGGTTTTTCAGGTGTCACACAGTATTAGGTACGCGGGCATGCAATTGTCTACCATACAGACCCTTGCATGTGCATAGCAGTCAGGAAGAGCTCTTATGGTTTTATAGGGCTCACCTATAAGCTCCTTAGTTTGGGATCAAGCCAGTCGCACGTTTATTTAGATGTTCCAGCTATCTGCTAAATTCATCCGTGACACAAACCTGGAGGTTGTGTCAGATTACAAGGGAGAAGCAGGAGCGTGGTCAAATAACTAGCCGTCGGTCAAATACAAGAGCAATGGAGAAGAGTATCAAGAGCCTAAATAAACAATATCACAGGCAACCTGTGGCCAGCAGGTTGTCTGCTTATATACTGAAGGGCTAAGGTCATGTGACGTGGCCAGCGCCACATGACCTGTCCCAGGACTGATAGCTGAGTGCCGAGTGTCCGGCTCGGCGCTCAGCCCACACAGGTATCCTGGCAACAGAGGACGCCGGCCGCACATAGAAGGATCGTTGCCATGGCAGCAGAGACACTGAGCGGCTCCCCCCTCTGCCTCCTGCAGCTACCGGAGAGGAACAGGACGTCAGCACTGCAAGGGGAAGGACGCGCATCGCCGGCGTCCTGTGACACTCACACAGCCCCCATATAGTAATTTGCCCCCACACAGACATCATATTGTAATTTGCCCCCACACAGCCCCCATATAGTAATTTGCCCCCACACAGCCCCCATATAGTAATTTTCCCCTGATGTAGTATTTTGCCCCTACTGTCCCTTCACTAATATGTCCTCATGTCCTCCCCCGCCAGTAATGTAAAGCTGGCATTTAAAAAAATAAAAATAATAATAATAATAACTAATACTCACCTATTTCCAGGCACCCACTCACAGCTGGTAAAGCGGGCAGGCACGCAATTGCAGGCGCGCACACGTCACTGTGCTGCATCCCGGTACAACTCCTGCTCCTGAAGCCTATGGCGGTGATTGGCGGCGGCGCAGGGAACTATGCGCTCCCCTGCCCCGCTGCAGTATGTGGGCGTTTGGGTAGGCGTTCGGCACCCCAGCAATGCTGGCACCGGGGCTGCCGACCCAAATGGCCCTATTATAATCCGCCATTAGGTGTAAAGCATAGCAACCAACCAGATTCCTCCTTTCATTTTCCAAAGTAGCTGTCCAAAATGAAAAGTGGAATCTGATTGTTTGCTATGCTATGAGAATTATGCCTCAACGGGGTCAGAATGCCTTCCTATATGGGTCCCACCACACCACCCAGGACAGAGCCCAGAAACATCAAAAACTGTGCAAAGACACAGGAGTGTTCCACATTTGCTGATCAACAGGAGTTAAATTTTCTATGTAGCACAATCCTTACATGCCTGCCAAGAGTCCCAGCCCACCATTAAGGCCACACCCCGGAAGAATTAAATATAGGTTAAGATGCAGAAGTGAACCATATTTGGCGGCCCGTTGAGAGTTAAATTTTCCACATAGCAACAGACCCTTATGAGCTTGCCAAGAGTCCTAGCCTACCACACCCCAGAAAAATTATATTTAGACAAAGGTGCTGAAGGGAGTTACATTTATGGACCAACACTAGTTAAATTCTCCATATAGCAGCTGTATCCTTGCTTGCTTGGTGAGAAGTCCCACATAGCCAGGGACAGAGCCCAGAAGAATGACATTTTAGTGAAGGTGTGTAAGTGCGCCACATTTGCAGACTGACAAGTTAAATTTTCCATATACCAGCAGTACCCTTTCTAGCTTGGTGAGAAGTCCCCCACCAACATCGTCCTGGACAGAACCCATAAGAATTACATTTAGCTGAAAGTATGGAAGTACTCTACATTTGCAGACTGACGAGAGTTGCATTTTCCATATAGTAAAAGTACTCTTGGTGAGAATTAGTGTTGAGCGCGAATATTCAAATAGCGGATTTTAATCGCGAATATCGGCACTTTACTAATTTGCAAATATTTTGAATATAGTGCTATATATTCGTTAATTTGAATATTCGTTTTTTTTTTGTTAAATTCTTTATTTTCAGATTTTTTTTTTATCAAGATATAAACAAACAGTAGCCTGTTGGCCATAGATTGATAGTACATAGAGTTAATGTCACAAGTCATAGGCATAACATTTAATAACTACTTGACGTAACATCACAGATCCATAGGTAGTAGCTCATGTTATAGCAATGGTCACAGTCTCCTGTATAACTCCTAGATGCATAAGATATTGACCTAATGATAGCATGGTGGAGTGTCTAAGGGGGCTGTGGCTGCCTGGATCATATGCACATTTATACATGAAAAAAAAAAGAAAAAAGAAGGGGGGGGTAGAAAGGAAAGAAGAAGAAGAAGAAGAAAGAGGAGGGGGGGGGGAGATGGGAAGCGGTGTTCAAACAACTTCAGTGCTCAGTAGGTCTGAATATGAGTTGAAGGACTAAGCCCGTGATTAGCATGTCAAACAGGTGGCGCCAACCTACCTATACTTTATGTTGTGTAGCTGCCAGCTTATTTCACATCACTGCCCATTACCTAGTGACCTCCAAGGGTGTCAGGTTTTCAGAAATTTCTTGTGGTTTCTGTTAATCCAACTTGTCATTTCTTCAAAACACAGATTTGATTTACTTTAGCTATCCATTCCTTTATTGAGGGAGCATTGGCGTCTCTCCAGTGGAGAGGTATGATAGATTTGGCCGCCGCTATGAGATGAGTCACTAAATTGTGTTTGGATGGTCTGTAAAGGTCGTTTGGAAGTGAGAAGAACACCATTTCAGGTGTAATCTTTAGCTCAGTAGCCGAGACTTTATTTATTGTCTTGTTGACGCCTTCCCAAAAAGGGGTGATTAGTGGGCATGTCCACCATATATGGGATAGAGATCCCTCTCCTTTGCCACATCTCCAGCAAAGCCGATCAGGGGACAGACCACATTTGTGCAAGAACTCTGGAGTTCTGTACCATCTGGACAGAAGCTTGAAATGATTTTCCTGCAAACGTATACATGGTGATGATCCATGTGAGAAAACCAGGAGCTTTTTGAGTTCCTGGTCTGAGAAAATAATATCAAGCTCCTTCTCCCAGTCTCTGACATATAGAGGTTTTTTTGCCTCACCCTCAGCTCCCACCAAAGCATAGATTGCTGAAATTTTTCTCTGTTTACGGAGTGGGGACAAAAGAGTTTTTTAAAACTCTGTCAGTTGTCTCGCTGAGTTGGACTTCTCTCTCAGTCCTCCGCAAACAGCACCTATGTATGCTCTTGGGAGAAAAAAGCTAGGGGAGTTTTTTATTCGTTCTGGTAACCTGCTCACTATAGATGTTTCTGTATCTGGGGTTAACTCCCCAAGTCTAACTTGTGCTAATGATGACCATACCTCCTGGTGGATATCTCCATTATTTCCTAGAAGGTCCGGAATGAGGTTTGCAGGCAATAGAGGGGACGGGTCAGGTGCTAACTTTTTGCTTAAATCTTTCCATGTCTCTCTTATCCCTTTCAATAAGGGGTCAGTATCTTTATTCTTAGTTTGACTAATATCAGTTAACCAGAGAAGCCGTTGGAGTGTAGGCCCTACACTATATTGCATGAGTTCTAAAACATCTGGTTGTCTCTGAGGGTCTACTGACTCCAGCCATCTATTTAGTTGTATAGCTTGATAATATCTCGAGATGTCTGGAAGTCCCAAGCCACCGCTTGTTCTATTCCTGACTAAGAGATCATGTGCTAACCTGGGTTTTTTCCCATTCCATAGAAATTTCAGGAAGAGTCTCCTAATCTCCAGGAAGAATGTTTTTGGTAGGTGTATCGGTACCAGTTGCATGACATATAAGATCTTGGGGAAAACATAAGCTTTGATCACATTTTTCCTGCCCATCCAAGACAGATATGGCAGGTTGTACTTCAGTAGAAGTTGTGTGATGTCCTTTTTGAGGGGAATGTAATTACATTTAAATAGATCATCTAGGTTCCTTGGGATTTTTATTCCTAGATATTTTATTGGACCCTTGGTCTAATGAAAAGGGAGGCGGTTCTGTAGGGAGGTTGCTCTGGAGTCAGGAAGTGAAATGTTCAATATTTCGGACTTAGAGTGATTGACCTTAAAGTCTAAATAACTCAATCTTTTTGACCAGTTGGTCTAATCCTTTATCCGGGTTAGTCACCAGGAATAAAAGGTCATCAGCAGAAGCGGTGCATTTTAGTTCTCCCCTATTATGTTTAACGCCTTCAATTTCCTGAGTCTGTCTGACCAGCTGAATAAGTGTCTCTACCACTAGTATGAATAGGGAGGGTGACAGCGGACACCCTTGTCTTGTCCCATTTGATATTTCGAAAGCTGGGGATAGTGTTCCATTGACTTTCAGTCTGGCATGCGGCTGTTGGTATAGTGTGAGTATTGAGTGTATGAAGGGGTCAGGAATGGCAAATCTCTCCAAAGTCAGTTTCATGAAGTTCCAGTTGACCCTGTCAAACGCTTTCTCAGCATCAATGCTCAACAGGGTCAACGGGAACCTCTTTGTTTTGGCTGCTTGAATTGTGTGGAAGATCCGGTGTGTGTTGTCTTTCCCCTCTCTGCCCTGAATGAATCCCGACTGTTCTGGACCTATCAAGTAAGTAAGTATTTTATTTAGTCTGGTAGCCAGTATTTTGGCCCAAATTTTCAAATCCAAATTCAAGAGGGAAATTGGCCTATATCTTCCACAGTTCTGGGGGTCCTTGCCCTCTTTATGAATAAGTGTTACGTACGATTCCTGTGTCTGTCTAGGCATCGAACCTCCTTGTAGTAATGCATTGCAAACGTCAGTAAGTCGGGGAGTTAGGATATTCTGAAAGCTTCTGTAGTATTGTAGAAGTAGACCATCTGGTCCTGGGCTCTTGCCAGGGAGGAAACTGCATATGATAGAGGACACTTCCTCCAAAGTGACTGGGTTGGTTAATAGATCTATGTCAGCTTGTGGACTGTTGGAAGCTTGAGGGAGTTTAGAAATTCTCTAATATGTGTCTGTCTGGTGTCAGTTTGGTTTGGGGACATTGATTTGTTTAGGTTGTTTAAACCTTCATAGAATTGTTGAAAAGCTCTTGCTATCTCAGGTGTATCTTGAGTAACCCTATCATCAGGTTGTTTTATCTTGGGGATATATGTTACATTTTTTATCTTTTTTAGCATAGAGGACATCAACTTGCCCCCCTTGTTCCCATGTGCGTACACCTTATGTTGGAAGTTTAACATCTGTTTCCTCACTTTCAGAGGTTTTTGAGTTGAAGTCTAAGTTCTGTTAATTCCCCCTGTTTCTGTTTACATGCAGATAGTTTGTCTAATTTTTCTAACAACATTATCTGGGTTAGTAAGGAGTCTACCTTTTTCTGATGTTCCTTTTTTACCCTAGTACCAATAGAGATGAAGCACCCTCTCACGTACGCCTTATGTGCTTCCCACTCAATAGGTGAGGTGCCGTGTGCGGAGGAATTGATTCCGAAATACAACTCTAATTGAGACCTTACCTGATCAAGGTGGAGTCTGTTTTTCAACAGGGATTCATTGAGTCTCCAATTCCATTCCCTCCTTGGTAGTGAGGCCAGGGTGAGGGTCAGGTGGCATGGTGCGTGGTCAGAAATAGTGATATTCCCAAACTCGGCGTCGCTGGAAACAGGCAAAAGAGAAGTAGATGTTAAGATGTGGTCAAGTCTCTGATATGAGCCATGTAGGTTAGAGAAGAAAGAGTAGTCCCTAGCTGTCGGGTTGCTATTTCTCCAAACGTCTATCAGCTGAAGATCCTGAAATTTTCAATGCATTCTACTGATATGTTTCTGCGTTATGTGTGACTTAGATGTGGAAGAGTCAAGGTCTGGGTTTAGTACCAGGTTAAGGTCTGCCCCCAAGATCACCTGGCCTTCTGCAAAATGCTTGATAGTGTCTAGTGCCTTAAGAAGCCATTGTACAGTAGCTGTATTCGGGGCATACAGGTTGGCTAGAGTATATTTTCTTGATGCTATCTCCCCTTTTAAGATCAGGAGCCCTTCCGCGTCTGTAAGCTGTTGGGAAAGCGAAAAGGGTACGGACTGATGTATGGTATGGAAACACCCTTGGAGGCTGAGGTAGGGTGAGTGCTGTGAAACCACTGATTGAATGGTCGAGATGGTAGCTTTGGTATCTTTTTCTGGCGCAAATGGGTCTCTTGTAAAAAGACTATATGGGATCCCATTTTTCTCAAGGCTAGCATCACCTGACCTCTCTTTTGAGGTGAGTTCAGGCCCTTAATATTGAAAGTTGTCACTTTAATCTCTGCCATATCCTACTAAACGGAGGTGCTCTACACTTATTTACTAGTACAAGAAGTTTGTAAGCTGTTCAATAGGGAGAATAAGAGGGGTAGGGGAGGGATGGAGGAAGGAATAAAGTTCAGAAAGAAAAGAGAGAGAGAGAGATATACGGAAGGTGGAGAAACAAGAAGATAAAAAATACAAGTATTAGGCAATACAACAGTAGTCTAACCTACTAATATTGTCAACTGGAATCAGCCAAGTCAAAGGCGGATAAGGGGGTGGGGGGGGAGTGAGGGTGAGTGTAAGAGTGAAATGAGATCGGTGTAGCCCATACACCCATGCTCATAAACCAGATTATGTCTAGCGATCTGGTTGGTGACCCTGCTAATTTGTTCTAGACTTGTCATCTTTTTTTTTTTGGATTAAGTGCTGAGGGGGAATAGGAAATAGGGGAGGGGGAGGGGGGAGGGGTACAAGGATAAATATTCCCTTGCTAGAGAGTAGTGGGGGGAGTGTAATAACTGCCTGAACACAGTAGAGCTTATTAAGTCTTAGACTTATAAAAACCGCAACGGATATACACTAATGTGAACACTGTTTCACGAGAGTATAATGGTACTCTAATATCTCATTCCCCTCTTTTTTTTTCCTTTTTTATTTTTTTCCTTTCATACGTGTTGTATAGAATGGACAGAGGGAGGGTAGTGAATGGGGGGGGGGGGGGGGGGGGGGAAGAGGAGCAATAACAGCCCTATAGCTGGGAGTTGGGCCATTAGTGGGGGAGAAAAAAGGCAGTATCTATGCAGGTATGCAGAACCTTAATCAGATCAAAAACATTTCAAGCAAAAACTGGGAGCATACACATAGGCTCTTTGTTAGTAGTGTACCAGAGCCCTAGCGACTTTCCCTTTTTTTTTTTTTTTAAATCATAACAAATAACAGGTAAGTTACGTTAAATAACACAAGTCCCGAACATCAGACCTTAGATATAACGGATGATCTTTATGGGATAGCGACCAGCCATAACTATTCCAGCTGCCCATTGAAGACTGAAACCCACAGTTCCTGGTCGCATCTTCAAGGTGGTGGGGATCACACTTCTGCAGCTGCTCTGTTCATCTTGGATTTCCCCTTGGGCACCTTCTTCCAGGATTCGATCTGCGTGAGTCGTGGCAGGTCTGAAGGTTGGGCAATCGGCATCCATGATGGAACTTCCAGTGGGTGGATTCCTATGGCTTCCCAGGCTCTTTCTAGATCGTCCGGGGTATGTATCGCAATACGTTTGCCATTCTTTATAATCGCGATACCGAAGGGATATAGCCAAACATATTGTATTTTTTGGGCTCTCAGCACATCCAGTAAGGGTTTCATAGTGCGCCGTTTCACCAGTGTGGAGGGAGCTATATCCTGGTAGAGGGCAATGTCCGTCCCATCATATGAAATTTGCGTTTTCTCTCTGGCTGCGGCCAGTATACGGGCAGTGTCCACAAATGACTATAGACCGCAGACAACATCCCTGGGTGTTTCATTCGGCCTCGGAGCTGGTCTTAGGGCCCTGTGTATTCGTTCTATTATTATCGAAGCGGCCGACTCCTGGCCTAATAAATCTGTGAAAATCTCCATGGCCACTTTATGCAACGCTTCAGAGGCCCAGGATTCAGGTAGGCCCTTGAGACGGATATTCCGCCTTCTGCTTCTGTTTTCTTGATCTTCTAGCAGTAGCATCGCTCTGTTGAGCTCTGTAGTGTGGAAATTAAGATACTCCTCCACTCCCGTGGAGTGCGACACAAGTTCCTGTGCTGCAGTTTCTAGAGACTCTACTCTGTGCCCCATTTGAGTAATCTCCGATTTTTATGTCAGAGAGTTCCACCAGTACTGGTTTTATGGCCTTTTCTAGCGCTTACCCCAGTACCTTAGTGAGGAAAGATTTTGAGACAGGTGAAGGGTCTCTAGATTCCACTGTGTCTCCCTGAGAGCTGTCTGCATCAGAGTCCTCTCCTTCTTCAGCGCATATTGCTGCCGCCGCCATCTTAGGGCCCGCGCCTGGGGAGATGAGCGATTTCTTTTTGAGGAAACGCTGCATTGCTTGCTGGCTCTTTTGGGTTCTCGGCGTATTGGGGGCATCAGAACTCCTATCTCTTCCGTATTTGACCATTTTAAGGTGGGTCACCGCTGATAAGATGGTTTAAATTGCTTGAGTGCGGAGGAGCCGAGGTCTCACACAGCCATCTGCAGTCCCGGCTAGGCTCCGCCCCCCCCCCCGAATATATATATATATATATAATTTTTTTTTTAAGTTGTTCCCACTTCCCAAAAGCAGTTCTTCTTACATGTCCGGGGGACTCCATGCTCCTTGCCCGCTCCAGTCAGTGCCCGTTGCCGAGTCTGCCGAGTGCCGACTTCCCGTGCGCATGGAGCGTCCCCATCACCATGGGAACGCCTCCATGCTAGAATGTACTGTCGGATGTGAGAATCACGGTTATCTGGACCATGGTAAAAGTTGGATGCGCAATGCGAGTAAACTTACTTAAATTACTCGCATTGCGCATCCAACTTAATTTTGTGTATAGGCAACGTTCCTAATGGTTGGCTTGTTAGAATTAACAAATATAGAGAATATAGCGCTATATTCGTATTCGTCATATTCGTTAATTCTGGCAAGCCAACCATTAGGAACCCAGCTCTAAGTTTAATTCGCAATGCGAGTATATGTTCGTAATGGTTGGCTTTCTAGAATATTACAAAGATTGAAATTATAGTGCTATAGTTATAGTCGTGATATTCGTTATCTTCATCAATTCTAGCAATACAACCATTAGGAACTCCGCTCTAAGTTGAATTCGCAATGCGAGTAATACAGGTTATATTAATCGCATTGCGAATTCAACTCAGAACTGAGTTCCTAATGGTTGTTGCTAGAATATAACCAAGATTGAGAATATAGTGCTATATTCGTGAATTCGTGATATTCGTCATCTTCGTCAATTCTAGCAATACAACCATTAGGAACTCAGATCTAAGTTGTAATCGCAATGCGATTAATACAGGTTATATTAATCGCATTGCGAATTAAACTTAGAGCTGAGTTCCTAATGGTTGGCTTTCTAGAATATAACGAAAAATTGAAAATATAGTGCTATATTCGTGATATTCATTATCTTCATCAATTCTACAACCATTAGGCACTTAAAGTTTAATTCGCAATGCAAATATAAATTTGTGTAACATTCGCAATATATAGAATAATGACGAATATTCGATTTCTACGAATATATTGACGAATATTCAAACGAATATTCGCGAAATATCGCAAAGTCGAATATGGCACCTCCCGCTCATCACTAGTGAGAATTCCCACATATCCTATTACACAGCCCAGAAGAATTACATTTAGGCGAAGCTGCGGAAGTGCACCACATCTGTGGACCAACTAGAGTAAAATTTTCCATATAGCAGCGGTATCCTTGCTTGCTTGGTGGGAAGTCCCACACTGCCATTGCCTATGCCAGAGCCCAGAAAAATGAAATTTAAGTGAAAGTGCAGAAGTGTGCCACATTTATCACAACTAAGTAGTACAACAGCAACTGAACAGCCAACATCTTGGCCACGTGGTAGCTCAGCTTGCACATACGCTAATTGCTGGTTGATAACAGTTTTTTCATGGCCACAGATTCCGTTATTCATGGCTCACAAAGTAGCAGAGGACAAGGAGGAGGAGTCTGAGCAGGAAAAGAAGCAGCCGATGATGATAACAAGGACACTGTGCTGCTTTGGGATACGGAATGGCTGCCACAAAGAAGACCAGGAGAAGGAGAACAGACAGTTCTGACTGAAAATACTGGACAATTCTATTTTCCAATAGGATCTGGTGATGCCCCCTCCTGTGCTGCAATAGAGCCCTGGTACCTGTGTTTGTGCCTAAATGTCCACTACTTATTTTAATCCTGAAGATTTTGCACACGGTTGTGGTTTTGTGTGCTGGCCTTGTGGAGAAGAAACCCCATATGGGTATTGTTTGCACAGAGTTAGAGGCAGCCGAGCTTGACCTCAGTCTGGGACGTTTGGAGCCTGCACCCATAGTATTAGCGGCATCAACAGTTCCTTATATGACCATAATAGAAACAGATCTGGCCCAAACAGTTATTTTTGGAGGTTTTGGCTGTACATTGCTTCTGCTCTTTATTACCACTGAAGCCACCTCCCTTCTTCCCTGGTGTCTCCTCCTCCTCAGCATTCCAATTCATCTCTCAGGTCCTGCCCAACACACAATCATTGTCATAGTCCTCACCAATATTATCAGACTGTGATATCTCATGGTGGGCTCTTTGGTCCCCCTCCCAACTCCCGGCTTTGTGTTTGCACAGAGTGCCTCTGCTACTACCACTGCCCCTACTGCCATCACTATGACTATGGGTATCGCTTCCAACAACTCTATGCATGACTATCAATACAGTATTGGCACCACTGACAGATTTGGACCTATGTTTTATGTGCATTAAAATACACAGCTTCATAAAAAAGCTTTCTCTAGTGTAAAACACAAGTTGTCCAGAAACTATGAGATTATTGCCCCCCCCCCCATCCCACCCACACACACTAACACTTGAACTGTCTGGAGATGACCTGTCCCAGATTTCAGTCTACTAGTTCAGATTTTGTCAATGAGAAGTAAACGGTATACTCTGGATTGAAGAACTTGTACTGAGATTATGCCCCACCCCCCTTCCTTCCCAGCACCAACACTTGAAATGTCTGGAGATGCCCAGTCACAGATTTTGGCAGGTGCTTTCAATCAGTGATTTAAAATGTTACCCTCTGGATTGTAAAACAAGCATTGTACATTTGTATTGCTATGTTTGCAACCCACACCCAACACTTGAACTGTCTGGAAATGTCCTCTCCCAGATTTTGGCCTACTAGTTCAGGTGTTTTCACTTTGATAACCTCTGGATTATAAAACACGCTTTATATACTTGTATTGCTCTATTTGCAACTCACAATAGCTGTTGAAATGTCTGGAGATGCCCTGTTCCAGATTTCAGACCAATATTTCAGATGTTTTGATTCAGAGATGTAAAACGGTGTCCTCTGGATAGAAGAACAGTACAGCTGTTCTGAGATTATTCCTTCCACACCAACACTTAAACTGTGCAGTGAAGGTGGTTTGATTTCTGTGTAAATTTCGCAGGTAAAATTATTTTTATTTTTTTCAATACGTGCTTAAAACAATATTAATATGATGCAATATATTGTTATAAAGAAAAAGGCTTGTAACAAGTGTATGCAAACTTCAGGTTTGGGGGGGAAAAAACAGCTGTCTTTCTGTTTAAATGAGAGAAATAAAGAAATATTCTTGCAGATGACTGTTTTAGAGATTCTGCAACAGCTGCAGCTGTATTATAAGGCAGTAACTGCAGATATAAGGCACTGCATGTGCACACCCAGCCTCAGCTGAAAGCTAAAAGCTCTTCCTTCCCTACCCTATTGTACACAAATATTTCTCTTTCTAGTCTTTCCTTTTACTGTCCCTGACAGTAGAGAAGAAGATTGATTGTGACTGTACACCCATCCAACCACATTCATAGCCCAAAGCACAATGACATTCTAGTCATTCTGCAAGGGCACCTCCCTGCATGCTGCAGCACTGATTGGCTCATCCAAGCTGTCTGTTGCCCTGAGAGTTAATGAGGGCAAGGCCTCCTCCCACTTCCTTTCAGGGTCATGTGAGCATCCTTCTCCTCATGCTTTTTCCCACTGACAAGTGCAGTAAAATGGTGCTGCGCACCGTTTTACAAGATTCATCTGAAGTGAACCTGAAAAGTTCGTCTTGAGGAATATTTTTGGGGAAGTTTGTAACAAGTCCGGTTTGTTGCAAACTGATTTGCTTATCTCTAGAATAGATATTCCAGAATAGTTATTACATGGGGGATGTAAGCAGTTACTTTTCCTGACATCTCTGTTTTAGTACTAGTAGTATGGGTATCGGGCTCTTTGGCCTCTTTCAAGTAGGTGTATAGTTTTAATGCTGTTTTGTAAATCAGTGTTGGGGGCTATTTATTGGTGTTTAGAGTTGCACTTTGAATGCATCTCTTGCCGCTGACCTCATCTAAAACAGAAATAAGTTCTGTAGTATTTATACATGTGGCCAAAAAACCTGATGAGGCTTATGGGAGGGTATCTTTTTTTTGTTTGGTCTCCTTGAAGTCTCATTCACTTCAATGTGAAGTAATGTGTGGGGACATCTGCCTATCTTATTGCTGATCAGCATTTCATCTAGTCTCTTGATTCCATTCCCCCAGGTAAGGTAACATCCCGGTGGAAAGTGAATGGAGCGGTGGGCCACCATGTACAGTAGTTTGTAAACCATTTTGTAGTTTGTAAATCCAGTTTGTAAACCATTTAGATGCCACTATTTCAGATATCTAGTGCAAACAAAATAAATCTGAAAATAATACAGAACAATCCTTTATGTTAGTTGAAAGGATGTTTATCAACTGGCAATATTTTCAATATATTCTACTGCTTAGGCAGTCTGCAGTTTTTTTTTGGAACAAATCTATACTATTGCACTTTCGCACAGAGTGTATCCCAATTTCTACTTGTAAGAAAGAAAAAAAAAAACCTCAATAAACACATCAATAGACAGATTAATAAATAAACAAAAAAAAAATATTGTCTTGACAGTATACCGGTAGTTCTGTACGTCAGTGAACCCGTCCAAAAACTTTCAATTATAGATCAGATGCAAGCGGATCAAATATTTTGAGTACAATTCTACTAGTGTACAAATCATCAAGGTCTGCAAGTGAGAACACAGCATGGAGCAGAATTATCAAAGAGTAACATTTTGGTATCCTTAACTTCCATTACCAGAATGGAGAGATAAGGAGTGTTATACTTTATAAACCCTTGAGAAATCTTGACCCAAGTGTTCCGCATTATATAGTCAAGGTTTCTTGCTACTCTCCAGGTGCTCTTCCTCTCATTCTTTCTGTATGTGCCGGACTGATACAGGATGAGATGATTCTGTTACATTCATACTCATTTTCACTGGAAAGATTGTAAATTTCTTTCTGCTGCCTACTCCACATAAATATTTCAGCTAAATGGAATCTCTTAAAATTGGGTTTTTCACCTCTCTCTCTTTCATACTTGGCTGCTATGTGCCTGACTATTTATTCAGCTTAAAATAGTTAACTGCTTTCAAATGCACTCCTATCAACATGAACCAGCCCAAAAAAGTCCTCAGGTAGGACAGCTTACCACATATATCAGCAAATGAAGTGCTATCAAATCCCTGGAGATTTAATGTTATTATGGTTAATGTTGGGCGAACTAAATATGGAACTGACAACATGGAATGCCTGATTCATATAGGATGGTCAAATGGACAGGTGAACAAAAATGGAGTGATCTCTCACTGTATCTCTCCAAACGAATAAGAAGGGTAGCTGTAGCAGAAAGAATGGCCTATTACAATATATTAAGATGTATTAAACATGACTTGCATTAAAAGAGTATAGGTTTTCACATGGAATGCTAGCCTTGCAGCTTCTTTGTAACATTTTAAATACAGTACCACCTGTACTTTCCATTTTCCTTTGAAGAATTGTTTATAACTTCCTTTTTCTTGGGATACATTTATACAAAGGCCACTTGACCATTCTTGCATTTTCAAGGAATATTTTAATAAAAATACAAGTTTGGTCAATAAAACATAAAAAGGAACCTTTGTCCCCAGTAGCATAACTAATAATAATTACCCACCCTGCCACAACCACCTTTACCAGCAATTCAGGACATGAAAATCTTATTATGTTTACTTGGTCTTCCATGTCCTTTTGGTCTTCTGTCTCTCGAATACCTGTACCTAAGTTTCCAACCAATTACCCTTCCATTATCTACAGTTCTAACAAACTGCATATCACTTATAAGTGGAAATAACCCCCGTTGACTCATGGATGCTATAGCAGTTAGTATGCCTTACATCTAGGCAGTTACATCCAGTGTAAAAATGTGGGGCGCACCCGGCGCAGTAGATGGCTGCCTAAAGCTCCATTAAGGGTGGAGACATAATTTATATAAAAAAAAAATATATAATATGCCTTCAATTTACTCTTTGTAGCCCATTTTTGTAGCTGAATTACTGGTACATAATTGTGTATATATGACATAATCATTTTTAGAGCCAAACATGCATGTTACTAGGTGAATAATAGCTAATATTGTAGTTAGCCCAGGAGAGGGGGGGATGATAGAAGGAGTACAGTAGCTTTAGCAATAATGGAGTGGTAGTAGCAAAAATTAAGGTGGTGGTAGTTACTCTCTCTGATGTTTTCCTTGGCTGTGCAGTGATGGAAAGGGCACTTTTTTTCTTCCCTTTGGTGCACACCAAGGTGTATGGGGTCCTCCTGCCTGGTGTCATTTGAGATGCTCTTGATGCTGATGAATTGTGATGTGTAAATCAGGGTCCCTTGAATCATGGAGGCAATGGTGAGGCAGCTTAAACAGGAGAACAGTATATTACTTGCAGTGAGGTTCAGATACAACATCCACAGTTCAGACCATTTAGACTTTGCATGGACAGGCAGATCTTTTACAATTTTGCAATTTCATAGATCTTACAAGTCTCAAGACTGCAAAGGTAGCTAATAGGCAATGTCTTTCCTCACTCTTCACTTTTCTATCCCACATTGAAGCATTCAGAAATATGTATCTGTGCAATATGACCATGGGGTGGCCTCCTCTATATGACAAACTAGGTTCTTCTGATTTTACAGGTGGGTTTACTCACAGCAAATGTTCCCACAATGTCCTCTTTGAGATGTGGATCTTTAGCAACTTCCACAGTTAGCTTGTAAAGTACGTCCCACAACATTGAAATTGCAACACCAAAAAGGACAAGCTGTATGCTTATGCAAATTAGGGAAATAATAGTTGTTGCTAACAATTGCAGATGATCAAAGCACCTAGCTCTAATCTGTGGCATGTGGGAAGGGTATAAAGGCCAATTGAAAAAAAAGTTTTTAGACACATGAGAAAATTG
This sequence comes from Bufo bufo, assembly GCF_905171765.1. Taxonomy (NCBI): domain Eukaryota; kingdom Metazoa; phylum Chordata; class Amphibia; order Anura; family Bufonidae; genus Bufo; species Bufo bufo. The sequence goes on from NC_053389.1 coordinate 308,368,523, forward strand.
TACGAAGTCATGTGATATGATTGTGTAAGTGCTCCTGTTCATCAGTGTGTCAGTTGTCTCAATCTGAGAGGGACAGAATCCCTGAACTGAGAGACCTTGGTTTATCATTCCACCAGATCACTATGTACCTAGACCAAGATGTTCAACTGTTCAATCATGTGTGTCTTGATGGTTGGGAGATCAACAACAAACTAGAATGACAGCAAGAAGTGAACAAAGGCAAACCTCTGCATGAACAGATTGTCTAGTTAGAAGAATAGAAGAATAATTTGCAGTTATCTATTCTGTACTGTAAGTGAAATTGTCACGGCGGACGTGCACAGTTAAACAGACAACACACCAACCAGGCTCTGGACGAGAGACAGGGGAAGGTCACCTCCTAATTTATCCCTGACCTCTTTCCCTGCAATGCTCAGCCCACAGACAAACCTTGATGGTAGATTTGCTGTGTCCACCAGCCTAAACTAACAGAACCCTGAACTCCCTGAGATGGTGAAGTGGGGAGAAAGGAGCAGCCAGCTCGCACAGAACCTGGATGGGTAAGATGACATAAACAACCAAACAAGAAAAGACACTTATCTGCTGAGAGCAGGAACAAACAGCCAACCTTCCTTCCAAACTTCCCAGACACTAATGAACAGCATAATCCGCTCAGAGCACTTTAGCTGGAGACCATTTAAACTAAAGACTCCACCCAGTGCACCTGAAGCGAAGAGGATCCAGCACAGCATCAAAACAAATGCTAGACTCGTGCTGCAATCCTGGCTGACCTCCGCACATCGTCAGAGTGGGGCATGAAAGTACCCCCCCTTCTACGGGTGACTTCCGGACACCCTGGACCAACCTTATCCGGATGGGACCTATGAAAGGCCCTCACCAGATGGCTGGCGTTGACATCTGATGCCGGAACCCACATCCTCTCCTCAGGACCGTATCCCCTCCAGTGAACCAGGTACTGGAGGGAACCCCCCAGAACTCTCGAGTCGAGAACCCTGGAGATCTTGAACTCCAAGTTTCCCTCGACCAGAACAGGAGGAGGAGGCAATGGCGATGGTACCACCGGTTTAACATACTTTTTTAGTAAAGACTTGTGGAAGACATCGTGGATCCTCCAAGTCTGCGGCAGATCAAGTCGAAATGCCACAGGATTGATCACAGCAGAAATCTTATATGGACCAACAAATCTTGGACCCAGTTTCCAAGATGGCATTCTCAACTTGATATTCCTAGTGGACAACCACACCAAATCACCCACACACAGGTCCGGACCAGTCACACGTCTCCTGTCAGCCATTCGTTTATACCTCTCACCCATGCTCTCCAAATTCCCTTGAATCCCCCGCCAGATAGAGTATAAGGCAGAAGAGAATCTCTCCTCCTCTGGCATCCCGGAGGAACCAGACCCAGAAAAGGTACCAAACTGAGGATGGAAACCGTATGCGCCAAAAAATGGCGACTTACCCGTGGACTCCTGCCTACGGTTATTCAATGCAAATTCTGCTAAGGGCAAGAATGAGGACCAGTCCTCCTGATTCTCAGCCACAAAGCACCTCAAGTAGGTCTCCAGGTTTTGATTGGTACGCTCCGTCTGACCATTCGACTGTGGATGAAAAGCCGACGAGAAAGAAAGTTGAATGCCAAGTCGAGAGCAGAACGCCCTCCAAAACCTGGATACAAACTGCGTGCCCCTATCAGAGACAATATCCGAAGGAATACCGTGCAATTTAACAATATTATCCACAAAAATCTGCGCCAGAGTCTTAGCGTTAGGCAGACTTGTTAGTGGTATAAAGTGAGCCATTTTACTGAAACGATCGACTACCACCAAAATCACTGTTCTCCCAGAGGAACTCGGTAGGTCCGTAATAAAGTCCATGGACAAATGTGTCCAAGGACGAGATGGAATAGACAATGGAAGAAGTGAACCAGGCGGTCGAGTATGAGCAACCTTAGACCGAGCGCAGGTTTCACAAGCTGCCACGTAATTCTCAATACTCTTACGCAAACCTGGCCACCAGAACCTCCGGGACACCAGATCACAGGTGGACTTACCACCAGAATGTCCAGCGAGAACAGTATCGTGATGTTCCTTGAACACCTTGTATCGTAGGCCCTCAGGAACAAACAACCTCCCTGGGGGACACGAACCAGGAGCCCCCTCCTGAGCTCCCAACACCTCCATCTCCAATTCAGGGTACAGAGCGGAGACCACCACTCCATCCGCCAAAATTGGCGCTGGATCTTCTGAATCACCTCCCCCAGGGAAGCTGCGAGACAAGGCATCTGCCTTGACGTTCTTGACCCCTGGGCGAAAGGTAACCACAAAATTGAACCTGGTAAAAAACAATGACCATCTGGCCTGTCTAGGGTTCAGACGCTTGGCAGATTGCAGGAAAGCCAAATTCTTATGGTCTGTATACACAGTAACGGGGTGAGAAGCCCCCTCTAACCAGTGACGCCATTCTTCAAAGGCCAACTTGATCGCCAACAACTCCCTATCTCCAACATCATAATTCCTCTCGGCGACCGAGAGCTTCCTGGAGAAGAAGGCACACGGGACCCACTTGCCAGGAGAAGGAACCTGCGAAAGCACCGCCCCAACCCCCAACTCTGATGCATCAACCTCGACCACGAATGGCTGAGATACATCCGGCTGCACCAGAATGTGAGCAGACGCAAAACGCTCCTTAATAGCCAAAAAGGCCTGCAATGCCTCATCCGACCAGACAGAGACATCAGCGCCCTTCTTGGTCACATCAGTAAGAGGTTTGACTAACGTGGAATAATTCAAAATAAATTTTCTATAATAATCCGTAAACCCCAAAAATCGCATCAAAGCTTTCTGATTCTACGGTTGATCCCGCCCGGAGCTTTTCGGGGTCCATATGAAAACCAGAATCAGAAAGCATGTATCCCAAAAATGGAAGCTCTTGCACCGCAAACAAACATTTCTCCAATTTGGCGTATAACTTATTCTCCCGCAGGATCGTCAAAACCTGTCTCACATGATCCTGATGGTTCTTCAGATAAGGAGAATAAATTAAAATGTCATCAAGGTAGACTACTACGAACCTCCCCACCAAATGATGAAAAATATCATTGACGAATCGCTGAAATACCGCTGGCGCATTCTTCAACCCAAAAGGCATTACCAGGTTCTCAAAATGACCCTCGTGCGTATTGAAGGCCGTTTTCCACTCATCCCCCTCCTTGATCCTGATCAGATTGTATGCTCCTCTCAAATCCAACTTGGAGAACACCTTGGCTCCAACAATCTGATCAAAAAGATCAGAGATCAAAGGCAGGGGATATGGATCCCGGACTGTAATACGATTCAGCTCCCGGAAATCCAAACACGGTCTCAGTGATCCATCTTTCTTCTTCACGAAGAACAAACCTACAGCCACTGGAGACTTAGATGGTCTAATATGACCCTTTGCCAAACTCTCGGCGACATACTTTCGCATGACCTCTCTCTCGGGTTGAGAGAGGTTGTAGAGCCGAGAGCATAGCTAAAAGGAGAAAACGGGAACTGCAGGGAACTTGCATACCAGTCTGCTCTACCACACCATTCATACTACCAAGTGTGAGGGAGTTTTTTTTTTCTTTTTCTTTTTTCTTTATCACTTTCCCCTGTGATTCAACATACGGACAAGAAAAAACAAAATGACCCCTCTTTCCACAAAGGAAACATAAATTGTGCGCTTTACGAAAGTCTCTACTATCCGAATGGAAAGATATCTGACCTAATTGCATGGGTTCCTCTCCTACTCCAGAATAACAAGCAATATCTCCCTGGGCAGCTGGTGAAACAAAACCACACGCGGGAGGAATCCCCTGCACAGGGGGACCCATACACCTCTCTCTGATACGTCTATCCAAACGTATCGCCAAAGACATTGCATTTTCCAAAGTATCTGGGTATTCATGAAAAGCCAGAGCATCCTTCAACCTTTCAGATAACCCCTGACAAAACTGGCTACGTAACGCGGGGTCGTTCCACCCTGACTCAGTAGCCCACCTCCTAAACTCTGTGCAGTAAACCTCAGCAGTATGTTTACCCTGTAGTAAGTTACGTAATTTTGACTCTGCCATTGAAACTCGATCTGGGTTATCGTAAATCAATCCCAGGGCTTTAAAAAATTCCTCCACCGACCGGAGAGCAAGAGAACCGGGCGGCAGGGAAAAAGCCTAGGATTGAGCGTCCCCTTTCAGCAAAGACATGACGATACCCACCCTCTGATCCTCATTACCTGATGAAAATGGGCACAATCGAAAGTACAACTTACATGATTCCTTGAAATGGAAAAAATCATCAGTACCCCCTGCAAATTTCTCCGGAAGAGCGACTTTAGGCTCCCCAACAATTTGACCTGTACCTGAAGCCAACACCCTCTGACACTGTGTGACCGTACTACGTAGATCCGCAACCTCCAGGGACAAACCCTGCATGCGGTCAACCAGTGCATCAATTGACGCCATCACATAAACGCTGAGCAATGGCAGTCACAGTATGGCGGATTATAATGTCACGGCGGACGTGCACAGTTAAACAGACAACACACCAACCAGGCTCTGGACGAGAGACAGGGGAAGGGTCACCTCCTAATTTATCCCTGACCTCTTTCCCTGCAATGCTCAGCCCACAGACAAACCTTGATGGTAGATTTGCTGTGTCCACCAGCCTAAACTAACAGAACCCTGAACTCCCTGAGATGGTGAAGTGGGGAGAAAGGAGCAGCCAGCTCGCACAGAACCTGGATGGGTAAGATGACATAAACAACCAAACAAGTAAAGACACTTATCTGCTGAGAGCAGGAACAAACAGCCAACCTTCCTTCCAAACTTCCCAGACACTAATGAACAGTATAATCCGCTCAGAGCACTTTAGCTGGAGACCATTTAAACTAAAGACTCCACCCAGTGCACCTGAAGCGAGGCGGATCCAGCACAGTATCAAAACAAATGGTAGACTCGTACTGCAATCCTGGCTGACCTCCGCACATCGTTAGAGTGGGGCATGACAGAAATTGGACGACATATCCTAAGTCTAGAGTGGCAAACAGGGTCCACACAAACAATAAGGTGTTTAAATGACACTGAGCTACAAGCTAGATGTACAGCTACAGGTTTTCCACTGACTTCACGCCACCACTCTCAAAGGCTATCATGGTATATTGAAAGATAGCAACAGAGGCATGAATGGAGGTCTATCCTCTTTGGAAATGAGTCCTTTTTTTGTATGCATTTATAGCGTTGAGATTGATCTGGAGACCACAGAGGCCTTCACAGGGAAACGCCATACCGATCCTACTCACAGGATTATGGTGTGGGGTGAAATAATGTACAGTAACCGGACCCCTCTAGTCTTTATTTCAGGTACACTAACAGTTCAGATTTACATTGATTTGGTCAAGGATTCAGTTGTAAAACCATTTCTACAAAGTTCCCCAGGAGCCATTTTTCAACAGGACAACACCAGGCTGCATGTTGCTCATGCTACTGTGAGCAGCCTACGTGGTCTAAACGTACCGCTATGGCCTTCAGAATCTCTGAACTTGTCTCGTCAAGCACATCTGTGACAATTGGTCGGCAATTGCAAAGGTTTCTGCCAGCAGCAGATCTTGATTATGTATGTGCCCAAACAACCATTAATAACCTCACTGACAATATGCCAATGCATGTAAATGTGTGTATGTCTGCATGTGGCGATCATACTGGATACTAAATAAATGTTTTAAATATTTTGTTTACATTTCTTAGCATTAACATGTCTATCAATAATGTAATTTTACACAATTCCATGACTTTTCCTTCCTGGTATTGCAATTTCAATGTCAAGTAGGGTATGTCCAGGTACCCGAAAACATAAAGATGTTCTTGCATATCCTATATTGATAACCTATCCTCAACATTGGTCATCAATGTCAGATCAGCTGGGGCCTGACTGCCAGTGCCCAGCCAATCAGCTGTATGAAGAAAATGCTGCACTCGTACGAGCGCCGTGCTCTTCTCACTGTTTACCTGCTTGCTGTCGAAACTGCAGCAGCAAGCAGGGTTAATTACAGCTCACCCATCCCATTCACTTCAATGGGACAGCTCCCTCCTATTCACTTGAATTGGACAGAGACATACTGTATCATTGAAGTGGATTGCATTCTCTTCATTCAGCTGATCTGTGGGCTTTGGTCTAACTCATCCCAACAATATATATCCTCAAAAAATGTAAGATGGAGGCAACACTCTGTCTAGATGAAAAATGTGATAAGTGATTCCAGATGTGGCACTTTTGAAAGCATGCCTTTCTTAACCATCAATACATGATGATGCTTGAGAAAGGCATTTTTGCCAAAGCATCACATCTGGAATAAATTGTCACATTTTTCATCCTACACAGAGTGCTGCCTCCATTGTATATATTTTTTGGCTATCCTGAGGAGGGGGTACTTCAGCCATGGTTAGCTGGAGTCTTCCTCCTGGTTTTTATTCCATCTGCCAGTGAGGGCCACCCTTGTGGTCATATGTTATGTTACATGGTGTTATGAAGGCTCAGGTGTCCTTTGGCTCTACAATCCTCAAGAAGATATCTCGCTTCACAGATGGCTCTTCTATCATACTGGGCGGAGACCTCAACATGGTGATGGATTCCTCCCTAGATTCGTCGTCTGGAATTGAACTATAAAATTCTTACACGATGGTACAGAACTCCGGTAAAGTTACATGGATAATACATCAACATAGGATAGGTAGAAAGCCTCTTTAACCAGTCTGTTGTGGATTCTATAAGTTTCTTTTTTTAGTTATTTTTTTAGTTATTTTTTTTTTTTTATATAAAATTTTTCTTTATTGTTTTCTAAGAACGAGGACGATAACATGAAGGTACAAAACATCGATGTCTACATGAATGTATTACAAATTCTACCACAGCAGAAAAATACATAAAGCTAAAACATTGAGATCTCAGATACATATAATAAACAGAGAAACATAAAAAGGGAAATAATACTTGTGCCCCGCTCCATATTCCCACCCATGCCCCCCCGCCCCACCTCGGTTGTCGCTAGGGTAGTGGGCGATTCCCACCAGCTTTTCTGTTGTAGTCCGTACACTTCGTACATTTCGTACAGTTCGTACCATTCGTACGAGGGCAATTCATACCAGGGCAGTCCTTATCAATCCCACCCCAACCAAGTCCTCTCCCATAGATTCCGTTGTTTTCCCACTTTGTATTTTATGTGTTCAAATTCCTTTATTCTGCGCATATATCTTTCCCATTCTTCCAGGACTGGGGCCTTGTCCAGCGCCCAGTTCCTAAGAATTAAAACCTTGGCCAATAATAGCCCTTTCAACCACCAAAGGTGTTCACCTTTTAAAATCTTGTGTTTACTATCCTGGGTAAGTATGCCTGATATGGCGAATTCGATCGTGGGTACAAATTTTGTAGTACCTCTTGACCTTATTGCCTAAAATATACTTTGCCAGAAGTTGTTAATAGCCGAACAGCTCCATAACATATGAATACTGTATATCCAGCTTCCGGACATAGACATTTCAGACAACAAATTTCTTTCTCTTTAATCTTGTACATTTTGGAAAGAAGCACCGGAGTATAGTATAGCCGATGTACAATTTTAAACTGTATCAACCGATGTTGACTGGAGTTGGAGGCTTTTTAAATTTTTTGATAAACTTCTCCCCACTGAAGTGAATTGCATGTTCCTAAATCCGCTCCCCATTTTCCCACACTTTTAAATTTGGTGACCGTAACTAATTCCTTTTGTAATCTAGCATATGTTTGTGAAACTTTCATTTTGTTGCCGAATGACGTGTAGCAAAAATCTAAGAGTGATTGCGTGTGGATTTTTTGGAGAATTGTATTGCGCGTGTGTTCAAATGCATGCTTAAGTTGGGCATATCTAAAACGATTTAAAACCGTGATTGGTATATCGTGGAAAAGTTCCAGTATGGTTTTTAATTTGCCTATTGTGCAAATGTGTGACACTATCGTGATACCTCTCTAACTCCAGTAATTATTTTCATTTAAGGCCAAAAACTCGTTTAAAAATGTATTGTCCCACAGAGGGGTAAAGTGTAACGCATATGTAACCTTCATAATGGACTTTATCTTATTCCATACTTTCTGGAGCATTATGCTCCTTTTTTTAGTTTTAAGTTATCCCCACAGAACTTCTGCCCACACCTCCTCTTAACACTGGTATGCTCCTAAAATATGTCTTTTCTGGTAAGTGCCCGACAGGTTAGGGAGGGTGCTTAGGGACTGGTGGTTCCCCTTCCCTTTCCTGAGCATGGTTCATTATCTGATATGGCCCCCAAATGGTATTAGGATGCAGCATTTTGGGCATGTTGGGGTTAATTATGGCAGCATCGTTCGGGCCCTGCCTAATGGGGGTGGCTTAATAACTCCTCCTATCTAGAGAGCATATATACCCATTCCTCTCTGCTGGACTTCCTCGTGTCCGTGGAAGCTGATTTGGTATGTTGCCTGTTAGCTCTGTCCACTCCAGGATGTCCGCAGGAGATGCATCTTTGAGGGATTTCCTTCTGGTGCGCTTTAATGAGGAAGGTGAGGGATGGCTGTGTTTTTTTTTGCAAAGCCTCAGCTCCTCTCGTTTATCCTCCTCCCCTGCTGCTACTGCTGGCGCTATGGGGCCACGGCCAGAGCTGGCTCAGTCAGTGGGCAGCTCTGGTCTCCCTGCTGGGGGATGGGGGTCCGCGCGTCGCACCCGCCCCCCTGTTCGTCTAGGTCAGAGCCCCCTTTCTGTGCGCCCCTCAGGCTCCCAAAGATCCAGTTCTTACCTGGTTTCCCCTGGGTGTACTGGCTCTGAGCTTCCCTGCCGGCCTACTCGGGTGTCCCAAGATGGTGCCGTGGCTCCGCCCCTTCTGCCCGCGTCACTTCCGGTTTCGGCTGCTGCGTTCAGCGCGTGGCAGGCGAGTCAGTTAGTTAGTGCCAGTATGGGAGCGCAGGAGAGCGCTGCTCTTAGGGACCCCCGCTTATTCCCTCTCTGTCTCAGCTCCCAGATAGCAATGTGGTGGCCCAGTGTTGGCTGACCACCCTCCTTCCCCCGCAGTAATGTTGGCCCATTCCGGAGCCCCCCCCCCTGCTTTCCTTTCCCCCCCAGTGGCATCAGGTTCCTTCCCTGCACCTGCTGCTCATCATCCTGTATTGCTTCCTGCTCCCTCCTCTGCGCCTATTGCCGTGGGCAGTATGAGACAGGCTGACTTAGTCGATCCACATGCGGTTCCTCCCAGTAGGGCTCCATCGCTGTCTTCTCCTCCACTAGTGGCCTATCGTAGATCGCACAGGCGCAGGGAGCGTTCGGCACCATCCTCTTCATCACAGGGAGATAGGAGGCGTCACTAGTGTGGATCTCGCCGGCGCCAGTCCCGACACCATTCCAGGGCTTCTGGGAGCAGCAGGCGATTCAGGTACTCTAGATGGCGCTCTCCGTTGTCTTTTGATGGATCGATGAGCGCGTCAGGGGAGTCTGGCCGAACTTCCAGGTCCCAGCGTAAAAGGTAGGTGCCTTCTTGTCTTTCCAGGGCTCTTAGTGTGGTTGCCGCTGCGGTACAGCAGGAGATCGTCCCCGCACCCAGTCCTTCTGTGGTCGGTAAGTACCAATATACTGGGGCTTGGGGAGCGGGAGGGTTGGGGTCAAACGTAGAGTCGTTATTGAAAGCGCTGTTAGAGAATATGCCCCAATCTTATCAGCCTCCTCCCCCTTCTTCACAGAAGCTTGCGCCTGTTTTAGCGGGGGTACATAAGGATTCCTTTTTCTGTGGCATCAGTCCCCTGGGATGTCATGTAGAAGAATCAATTAGGGACAAGATTTGGGCTAACCAGTATATTTATATTTGGTCCTTGGTATCCGTGGACCAGCATACTATTGATAGGGAGCGGTGAGAATCTGACAAGCCCTTTGAGCGTAGGCCAAAGGTGGCTAATACAATGAATAATTGGTTACAAGCCTTTTCGGTTTTGGGATGTAGCATGGGTCAGAAGCACCCTGAGCTTTTCGTCTACGAGGATACCATTTACAGCACCTATAAGGCCCTTGGCGGTAGCACATAGTGACGGTATGACGAAGAATTCCGCAGACGCTTGGCGTTGCACCCGGAAATTGGTTGGGGGGTTAAGGCTACCGATGTTTGGCTTCGCCTCATGATGTCTCAGCGACAGCCTCCCTTTCCTGGAGCGGCCACTGGTTCCGGAGCAATCCCCCAGGGACCAGTGACCGTTCGTCGACCTAGAGCGTGTTGGTTATTCAACGAAGGGCATTGCAAATACGCCGGCTTATGTAAATACAAGCACGAATGCTCGGCTTGCGGTGGCTCTCATGCGGCGAACCAATGTCCCCGACCCTCTGTTAAATCCACCAAGCCGCCTGTCGCAGGTGCCTCCAAGGACTCCAGTGAACATAGCCGAGATGTAACCGTGGCTCGACAGGTACCCCTATAAAATGGCGGCTGCCCAGCTTCGCTCTGGTTTTACTGAGGGTTTTTTTATTCCGTTTGTGCTGTATAGGTTTCCGATTTTTTTCCCCGAGAATCTATGATCTGCTAGAGACCTCCCGGGGTCCTTAGGGAGAAATTGGATAAAGTGTGTCCTTGGGCAGAATTAAGGATCCGTTTCCATCCATCCCCTTTCCAAATCTTAGGGTGTCTCCCTTGGGGGTGGTTCCCAAGAAGGAGCCTGGTAAATTTCGCCTTATTCATCATCTATCTCACCCTAAAGGGGCGTCGGTCAATGATGCCATCCTTCCTGCTGATGCTTCTGTGTCCTATGTCTCCTTTGACAGGGCAGTCGCATTGGTCAGGGAGGCTTGTAGGGTTGCACTCCTTGCGAAATCTGACATTAAGTCTGCCTTTAGGTTTCTCCCTGTTCATCCTGACTGTTTTCACCTGTTGGGTTGCTCCGTTGAAGGTCAATTTTACTACGACACGTGTCTTCCCATGGGATGTTCCATTTCTTGTCATTATTTTGAGATGTTTGGTTGTTTTCTGGAATGGGTCGTGCGGTATGAGTCGGGTTCGTCTTCAGTGATACATTATCTGGTCAAGTGATGGTTGTCTTTTTTTGAGTATCGAGATAGATTCTATGGATATGGTTTTCCGCCTCCCAGCAGATAAATTATGCAAGACGGTTGAGTTAGTTGATGTTTTTTTGGTGGTTCACAAGGTTACTCTTAGGCAATTACAGTCGTTGTTGGGTCTGCTCTGCTTCGCATGTAGGGTCCTGCCCATGGGGCGGGTTTTTTCCAGACGGATGTCCTTAGCTACCCGGGGTATACGGTCTTCGCATTGCCGCATCCGTCTCACTAAGTCCCTAAAAGCTGATTTGGTTGTTTGGAGGACCTTTCTTAGCTCATACAATGGACATAAGTTTTTTATGTCAGAGGAGGTCCCAAATGCGGTTCTTGCATTGTTATCGGACGCATCCGGTTCATGTGGTTTTGGTGTTGTCCTAGGCAACAGATGGTGTTCGTCCCCCTGGCCTGAATCCTGGAACTTCACGGGTTTGTGTAGGAATCTGACTTTTCTTGAACTCTTTCCTATTATAGTGGCGGTTGAGATTTGGGGCTCCATTCTCGCTAATCGCCACGTTTGCTTCTGGTCGGATAATATGGGGGCCGTTCAATGCATAAATGGCCTGTCTTCTTCGTCTTTGCTGGTTCTTTCCCTGGTGCGTCATCTGGTTTTGTGTTGCCTGGAGCATAACATTCATTTTGGGGCTCGACACGTTCCAGGTGTGGACAACAGTATTGCTGATGCTCTTTCACACTTTCATTGGCAGGTTTTTCGGGAGTTGCATCCGGAAGCAGAGCAGTTCGGGTGGAATGCCCGCCCCACCTGTGGCGGTTGTTGGACACCAGCAACTGATGTCTCTCGTCAGCTCATCTGTCTCCCCGTCAACATGGCAAGCTCATGGTAAGGCCTGGGCTGAGTGGCAGTCCGGGGTGAGTATGAGGGACGTGTCCTCTTGTGATAATCTTCGGTTAGAGGTAACGATAGAGTGGCTGCTCTCGTGGCGCAGCGTAGGTTGTCCGGTGTGACTTTCCACTTCCAGTTGTGTGGATGGCCTGATGTGACGAAGCATTTCATTGTGCGACAGGCATTGAAGGGTTGGAGAAAAGAACATGTATCCAGGGACTTATGCAGACCTTCCTCGTTCAGTTTGTTAAATAGATTAGTAGCTGCTTGTTTGTCTGTGTGTGTCTCCTCTTTTGAGTCGGTCATGTTTTCTGCCTGTTTTAGTTTGGCCTTTTTTGCCGCTCTTCGAATCGGCAAATTGCTTCCCCCGTCCAGTTTTAGGTCTGGTGGTTTATTATTTAAGGATGTAGTGGTGGCCAATAACTCAGTCCGGGTCTTGGTCCGCAGGTCCAAGACAGATCAGTGGGGCAATAAGGTTTGGATCCCTCTGCACCGGGTGGGGGTGTCAGTTTGCCCAGTTCATTTGATTTCAGACTATGTGAGTATTCGTACGGGGGGAGCTAGTTTCTTTTCACACCTGGATGGTTCCCCCCTTACGAAGTTTCAGTTTACCGTGGTATTTTGCTCTTGCTTGGTACGGGTTGGGGTAGAACTGAAGGAGTTTGGCACTCACTCCTTTCGGATTGGCACCGCTATGGAAGCGGCCAGGGCAGGCCTGCCAGAAGCTGAGGTGATGCGCATTGGCAGGTGGCAGTCTGCTTGCTATGCGAGGTATATTAGACCTGACTTGTTAAACTAAAAAAACTCCTTGCAGGTGCAACGCGCCCGGCGGTATGGCTATTGGGAGACTCATATGTATTCTGGGCAGCACAGCGTGCGGACTGCAGACCTGGTGGAAGAACTCTAGGGTTTCGAGAGGTGGACGTGTCCTGGAGAGGAATCAGAGGGCTCCGGTGGTCTCAAGTCCTTACGGAGGTGGTGGATATCGGGGTGCAGTCCAGAGGTCCTGTAATACTGGTCGTTCACGCTGGCGGCAATGATATTTGTCAGTTTCCTTTAGCCGAGCTGATGGCGCTCATGCGCGCGGATATTGAGCGGTTCCCAGCTTTCTTCCGGGAGCTTGTGCTCATATGGTCCGAGGTGATACCCCGGGCGGTTTGGCACGGTGCCAGGGTGGCTGAAGCAGTGGAGAAGTGCAGGAGGACAGTAAACTCTCGCATTTCACGTTTTGTGAGGTCCCGAGGGGGAATTGTGGTACGACACCGTCAATTGGAAGTGGACAATAGGTCCTTGATGAGATAAGATGGGGTCCACCTGACAGACATCGGGATTCACAATTTTTCTTTCAGGTTTACAAGATGGTATCGAGCAAGCTATGTTTCTGCTGGGTGGTGGTCGGAGTCCTGTTTGAGGTGACATGCCTCCTTCCTGGCAGAATTTGAAATGGCAGAGTTTTGGCGGAAATTGTTGGCGTACTTGCCCGCCGGGAGACCGGCGGTTGGCATTACCGCCCGATGTTATATTTATATATATTTTCAACAGTTACATATTGATAATAAAAGCTGTGTCCGATCACCTCCCAGCAAAATGGTTAACAAGTTGTTAGTGTTTTTATTATAGAATATAGGTACGGAAAATGGGGGCCCTTGGTATAGAAGAGGAGGCTCTTCCCCCTGCCCTCCCCCCTGATTTGCCAACAGTCTGGTAAGCGCCCGACAGGTAAGGGAGGGTGCTTAGGGACTGGTGGTTCCCCTTCCCTTTCCTGAGCATAGTTCATTATCTGATATGGCCCCCAAATGGTATTTGGATGCAGCATTTTGGGCATGTTGAGGTTAATTATGGCAGCATTGTTCGGGCCCTGCCTAATGGGGGTGGCTTAATAACTCCTCCTATCTAGAGAGCATATATACCCCTTCCTCTCTGCTGGACTTCCTCTTGTCTGTGGAAGCTGATTTGCCCGCCCTCCCTCCCTTAAGTGGTCTATTTAGGCTTATTGTTTTTTTTTACAATAATGATGGATATATTTCTGATATGTTTTCTCTTTTCTCTTCCTTTCTGGCGAAATTTGAATTTGAGTTTTGGTGGAAATTGTTGGCGTACTCTCCCGCCGGGAGACCGGCGGTTGGCATTACAGCCTAATGTTATATTTATATATATTTTCAACTGTTACATATTGATAATAAAAGCTGTGGCCGATCACCTCCCAGCAAAAAGGTTAACAAGTTGTTAGTGTTTTTATTATAGAATATAGGTACGGAAAATGGGGGCCCTTGGTGAAGAAGAGGAGGCTCTTTCCTCCTGCCCTCCCCTGATTTGCCAACAGTCTGCTCTTTCCTCTAGTTATTTTCACCTTTCTCTCTCTGGCCGGTTCTATTCCAGAGCTGTGACTTGCTTCCTTCTGTCTCAGTTCCCCTCCAACTAACAATTAAAACCTGTTAACGCCTTGTGACACGTCTAAAGCACATTGCCAAAATTGCGAAAGCAGTTCATTAAATGATTGCATATCCAACAAATATTATACAGTACTTTAATTATTAAGGGGGATTGCATGAATGTGGAGCATCAAGAGACCTTGGCCAACACATTCTTACATTCACGACTGAGTATCTGCTAAACAGATAACAATTTCCTTATTGTCCCAATGAGGGAACTACATTGTAAATGGATTTTACTATCCTTTGATGGATAATAAAGGGCTACTGTAAATACCGTACTACAACCCCTGTAAAAAAAAAAAGTTAAACATTTGTCACAGTATCTGAGTCAGGGGTAGGAGGGTGTCCATTATAGATTTTAGAATATTGGAAGTAGAGATGAGCATATCAAAGCTGATGAAGTGGAATTTGATCAGAATTTCAGGAAAAATTTGATTTGCACCGAATCCGAATTTCCTCGCGCTTTGTGGTAACAAATCGCATGGCTCCTGTACGTGTGAGGACAGGGAGCAAGGAACTCTGGGAAAGCGGGATCACCCATAATGCCATGCATGCAGCCAATCATCAGCCAGCCCTGTGATGTCACAGCCCTATAAATAGCCTCAGCCATCTTGGATTCTGCCATTTTCCAGTGTACTTAGTACAGGGAGAGACGTCAGCAGGCTAGTAAAAACAGCGCTAGTAAAAACTTCATTGTGCTAAAAAAAATGATTTACAAGTGCAGGGAAAGATTATTTAAGGTGTAGGGAAAGGATAGGGAGGAATCATTCCACAGCTTTTATGTTGAAAATGGTTCAGTAGGGGAGGTTACAGCCTGGGTAATAAGAATATTCCTATTACACCTTGCTGCACTGACTGGGGATTCAAATTGCCATTATACAGCTCTGTAATTGCAGCAAACCATTCTTATTAGGGTACAAGTGCTGTTTGGTACAGGCATTAACAGGGTTTATTACAAGGCAATATTTATGTCTTATTTGCCCTTGTGCGGTGAAGTTATATGTTCAAAAGCATTTTTTGGCTCGCATTAGTGGGAAAAAAAGGGTTTATTAGCCGTTGTGTGGTGAAGGGAAAATATCATAGCCCTTTTTGTCATGTATTAGTGGCAAAAGTAAAATATATTTGTCGGTCAGCGGTGCAGTTATATGTTCTAAAGCCTTTTGTGGCGTGTATTAGTGAAAAAAAAAATATATATATGCTGTTTATTGGTGCAGTTATATGTTCTAAAGCCCTTTTTGTTGTGTAATAGTGGCAAAATAAACATATATATGCTGTTCAGCGGTGCAGTTATATGTTCTAAAGCTTTTTGTCGTGCAATAGTGGAAAAAGAAAAAAAATATGCTACATTTTACAGGGTGTATTAATAGGATAGATACGTATGTCCTATTAGCCATTGTGCGGTGCATTGTGATTGTTATATTTATTTTTTTGGGTGTATTAATAGGAAAAAGAATACGTCTTATTAGCCGGTCTGCAGTAAACCGACATTGTTATATTGCCATTGTTGGGGTGTATTAATGGGAAAAATAAGTACGTGTTATTAGCCATTCTGCAGTGAATTTACATTGTCATACAGACATTGTTGCACTGTATTAATAGCAAAAATAAGTATGTGTTATTAGCCGTTCTGCGGTGAATTGTAGACTTCCTTTTGCTGTACGGACTGAATAACGTCGATTAGCCCTTCGCTGGGGATTTTTTTTGTGAAACAGCCTTTTTTTTTTTAAATTGATGGTTGATTGTAGACTTCCTTTTGCTGTACAGACGAAATTGCGTCGTTTAGCCATTTGTTGGGGAATTGTTTTGTGAAACAGCCTTTTTTGGGAAAATTGATGGGTGATTGTAGACTTCCTTTTGCTGTACGGACTGAATTACGTCAATTAGCCATTTGTTGGTGAAGGCTTTTTGTGAAACAGCCTTTTTTGGGAAAATTGATGGGTGATTGTAGACTTCCTTTTGCTGTATGGACCGAATTATGTCGATTAGCCATTCAGTGGTGAAATTTTTGTGAAAAAGCCTTTTTTGGGAAAATTGGTCAGTAGCTATAACTACGGTCAAGGACAATATATGTCCTTTACAGACCACTGGGTAAATGTGGTTCCGACCCAGCCACACTAGCAAATTGGCCGCTTCCGCCTCCACGTTCTCACACCGTTGGTCCTGCGACAATGACCGCTTCTACCTCCTCATCCTTCACCGTGTCCTTAGCCTCCACTGCAGGGACAATTGAAAACTGATGGATTACTGACCAAATGTTGACAGAGTGAAGGTGGATTCTCCACAGACAGGATCAGTTTTTTGGGGGTTATTGTTCTGACGAATCAGAGGAAGGGCAAAATAATCAGCGATATCAACACAAACTTACTGCTGAGACCCTCTCCACTCTGTCGGGGGGCTCAACTTGTATAAGCGTTTAATAGAACAGGTTCTGTAGGCATCTATTTGGAATCCGCTGATGACGGTGTAAAAGGAGTGCGCTAACATCGACCTGTAAGGCTGAGTTCATACTTGAGTTATTTGGTTAGTTTTGGCCCTGTAACTGCCAAAATAAGTGAAGTGTGAAGTGATTCTAAGATTGACGCCTGTAATCTGTGTGTCATACTGACTCACAGTATAATTTCACTACCAGAGCAGACTCTCTATGCGTGTTACTGCAAGGCACAGTGTTCTACACCACTATAAAGGTTCTCTGCAGCCAGGAAATAGCTGTTTTGTAACACAATTTACCAAAAATAAATTCAGACCAAACCAATTTTTTTCAAAAAATTCGGCGAACTGCCCAAATAATTTTTTTTTTTTATTTGCTCATCTCTAATTGGAAGAAATGCCAAAGTGTGCGGTAAAGGTTTGGCAGTTGATGGATTAGTGGTTAACACTGGTATCTTGCAGCCCTGGTTTCAAATTCGACCAAGGACAAAATCTGTATTGAGGTTGCATGTGATCTCCATGTTTGTGTGGGTTTCCTCAGGGTGCTTCAAAAAGATAATGATAGGTTAGGCTACTTTCACATCTGTGTTATGCTGTCCGGTTTTGATATTCGGCACAGGGTCTCAATACTGCAGCACAACACTTCAGTTTTGTCCCCATTCATTGTCAATTAATGCATTCCGTTCCGGTTTGTTGTGTTCCCATGCCGGACACAAAATTACTGCAAGCAGCATTTTTGTGTGTGGCATGGGAAACTGAAGAAGCCAGATCTGGCAACAAAAAACATGGAAAGTCAATGGTGTCTTCATTTTCAATATAATGCAACCGGATCTGAACGGATGCAGCTGGTTATATTATTTAAATGGATGGGTTTTGCAGTGGTTTTGAGATCCCATGTCAGATCTGAAAACCGGACAGCAAAAACCCAGATGCGAAAGTGGCCTTAGTTTTCTCCTTTTACATTTGTTCCTAGCGTGTACTTCAGAATGTAAGCTCTATTGGAGACGGGGACTAAGCTGAATGATAATTTTTGTACAGCTCTGCAGAATGAAAGAGATTTCACGTATCACAAGTCATTTGAAGATTGCATTTTCCAACATATTAGCATCTTCCAACCCCAATGGAAATGGAGCAAAGAAGCCACAAATGTCAATCTGCTACATTTCAGGAATGTTAACTAAGGCAAAAAGTATAGGTGTATAGTGGCCTTCACAAACTCAGCAGGCAGTGTTACATATATAATACAGTACTTGTCGCTTGTGATTCTCACTGGTGATATCTCAGCAATGGAAACTCAAATGTATACTTTTCTTACTGAGTTAACATGAAACCAGTAATTTACTCGGAAAAGGATGCAATTGCTTATATACGGCAGCAATGTGATTTAACACTTGGGCTAAATGAAGTAAAGGTAAGTGACATAAAATAGACCAGGGACCTGGCACTTCAGTTGTGGTGAAGCTATGACTCCCAGCATGCTCATTTTCTTGGTCATTGTCATCATAACAAGTGATGTCATGTGACTTTATGCAATGCAGTACAAGAAATGGCTACACAAGTAATTTGCAGTTTACTGACACTATCCTGAGAAATCACATTTCCTTAGCAGTCACAGTACCACCATAAGCTTTAACAGCATAGTCCACGTACCAGCTAGAATCAGTCATACAGAAAATTTCAAGGGTTTGTCCAGTATTTTATTAAAAATGTTAACTACTTCATTACTGGGGCATTTCTCTGTTTTTCAATTTCTGTTTTTCATTCTCTGCCTTTCCGGAGCCATAACCTTTTTATTTTTCCATTCATGTAGGCCTCCATAAGTACTACTGCTGGAATAGTCTCATATTCTTCAGAGAGCCCAAAGCTACTATATTACAGGGAAGGAACAACCTCCCTGATCTCTGCATGAGGAAGCCTTCTGGGTCCCGGGAGCGCAGTGCTCCCATGAAAATCAACCTCAAATACAGAGGCCGCTGTTAATGGTTAAAGCAGGAATATTCTATAGCAATTTATATGGTGGCCATTATTTTACAGAAGACAGAGAAGAACACATCTGGTTGGGGATTTAAAGATGACATCCACTCAGGAGCTGAGAAGGTGCCATAGCAGCCGAGTACATGCTGCTTTGCATAGCAGACACTCAGAAGATTTGTCGAGAACATGGATATTTAACCCCTCAGATGTCATGGAAAATTGCGACCACAGCATCTGACAGGGGCCCAAACGGTTTCCCTTTGCAGATATAAAGGGAGCGTACGGATGGCATGGCAGTCTCAGGCCTTCTACATGCTGCATAGGAACATAGAGACCCTCCCATAGACTGCAATGTTAAGTCTTTGCAGTCTATGAGAGAAGCGATCAGATGATTGCGTGTTAAATTCCATCAGGGGATTAAAAAAAAAGTGTAAAAAAATAAAATAAACTACAACTTGTCGCACAAAAATAAGCCCTCATATGGCTACATGAATGTTATAAAGGAGTTAAAAATATGTGTGCAGTGTGTTATTACCTCCTTCAGGACCCTGCAATTTTGTTTTTCACTCCCTGCCTTGCTGGATCCATATTTAAAAAAAGAATAATATCTATTTGCATAGCCAAGTGGGCGCCATCTTTAAAAACTGGACTTCTTCCTTACATCTACCGTAGAAGGGGGGTCCAGAAAGAGTTAAACAGCCTGTTTGTTATCACTTTCCACCATCCATTAATCTACAGCCACATGTGTCCCTGCCACTTTGACATTACTACTGCTGTTTTGGTGTTAAAGACAATAAAAGGGGTTGGATACTGTAGTAGAAGACCTCTGCTTGTCATACATGACTTTTTAGACCCATAAGGGCACTTTAGATATGTTTTTTAAGCAGTATCTTCCCCATTGTTCCCAGTGTCTCCTTGCTGTGGCCCACAGTGTTAATATGCTTGTCTTAATTGTTCATACTCCTCTCTGCTATGGAACATGACGTGAGTACTATATTCCTGAGTGTGTCATCTAATCTGTTTCACCAGCAGAACAGGGCAAGCCACCAACATTTCCACAGGCGTATACTCACACCCTGCAGAGACTACGATCTATTTTCATCTGACTGAAACACCGGGAAGAACATTTATCCGATGGTGACAAAGAGCTGTCACTAGGAGTCCAAATCACAGGCTTGAAAGAAAATTGGGAAACGAGAATAGCGTACACCGTTTATGAAGACGTTATATGGTTGAGTGCTTTCATTTCATTCCAGACATTAGGTGCTGTGCTGAAAGTTACCAAACAGGAAGGAAAAAAGCTGTAAAAAAAAAACAATTGGAGGTAATTTATACAGTAGCAACTAGCAAAATTCTCAAAGTGTTACTGTGTAGCCGAGCTCTCCCACCACCTGAAAGGCACAGTCCTCTGGAATTGTCACTGATTTGCAGGGATGTGTGTTATTTCATTGGGTCTGTTCAGACTATTTTAAGTCGGTGGGCTCCCGGTTTGTAAGAGGTGGAAATGACTGGACGCCAAATAACATTTCTCTTTTTTTCGCTCTCTCCTTATATCTTGCTCATTTTGGTAACGTGGCAAAAGGAACATCCAGCCTACGGAAAGACGACAGAGAGAGACGATGGAAAAAAGCCTTGGCAGACACGAGGCAGGACCGTGAATTGCTTTCTTCTTTGAAATGTCTCAGTAGAGATGGGTAAGTATTAATCCCCATCTATGAAAGCAGGCATTTCAGCATGTTGCCGGGACTGACACTTCAAGGGCTTTAGCTGTTCAATCAGTAGGCAGCGGGGGAGCCAGTTCCATAAAGTTCAGTGCCATGTTACTGATTTTGGTGCCTATCAAAATGAAGCAGTTTCTTGTTTCGTCCTGAGCCCTTAATACCAATGTGTCTCTGCATTACAATGCATTTATAGTTTGTGCCCCCCTTGCTCAGCACGATACAGGAAATAAGCATAGGATGGAAAGAAGGAGTCTAGCTAACTGTGCCTGACATGAAGCCACAGTGTGTGGTATAATCCTGCGTTATCTCTTAGTCACATAAGGAAAAATAATACATGGAGCTGAGGACTCACAAGAATACATAGTTTCATTTGTAGTTATTGATGTAAAAATGTATGCTGAACCTAAGACACTAAGAATGGAGGGTGAGGTGGGGTATGCATTCTGAGACGTATCCCATCCCTGAAGCAGTCTGTTTGTAGTATTGATGCTTTTCTACCTGAAGACACAGAAATTGATCCACACATTCAAATCGACAGTAAAATAGACAGAGGCTTTAAGAAAAAAAGACAAGAGGCAAATACATCCAATGTCAAGGGAGCCCAGGAAGACATATTTCCCCTATACTGCCTCCTTTATGCAAAACCACACATCCACTGTCTGGCATTTGATAAAAATTGGAGCAAACTCAACAATCTTTGGAAGGCAGTGGGGCTTGTTCTCCTCATACCAGTGAACTGTCTTGTCGTGCGGTATGATTCTACATTAAAGGGGTTCTCCGGCCCCAGGATCAAAATTCTTCCTTGAACAGGACTTGTGGAAATAAGATTAGGACAGCTATTCTTACCCTTTGCAGCGCAGGCGTTCCCAGGATACTCTTCACGGTCACGTGATCGTTTCTGCAGCACTTTCATTGCTTCCGTTCCCTCACTGTCTTCTTCTCTTCCTGCTGGGTCATCGCTGAGGTCACTGCCTCCTGCCAGCCTTCCTTGGTCCCATCACCTGCACATTATTGCACATGTCCTGGGACCGCTGGCCGTGTGGCAGTGTGCAAGCTTCTGTGTGTAGCCTGTATTGACTGACGCACAGCGCAATGTAACCACTGATCGCTATGTTGTAGATGTCACTGGGGCTCTGCGGATGGCACTTGGGGGACACTGTGGATGGCACTGGGGACACTGTTATGGGGGAGCTGTGGATGTCACTGTCATGGAGATGCTGTGGATGTTAGGGTCCATTCACACGTCCGCAAAATGGGTCCGCATCCGTTCCACAATTTTGCAGAACGGGTGCAAACCCATTCATTTTCAATGGGGCCGGAATGTGCTGTGCGCTGTCCGCATTTGCGGATCCACACTTCCGTTTCCGCAAAAAAATAGAACATGTCCTATTCTTGTCCGCAATTGCAGACACGATTAGGCATTTTCTATTATAGTGGCAGCGATGTGCAGTCCGCAAATTGCAGAATGCACATTGCCAGTGTCCATGTTTTGCAGATCCGCAAAACACTTACGGACGTGTGAATGGACCCTTATGGGGGCGCTGTCGATGTCACTTTTATGGGAGCACTGTGGATGTTACTGTTATGAGGGCACTGTGGATGTCACTGTTATGGGGGTGCTGTGGAGGTCACTGTTATGGGGGTCCTGTGGAGGTTACTGTGGAGGTTACTGTTATGGGTGCTCAGAATGAGTTATTACGCTCATGCAAACAACCGTTATCATCCCCGGAATCCATGTTGTGGTCCATGTGTCGGCCACATTTTCCAGCCTGAATGCGGCTTCCCTGACCCACACTGACTGTAGTAGAAATAGTAATTTATGATGCGATTGTAATGCACCCACCTCATCATAATTGTTGAGCGCGAATATTCGAATAACGAATCGCAAATATTTTGAATATAGTGCTATATATTCGCTATATCAAATATTCGTGATTTTTAAACATATGAAAACATGATCCCTCACTGCTTCTTGCTTGTGTGCCAATGAGTCATTAGCCCACAAGCAAATTAAGCAGAAAGGGATCATTTTTTCATATTAAAATTTTTTTTTACGAATATTCTAACTAACGATATAGTTGGAATTTTACTTACGTAATTATACTTTCTTCGAGTCCGAAGGCAGCACAGAAGGGATATTTCCCGTCCCCGTCACTCTATCATAGGACCGCCCACCTAGAAAAATCTAACAATTAAACAATTAACAGAATTGGCAATACCGTAGGCACTCTATATAAGACGTCAAGGCACTGCATCCATTGTGTAATAACGTAGACCAACTCATGCAAGTAAAATTTATTGGGAGGGTTAGTGTGCTGCCTTCGGACTCAAAGAAAGTATAATTACGTAAGTAAAATTCCAACTTTCTTCTTCGTCCTACAGCAGCACAGAAGGGATATAACAAAAAAATTAAGGGGGGGAAAGCTTTCTTTTACTGCTGACAAAACTGCTGTGCTGAAGGCTGAGTTCTCGGGTCCATTGCTGAGCCTGTAGTGATGGACAAACGTAGAGGATGAAGTCCAGGAAGCTGCATTGCAGATGTCTAGGAGATCAACCTGCTGTCTTTTGGCCCAAGATGTAGAAGTTGCTCTCGTGGAGTGAGAGGCGGTTTTTTACCATCCAAAATGTAGGCCTCCGAGATGGTTGTTTTAATCCAACGACCCAGAGTGTCTTTTGAGGCTTTCATACCCTTCCTCGGACCAGAGAATAAAATGAATAAATTTTCTTCCTTCCGGAAATCTCTCAGCCTTTCAAGATAGCAAATTAATGCTCTACGAATGTCCAGAGTATGGAGTCTCATTTCCTCATCTGACTTAGGATCAGGGTAGAATACTGGAAGAACAGATTCTCTATTGATGTTAGTTGAAGACACAATCTTTTGTCTAAATGAAGGCATGGTTCTTAGTCTGACACCATTCGGCAAAATTTTCAAATATGGCTCTCTGGAGGACAAAGCCTGCAACTCCCCTAGCCTTTTTGCGCAAGTAATGGCAATGAGAAAAAGGATTTTATAGGATAACCAGCTAAGATCCACTTCGGCAATAGGTTCAAAGGGAGGACCTGTAAGTCTATTTAGAACCAGTGATAATTCCCAGATGGGCATAGGTGGTCTCACAGAAGGCCTCAACTTTTTCAACGCTCTGAAATACCTGGCTATTAAAGCGTCACCTGCATATTGTCCATCTGTCCAAGCATTAATGGCTGTCATTTGGACTCTTAATGTATTAGGCTTTAGGCCCTTTTCGTGCCCCTCTTGCAGGAATTGCAAAATGGAGTTGGTAGAGACTAGTAACTCTTTTTCCTGCAACCAGGAAGAAAACTTTCTCCATAATCTGTTATAAACTGCAATAGTAGACTGCTTTCTGGAGGACAGTAAAGTAGAAATGACCTCATCTGAAAGGCCTTTCTCTTTTAATCTTTCCCTTTCAGGTGCCAAACGGTTAAATGCAACTTGTTCAGTTGAGGGTGGTAAAGGTCTTCTTGTAGAAGAAGATCCGGGTACAGAGGCAAAGTCCAGTGATCGTTTTTCGAAAGTTGAGATACGACAGAAAACCAAGCCCTGCGGGGCCAATAGGGAGCTATTAGTATTGCTTCCGGTGCTTCTGAGAGGAGTTTCGGTATGATCTGAGGTAATATTGGTATGGGAGGAAACAGGTAGACAAACTTGTGGCTCCAATTCAGAGAGAAGGCATCCAGACAGTCGGGTCTGTCCGCTCTCCTGAGAGAACAAAACTTCAGGGCTTTCTTGTTCTTCCTCGTTGCAAACAGATCCCATTCTGGACGACCCCATTTCTCCACTACTTGGGCGAAATATTTCGGGTTCAATTCCCATTCTCCTGGGCATACCTTCTGTCGACTGAGTCGATCTGCTCTGATATTCTCGGAGCCCTTGATGTGAACTGCCACTAGGCTGTGTAGGACTGGCTCTGCCCAAGACATTATCCTGTCTCAAATGGACTGTAGAGAGAGACAACGCGTTCCCCCCTGTTTGTTTACATAATATGCCGCTGTTGCGTTGTCTGTCTGCAGGAGAACTGCTCTGTGGTAGAGATAAGGTTCGAAATGCTGCAGGGCTAGCTGAATGGCTTTCAATTCCCTGAAGTTTGAGGATTGCCTCATTATGGTTGAGGGCCATTCCCCTTGAATCCACCGATCTCCCATGTGCGCACCCCAACCTATGCGGGAAGCATCTGTGGTTATCACTACTCTTTGAACGACTCGGAAATCTCTTCCTTTTTCCAGATTTTCTTCTCTTGTCCACCAAAGCAGCCCTCTGCGTGTTGCATATGATATCTTCATCATAGTGGTTAGGGATTTGGGATTCTTGTCCCAACAGTGGAGAATCTCTCTTTGCAGGTCTCTCATATGAGCCTTCGCCCATGGCACCGCCTCTATAGCAGCTGTCAATAACCCGAGGGTACTCATCGCCGAACGGATGGATATCTTCGTTGTAGAGATCAACAACTGAATTCTGTGAACGATCTGAGCCACTTTGAGAGGAGGAAGAAATACCTTCATTACTTCTGAGTCTAACAAAAGACCCAGGAACTGGATTCTCGTAGTGGGGACCAGCTGCGACTTCTTTTGGTTGACAATGAACCCGACTTTCTGAAGTAGATTCAGAGCAGTGTAAAGATCCGATCTCAGAGCCTCCTTGGAAGCTGCAATAAGCAACCAGTCGTCCAGATATGGCACTATCCTTAGACCTTGAACCCTCAGAGCTGCAATAAGGACGACCACCACCTTCGTAAAGATACGAGGTGCCGGAGATAGCCCGAAGGGAAGAGCCCTGAACTGATAGTGCCAAATCTGACCTAGAGTCTTGACCGCCACCCTGAGAAATCTCCTCGATTCTTTGTGGATAGGTATATGAAGGTATGCATCTTTCAGATCTATGGATGCCATAACCTCCCCAGGTTGCAGGATGCTCAGGACAGATCTTATGTTGTCCATCTTGAATTTTACCTTCTTTAAATGGTTGTTTAGAAACCTTAAATCTATGATGAGGCGCCACCTGCCGTCTGGTTTCGGAACGGGAAACACTCTTGAATAGACCCCTGAATATACTTCCTCCTCTGGAACTCTCTCCAGAGCATTCATCTGTAGGAACTCCTGAAGAAGAGGCATGATTCTTGGATCCTCTGTGTTGTTTAACAGGAACCTTTCCCTTGGAAGATGAATGAACTCGAGTGAATAACCGTTCTTGATGATATTCCGAACCCAGTTGTCTGAAGTGACACTCTCCCATTTCAAATAAAAGCTTCTTAACCTTGCGCCTACAGTGAGGGCAGGCTTGACGTCAGAACTTTGAACTGGAGGCAGGGGCTTCAGAGGGTTTCTTCTTTCCCTTGTCCTGGTAGCGGGGGCGAAACTTCCTCCCTTGCTCCTGTCTATTACGACCCTGAAAGGAAGATCTGCCCCTCTGCTTACGAAATCTGGTAGACCTGGGCCTGAAAGTTTGCGGAAAAGCTAAAGTCTTCTCCTTTTTATTTTCTTCCAGGATCTTATCCAACTGGGATCCTATTAATTTTCCCGGTTCAAATGGGAGAGCGCAAAAGTTGGATTTAGAGGAAGCGTCTCCCGTCCAAGGTTTTAACCAGATCGATCTTCTTGTGGAATTCTCTAAAGCCATGTTCTTGGCTGAGATCTTTATGACATCAAGCGGAAAATCACAAAGGAATTCCGCAGCCGTCTTAAGGGTCGATACTTGATCCAGCAGTTCATGCCTTGGTACCCCCTCTTGGATGTCTCTGGTTAGTTCGCTGAGCCAGACTCTTAACGCTCTTGCCACAGGCACTGAGGACATAGCTGCCTTCTGCAGAGAAACCAGGTTGCAATGAGATCTCTTTAGGAAGGTGTCAGCTTTCCGATCCATAGGATCTTTTAACAGAGACGAATCGTCTGATGGAAAAAAAGATCTTTTGGACAGACGTGCAATGGCTGGGTCAACTTTAGATGGTAATTCCCATTCCTCTGATGCAGCCGGGTCTAACTTGTATAGAGACTTGAAGCGAGGTCCTAAGTCCAGGCGTTTATCGGGCCTTTTCCATTCCCTTTCCATGATGGTTTTTAAAACCGGATGCGCAGGGAGAACTCTGGATTTCTTCTTAGGGAAGTAATACAGGTTACCCTTATCCTGTACCAAATCTTCTTCCTCATTAGTTTCCAGACAACGCTTTACGCGTCTGACGAGCTTTTCTGCTGAATCCTTTTTCAATAGGAAAAATTCTTCACTACCTGTATCTGAATCCGAGGATAGGTCAGATTGAGAGACAATAGCTGATGATTGAGACATGTCATCTGAATGATGATGATGATGGCTTTTTTCCTTTTTGCTGCCAGAAGTAGAAGCCAAATTCTGCAAATTTTCTCTGAACCAGGAAAAAAATTTTTTTGCTTCTTCTGCTAACGGGTCCTGTGGGGTACAATCCATACAGATATTGGATGTCGCTTCTGGTGATAAGGTCTGTAGACAAGTGATGCATAGCTTAGATCTTGCGGGCTGCGGAACAGGCGTGCGTAACTTCTCTGCACAGAGATCACAGATGTCATCATGTAAATCACCTGGAAGCGGCAATCTACAACCTGCACAAACACGGTGCTTTATCTTTTTATGGCTCTTCCGGCTCGACATCTAAAAAAAAATGAATTTATTAGATGTACATCTATAATGCATAAGGGAGGCAGAAGGGGCAGCAACGCCCTTAATAATACCTTTAGAGACTCAGAACTCAGCTGCCTCGCACAGCAGGAAAGTGCACACAGCTTCTGAGTCTCTAAATAGGAACCAAGTTTGAATTTGCCGCCCTAGACACGCCCCCAACGCCTAGACACGCCCCCAACGCATAGACACGCCTCCAACGTGATGACGTCACAGGACCAGAGGAACGAGGGCTAGGCATAAGGGGAGGTGTGTGTGTGCGCGCGCGCGCCTATACCACAGAGACCGCAGCGCATAGAAGAGGTAATTAACCCTTCTTGAACTCACCCGGAGTGTTCATACATCAGACATGAGCCAGGCAACGCCGGCAGACAGCCTAATACTTACCTGGCTGTAACCGTCTGAAAACCGGGAACCAGGTCAGCCAGGCAAACGCACTGGACACAGACCGGCGACCTACTACAGGTATTACCAGGCAAACGCACTGGTAGGCAACAGCCACCATACACTATAGTAGGTCTGGGCTAGGAACCCACTAGCCAGACCGACGGAGCCTGAGCAACGCAAGGCTCAAGTCCTTTCCAGGTGGGCAGCAAGGTGAGAGCAATCACCTGCTAGAGTAAGGACTAGAAAAAACACAATGGATGCAGTGCCTTGACGTCTTATATAGAGTGCCTACGGTATTGCCAATTCTGTTAATTGTTTAATTGTTAGATTTTTCTAGGTGGGCGGTCCTATGATAGAGTGACGGGGACGGGAAATATCCCTTCTGTGCTGCTGTAGGACGAAGAAGAAAATATATTCGCTATATTGCTATAACATTTTTTGGAATATTTGTCATATTCTAAAACAAGAACATATAGCAATATAGCGAATATTCATAAAATACACATATAAATTGCAATTTAGCTAATATAGTGCTATAGTATTTTTTTTTATAGTGTAAATTTTTTCAAAATCTGAAGTTCAGAAGAGACAAAATAATTAGACTATAAAAAAATACTATAGCACTATATTAGCTAAATTGCAGTCTATCTGTGTATTTTACAAATATTCCCTATATTGCTATAATTTTGGTTTCTAGAATTTTCATCATATTCTAAAACAAGAATATATAGCAATATAGCAAATATTCGTAAAATACACCTATAGCCAACCAATAGGAAAGTTGCCTTATAGACTTTAAAAAATTGCAGTACGCGAATAATTAATTTGCATATTAATCGCGATAAATAGAATAATGACGAATATTCGATTATGACGAATATTCGATTTTGACGAATATAAGACGGATATTCAATCAAATATTCACGAAATATCGAAAAATCGAATATGGCACCTCCCGCTTATCCCTACTCATCATGTGTGCATACTCCACCATCAGAAAGAGACTGGCTGTATCATAAATTACTGTCATACAGTCAGTTCTGGTCAGGAGAGTGCAGTCGGCCTGGGAGATGCATCCTGCACACAGACTGCGTTCCCAGAATCATCATGGTTGTATCACACGTGTATCACACATGATATGCCAAGATAAACACGTCATCAGACAGGCCTCATGCACATGATTGTATCCGTTTTGCAGTCTGCAAGTTGCGGATCCGCTAAAGAAGTATACTATCTGTGTGTGACACATTTTTCTGCAGACCCATTCTATGGGTCTGGGGTCCGCATTTTGAGGACCAGAATAGGACATGTTTTATCTTTTGCAGAACTGACATACGGATGTAAAAAAACACATGGACTTCATCAGTGTGCTTTCCACATCCATATGTCAGTTCTGCAAAACACAGAACATGTCCCATTCTAGCCCTCAAAATGCAGATCTCAAACGCCTAGAAGTCAATGGCTCAGCAAATGCGGATTACACATGGACAGTATCTTTATTTAGCAGATGCACAATTTGCAGACCGCAAAATGGATATGGTCATGTGCATGAGGCTTTGGACACACACTTCTGGAGGAAGGATCATAGAAGATAAGATTAGATACACAGCTCAGCAGGCAGTATCATAGAAGA
The DNA here is from genome assembly GCF_905171765.1 of Bufo bufo. Classification (NCBI taxonomy): domain Eukaryota; kingdom Metazoa; phylum Chordata; class Amphibia; order Anura; family Bufonidae; genus Bufo; species Bufo bufo. The sequence goes on from NC_053389.1 coordinate 308,397,710, forward strand.
TAATATTAGATACACAGCTTAGCAGGCAGGATCATAGAAGATAATATTAGATACACAGCTCAGCAGGCAGTATCATACAAGATAGGATTAGATACATAGCTCAGCAGGCAGTATCATAGAAGATAATATTAGATACACAGCTTAGCAGGCAGTATCATACAAGATAGGATTAGATACACATCTTAGCAGGCAGTATCATACAAGATAGGATTAGATACACAGCTCAGCAGGCAGGATCACAGATGAAATACATGAACTGTTGACTGTATCACAGATGACAGATTTAGATACAGAGGCACACCAGACAGTATCTGACCTGATAAGCTTAGATACACACCAGACAGTATTATACAAGATGGGATTAGATACCCAGCACATATGACAGTATAGTACAAGATGGGATTAGATACACAGCTCAGCAGGCAGGATCACAGATGAGATACATGAACTGAAAAAAAAAAAGAAAGAAAGAAAAGATAATACAAACGGATCCATTCTGAACAGGTGCAGACGGTTGTATTATCTGAACGGATCCGTCCATGATGGATCCGCACCAAACTCGAGTGTGAAAGTAGCCTTATTAGTCTAGGAAGGAATAAAATAAAACCCTTAAAGCTGAGATAAATGAACTGTTGACTGTATCACAGATGACAAATTTAGATACAGAGGCATAGCAGACAGTATCTGACCTGATAAGCTTAGATACACACCAGACAGTATTATACAAGATGGGATTAGATACCCAGCACATATGACAGTATAGTACAAGATGGGATTAGATACACAGCTCAGCAGGCAGTATCAAACACAACAGGATGTGTATCCGGAACAGCAGGCTGTATCATACATGGCAGGATTAGATACACATGCGATTTGATGTGCTTGCTGATTCAAGCTGTTTATTGTACTCCTAGATGGTGAGGAAAGAGTCTGTGGATTGTCAGTAATGGGATTTAGACACTGAGTGAGAAGTAGACTAACAGGCTTCATTGATAAATGACCCCATGAGTCTTTGTAACCTACATGCTTAACCTTTGTTACAATATAATACAATATCTGAGATAATGGGGGAATATCGCTAGGACCCACACCTATATTGAGAACAAAGCGAGGAAAGGTGGCGGCAGGAGGACCCCGGGTTTCCTTGAGTCCGGTCACCACCAAGCGCTTTTCCCACAGAAGTGAATTGGAGCGCACCACGCTTGCGTGACCACCACTCCCATTCATTTCTATGGGGCTGATAGAAATAGTGCACCAGCACTCAGCTATTTTCGTCTGCCCCATAGAAATTAATGGAGGGGCAGCACATGCGCAGTGCACCCTCCACCACTTTCAGGGTTCTGTTCTTGATGTAGGTGCGGATCTCAGAGGTGGGACTTGCTCTTATCAAACAATGGGGCATATGCTAGCGATATACCCCCATTGTCTAAGATGGGAAAACCCTTTAAAGGAAACGGAATAGACCTTTGCCGATAAGTACCCACCTTGGTTTCATTTATCAGGTCACGTAAATTCCAAGAATACGAGGTAATGGTCCGCTGAAAATCCCCATTTGACTAATGAAACATCCCTTCAAAGACAGAAAATTGGCGTTTGGTGCACAGTGTGCTGCAAATTGTCTTTCAACTATGCGTTTATTATCACTGGTTAAATTTCATTAGGAAATTTTTTTGAATTTTTGTACTAAAAATGTCTATGAAAAACATAGTTGGATCTTTGATGTGTCCGCTAAAAGGTGTGCTACAATAATGCTTCCACTAATGCAAATATAACAATGTAGTGTTTGTGGAAATGTGAACTATGGAGGTCATTTATAAAGACCAGCATTTTAGACAAGGTCTTAATAACCTTTATAGATGGTGGTGGATCCGCCGACGTTATGAGGAGGCTCCGGCCTGCACATACCTTCGGCGTATTCAGAGCCGGTCTAAATCTAAGCCAGCTTCCTTGCTGGCTTACATTTAGACCATTTTCCACGTCTAAAACAGGCATAGAAAATGATAAATGAGACCAGCCTGTCGGCCGGTCCCCTTTCCATGCCACGCCTACTTTTTTAGACCTGGCGTGAGCAGGGAAGTTGGAGATTAACCACTTCATGACCGCCCATAGACTATAAATTTCCTATGGGCGGTTGTTTATATCTGAATGGACGTTTTAGAACTTCAATTCAGAGATGGAATCTGCACGCTAATCGTGCAGCTGCATAGCGGGGGGCCTGCTGTCAGTCACAGCAGGGCACCCCAGCGAGAAGGCAGAGACAGTTCCCAGGTGACCCTGCTTTCTACATCGCTACATACACAGTGCTCAATGAGCGCTGTGTATACAGATTAAGAAGCGCTATGCGCTTCCTGTCCTGGGCCGGTGATCATCTGACCGACGGGGCCGGGAGAGTGCAGGAGCCGTCGGGTCTTCTAGTGACCCCGATCAACCCTGCACTGAGGCTTTACAGTGCTCTATTATGCTGTATAGCCTCTGTGGCCTCTATTATTGTGTTAAAGTGAAATAAATAAAAAAGTATACATATTAGGTATCACCACGTCTGTAACAAGCAGCTCTATAAAAATATCACATGACCTAACCCCTCAGGTGAACACTGTAAAAAAAAAAACTGTGCCAAAAAGTCAATTTTTGTCACTTTACATCACAAAAAATGCAACACCAAGCGATAAAAAAGGCATATGCACAGGCATAGTACTAAATCAAACCATCACCACCTCCTTCAAAAAATTAAACCTTACCTAAGACAATCAGTCAAAAAATAAAAAAAAACTGACTTTCAGACAATGGAGACACTAAAATATTATTTAGTTTTTCTTCAAAACTGATATTATTGTGTTAAAGTGAAATAAAACATAAAAAATATTGTATTTCCGCATCCGTAAAAACCTGCTCTATGAAAATATCACATGACCTAACCCCTTAGTTGAACACCATAAAAAAAAACATAAAAACAGTGCCCAAAAAATATTTTTTGTCATCTAACATCACATAAAGTGCAACACCAAATGATTAAAAAGGCATATTTCCCCCAAAATAGTACCAAACTGTCACCTCATACCACAAAAAAAGAGGCCCTAACTAAGACAATCGGTCAAAAAATAAAAAAGCTATGGCTCTAAAACATAATTTTTTTGGTTTCAAAAATGCTATTTTTGTGTAAAACCTAAATAAATAAGAAAAAGTAAACATATTAGGTATTGCTACGTCTGTAACGATCTGCTCTATAAAATGTCTCATGACCTAAGCGTTTAGGTGAACGTTGAAAAAATAAATATATATATAAACTGTGCTAAAACAACCAATTTTTTTGTCACCTTGCTCCATAAAGTGTAATAATAAATGATCAAAAAATCATATTTACCCAAAAATGAAACCAATAAAAAAGCCAACTCTTCCTGCAAAAAACAAGCCCCTGCACAAGAATTAAAATAAAATATGGCGTTCAGAAAATGGAGACACAAAAACATTTTTTTTTTTTCAAAAATGCTTTGTTATTTAAAACTGAAACAAAGTAGACATACCGTATTTTTCGCTTTATAAGACGCACCTGATGATAAGACGCACCTAGGTTTTTGAGGAGGAAAATAAGAAAAAAATATTTTGAACCAAAAGAAGTGCTTTTGGTAGCTTTTGAACTAATGGTGGTCTGTGGATGACACACTGTTATGGGGATCTGTGGATGACACACTGTTATGGGGGATCTGTGGATGACGCACTGTTATCGGGGGATCTGTGGATGACGCACTGTTAAGGGAGGATCTGTGGATGATGCACTGTTATGGGGGATCTGTGGATGATGCACTGATGGGGTATCTGTGGATGACACTGATGGGGGTATCTGTGGATGACACTGATGGGGGGTATCTGTGGATGACACTGATGGGGGGATCTGTGGATGACACTGATGGGGGGATCTGTGGATGACACTGATGGGGGGGATCTGTGAATGACACTGAGGGGGGATCTGTAAATGACACTGAGGGGGGTCTGTGAATGACACTGAGGGGGGATCTGTGCATTACACTGATGGGGGATCTGTGGATGACACTTATGGGGCTCTGTGGATATCGTAAGTATAGCATTAAAACGACCGGCATCTCCCTCGGTCATGCGCCGCCTGCCACAGCTCCCTCCTCTGGCTCCGCCTGCCTGTTCATTCATAAAGTAAGATAAGCAGGCAGGCGGCGCACGAGGAGGGAGCTGGGGCATGCGGCGCATGACCGAGGGAGCTGGGGCAGGCGGCGCATGACCGAGGGAGATGCCGGTCTGCGCCGTCTTAATGCTATACTTACGGTACTACAGTAAGTACCGTACAGAGCATATACAATTAGATATAGATCAGATTGAATGTTTAACAGTTGCGGGGCCGGGTGTATTAAAGTAGAGTCACTGCACCGGGCCCCGCCATGAGTGTCCCCGCCTCCTCCCTCCACACTGATCCTTCGCTGGCCACACTGTGCAGCATAGCGGCCAGCGAAGTATTCGCTTTATAAGACGCACGGCCATTTCCCCCCTACTTTTGCGGGGGAAAAAGTGCGTCTTATAAAGCGAAAAATACGGTATTTGATATGATTGCATCTATAACAACCTGCTCTATAAAAATAGCACATGATCTACCCTGCTATATGAATGTTGTGTAAAATAAAAAATAAAAACAGTGCCAAAACAGACATTTTTTAGTTACCTTGCCCCAATTTTTTTTTTATATAGAGCAATTAAAAATCATATGTACCCCAAAATAATACCTATTAAACTGTCACCTTATCCCCTGGTTTCCAAAATTGGGTCATTTTTTGGGAGTTTCTACTGTAAGGGTGCATCAGGGGAGCTTCAAAAAGGACATGGCATTTAAAAACCAGTTAAGCAAAATCTGCCTTCCAAAAACCATACGCTCCTTTTCTTCTGAGCCCTGCCGTGTGCCCTTACATCAGTTTACGACCACATGTGGGGTTTTTCTGTAAACCGCAGAATCAGGGTAATAAGTATTGAGTTTTGTTTGGCTGTTAACCCTCGATGTGTTAAAGAAAAATGTTTATTAAAATGTAAAATCTGTCAAAAAAGTTAAATTTAGAAATTTGATCTCCATTTTCCTTTAATTCTTGTGGAACACCGAAAGGGTTAACAAAGTTTGTAAAATCAGTTTTGAGCAACTTGAGGGGTGTCGTTTCTACAATGGGGTCATTGACATGAAGAACAATGTGTCACGAGAAAACAATTTCAGAATGGCTTAGATAAATAAAAGTGTTCCAAAGCTATTACCACATAAAGTGACATATGTTAGATTTGCAAAATTAGGCCTGGTCAGGAAGGGGGTAAATGGCTCGGTATGGAAGTGGTTAAATAGCAAATAGCCTTTGCTCTACAATCTGTGCCAGAAATATAGACATATTTCTGGATAGTAAATGTGTTTAATATCATAGGTTTAAAAATAGCGTTATTGCAGTAAAATACTTTTGCTATAATGTATCGTATTTAATAACATGGATATAATATATTGGAAAAAAATTTACAATTGCTCAATGTTTGCAGAAGAATGCTATTAGTGTGCTGTGCTGGCAATAGGTCTATATAGAAACTTGAGGTTTTTAATATATAGAAATATATGAAAACATACAGAAATATACAGAAAAAAAAATATATTTTTCTTGCAGGGGGTGTATTATTATTATTATTTTTTTACAGCAGAACTGCTAGGATGAGGTTAATTTGCTATAGCAGCTTAAGCACAGTGTGACCAGCCCTTTACTCCCTCAAAGCTTTCTATGTTGAAATTTCCTAAAATCTATACAATTATATATTTTTATTCTTTCTCTATTGTGTCCCTATCTTACTACTATAGTTCCTTGTGACTCTGTATGCTGTGTTGTAATTTTTTGGGAACACACTTCAAACATACTCCTTACTAGTCAGAAGCTGAACACACCATGGCACTTTGGCTGGTTCAGCATAGGCATCTCCCTGCCATCTGCCTCCTGATTGAGCCCCCAATTCTAGTGTCATGTAATTATCCTCCTCGCTCCTGGTTTTTGACCCCCAATATTAACAGTAAAATGGCACTGGATGCCGTTTTTAATGCGATTCATCCACAGCAAATCACAAAAGCTTTTGATTTGTTTAGTGAATTAATTTTCAGAGGTCTATAATGAATTATGGATTATTGATTAATTTACTCATCCTTACTACCAATCCATCTGTGGCACCCCTCTCAGCTGGGGTAGATAACAAGGCCAGTGTGACAAGCATTTGTCGTAAAAACAATATTAACAGGGAGCAGTAGTCATTTGTAATCATGCACGTCAACTTTCTCTAACCGCTGGTCATCGCTATGTCTCTTCTATAGGAATACTCAATGATGTTTTAGTTACTGCTTTACATAGACTTCCAATAAACTCCTGCCCCAAATGTAAAAAATATTATTTCAATTGCTTCTGGCTTTAACACATGCTCTTAGTTTTATGCATCTCTACACTAGCAGCATAAGATACTGTATTTTGGACTTACATTTTCTGAATATATTTGCTGGGCAGGTGAAGCTTAGGTTAAAATAGTTTGGGATTTTTACTGTGTATAGTGCATTATTTCATAGCTATGGAGAACACAAGGTCACAGTATTTGATTCTTGCTCAAAGCAGAAGTAATTAAGGGCAGGATCTCTCCCTTGCACATATAGGCTTTAGTATTTTTTTATTGCTTTAGGCAAGAATCAAGGAGGACCTTGTGATTACAGTTCTGATTCCCTCACCACAAGGCCAAATGCGTTTTTACTTACAAGAGAAAAATGTGTGAAGATTCACTACATATATGAAACAAGTGTCGATGGAGTTTGGAGTTTCAGCAATTTTAAAAATAGCATAAAAAAGAAAGTCTTGGTATGTAAAAGCATATTAAAAGCAAGGATTATATTTCATCTTCTTTTCATGAAGCTTTAAATGTGTACTGTTCTCATTTATATCTATTAAAGCAAAGGAAAAAGTGAAAATGTAAGGTATGCACTGTCCCAGGTAGATGGCGTGTTCAGTCTAAAAGAGGCACTACCCTCAATTAATACTACAAGTAAATTTAGACTAGAACCTACAGAATCACAGGTCCATATCCATGAAGCAAACATGAATATAAAAAAAAAAAAATGGCTGCACACCATTATACATACAAACAATAGAACTAACAAATGGGGGTCATTCTAAATAAAAGTGGTACAATACCGACTATAAATGAGTAATGGAAGCTCTTAGCGCACATATTTGAACAAACGTGTGTCGGGCCCATCTACCAGGCGTTAAGGTGGCTTCCGCAGATGGGTCCCTAACACTAATATACTGCCTCTCTTTGGATTTACCTAAGCATACAATATTCAGGGCAGTGTAGGAACCAGCTACATAAGTACTCTGCTCGGAAGTCCCAAGTAGATGGGCGTGTTCAGTCTAAAAGAGGTGCCACCCTCAATTAATACTACAAGAAAATTTAGACTAGAACCTTCAGAATCACAGGTGCATATCCATGAAGCAAACATGATTATACAAAAGAAAATGGCTGCACACCATTATACAAACAAACAATAGAGCTAATCATGTTTGCTTCATGGATATGCACCTGTGATTCTGAAGGTTCTAGTCTAAATTTTCTTGTAGTCCTTTTAACAAACTGTCATAAGCCAATTACTAACGACACATCTATCTGCAAAACTGTCTGTAACCTCTTCTTCTTTAAACTCCTGGAATGCCTGGTCTACTTTCCTTAATATCTGGTTTCTGTACTCTACACTCCATAGAAACTGCACATAAACGATTAAATAATCTCCAGATGGCTAAATCTAATGGCAACTACTCTCTGCTGATTCTTCTGGATCTCTCTGTGGCATTTGACACTAGAGACAACCAACTCTTTTTCACCATGTTTCAATTGATTTACTTTAAGGAGTCTGCTGTCTCTTGGTTTTCCTCCTATTTCTGTACCGCTCTTTCAGTGTATGATTTCCTGGCTATACTTATCCTGTTCCTCTGTCCAAACAATTCTTTAAAGCCTCCACCCTGTGCCAGTCAATTCATTGGTCACCCATATAGTACAGGATCCAATTTAAAGTTCTCACTCCCACCCACAAAGCTCTCCACAGTGCTGCACTCTCTGTATCTCCTCCCTTATCTCTACCACCCTACCTGTGCTCTTTGTTCTGCCAATGATTTCAAATCTCTCCTAGAAACTCTAAGGATGCAACATTTGTCTGGAATGTGCTAAGCAAGGCAATTAGGTTAAAATGGTTGTCCAGACATTAATATTGGTGACCAGTTGTCAGGATAGGTAATCAATATCTGTTCGGTGTGGGGGTCCATCACCTGGCACCTCGTCGATCAGCAGTTTGAAGATAAGGCACTGCTTCATGTGAGTGCTTATTCCTTTTCATTACACTGCACTTTGTCTCAGAAGTGCAGTATAATACAAGTACCCACTCCATTCACACGAATGGAGCGAGTACTTGGAATTACACTACATTACTGCTAGGAGATGAGGTGTAGTGTATAGATGAAGTAGTGCTCACACGAAACACCATCTTGTTGATAAACAGCAGATTGGCAGGGGGGGGGGGGCGCCAGGATTTGGACCCCCGGCGAACAGATATTGATAACCTATCCTGACAACAGGTCATCAAATTTAATGGCACAATTTTAGGTGTTCCCTCGAAACACTTCTTTTTGGCCTATAAATTCATTAATCTAACTTTTCTCCATCGACCTCCCTTCCATTTTTGTTAGACCATGATCCAGTCATCTAACGGCATTCACCTCACCCTATGTACTCATAAACACCACATATACTGGCAGGTGCCAGCTCATGCAGCTTTATATGCTCTCCCCTATTTAATAAAGAGGTTTGGACCACCGTACAAAACAAGCACTGTCTACCTGTTGTGTCACACTTATTTACTCATAGATCTCAAGAGTTTGTGAGCAAAATCCTCATTCTAGTTCTTTGATTTGTTGATTAGTTTGTTCCAACATACTGTCCGATTTTATTTGTATATGTACTCCCTAGTTTGTAAAGTGCTGTGGAATATGACGATGCCATATAAATACGGATTAGTATTTTTCAATAGAAAAATACATGCACAGGAATGCGTGGAGAGTTAGACCTTGTGGCAATGATGATAATCTTTGATATGTCACCATTGCTGCATATGTCAAAAGGTCTTGAAAGTACAGGTACACTTATTTTGTATTGGCAAGCGTCACTAGTGTGATATTTTTGTCCAATGCGGAACTTTATCAAACATTGATTGAAATGTTGGTGGAAGGAAAGATGGTAATGACAGAGAAAAGGGTGCTGAAGGTAAGTCAACCTTGGTTGCACATGTAAATTCACAGTGCCCATCTCTCAGTCAACACATTTCCTCACCAAACATGGAGACTAGTGTTTGATAAAGGTCATTATGAAGCTGAAACATCATACAAGTGTGTCTTGCCATTACAAAATAAACTACTTTAAGGCCTCTTTCACACTTGCGTTGTCCGGATCCGTCGTGCACTCCATTTGCCGGAGGTGCCCGCCGGATCCGTAACACCGCAAGTGAACTGAAAGCATTTGAAGACGGATCCGTCTTCAAAATGCTTTCAGTGTTACTATGGCAGCCAGGGCGCTATTAATGTCCTGGCTACCATATTAGTAGTGGGGAGCGGGGGAGCAGTATACTTACCGTCCGTGCGGCTCCCGGGGCGCTCCAGAATGATGTCAGAGCGCCCCATGCGCATGGATGACGTGATCCATGCGATCACGTCATCCATGCGCGTGGGGCGCCCTGACGTCACTCTGAAGCGCCCCGGGAGCCGCACGGACGGTAAGTATACTGCTCCCCACTACACTTTACCATGGCAAACAGGACTATAGCGTCCTGGCAGCCATGGTAACCATTCAGAAAAAGCTAAACGTCAGATCCGGTAACGCCCAAAAAACGTTCCGGTCCGGAACTGAAGACATCCTGATGCATCCTGAACGGATTTCTCTCCATTCAGAATGCATGGGGATAATCCTGATCAGGATTCTTCCGGCATAGAGCCCCGACGACGGAACTCTATGCCGGAACAGAACAACGCAAGTGTGAAAGAGCCCTAAGAACATTACTATGTTCACAGTTCTTACTTCTACTGTGTGACTTGGGACCCTATTTCTGCACCATCAATTAGCAGTAGAATGCAGTCCATTTGTACCACTGATTGAAATACATTTCTATAAGTGAACAACTAAAAAAATAAATGGTTACCAATGTCCAGTCCATAAACATTGGGGGTCATTTATGAAATATGCCTATATTAGGTGTATTTCTCGCGCAGTTTGCTGCACAAAGGTCATTTGCTCTGCAATCTGCGACTTTTCCCCGTTCATGCCAAGTTTAAGAAAGTGGGTGTGGTGTAGGCGGGAAGGAGACAGGCCGGCTCCTGTTTTAGGTGTAGAAAATGGTCTAAATGTAAGACAGTAAGGATGTTGGCATAGATTTAGACCGGCGCTGGATACGCCAAAGTTATGTAAAGGCCGGCATATCCAAGGCCAGCACAGAGACTTATTAAGACTGGCATCTTAAACATCGTTCTTAATAAATGACCCCCTATGTATTCCCTTCTATAACTTTGTATGTGAGTTACATAGAAATACAAACTTCCACTAACTTGTAGTGACATTTTTCGTACGTATTTCTATAAGGTATTTCAAAGTAACTTTTTTTCTATCACGCCATAAATTGTTTTCCAATTCTCACTGCACACCATCCGAAACTCCCCACGTCTTTGCTTTGTCTCATATGTGTCATTTCATTATAATAACCTGCTTGATTCATAGAATCCACTGTTCTAGCTCCTGAAAGCAAGTTGCTGTTGGTCCTAAAACTGCAGTGTTCCAACCAAGGTGTCCTATATGTGTACTTGCAAAATAGTCTGCAGGTAATTGTTTCTGGACCATTATGCATAGAAGGGGGTGGAAGAAAATTCTCTGTATTTAAAGGAAGCTGCAAAATATTGAAATTACGCCTGCTTGGATTCCTCACAAATGAATCAGCAGGTCAGAGCTGTGGTGTGCTTCTTCTCAAAAAGCCAGTGATTACCACTCTACTATCTGTACATAGCTGCCGCAGAGCCTGGTGCCCGACTGTGACTTGCAATGCTGTGAATAACAATAATAATTCAAATAGTTGTTGTAATAATAATCACAATAATAAAAGTTTTGGGGCTCTCCAGGCTTTATCGGCTTGAGAATATTACAGAATGAGTGTTCTTCTAAGCTACACTAAACATTCCCCTGCTGGACCAAGTAAATAGTTTGTTATCTCTGGATACACAATAGCTTTTTTAGCTTTGGCTCCTTATCTTGTTCAGAGCTGTTCTGCTACTCAGTTATTGTTCGTAAATAAATTGCATTTCCTTTTGTGTCGCACTCGTCCATCTCTCCAATGCTTTTCTGCTCCTCTCCCTCCCATACTTTTACACTCACTCAGTGCGTTTAACTCTTCCAATGCTCATCTTGCTGTAGGTTAGAGTCCTCTAAACGATCTCACAGGCCTATTAAAGTCTCAATCCTTTTGCAGCAACAGCTATGTTCGTGATCATCAAAGTACCAACTTCATCTTTTGTATGTCAAGCCGAATACTAGAGCCGCTTCCTTCTCTTCTCGTTTTGGGGGGGGGGGGGGGCATCATTAGAGTACTTCAGTCTGTCTGTAATAACGCTTCAAGTACACTTATCATTCTTGGTAGACTGCTTTGTGCATCAAGTGAATGCAGCCCTTTGACTACTTCATTCACCTGGCAGGAAAAATGGTCCAGTGAATACTTTCATTAACAATGGCATTTGCTGATTTATCATTTCACATGGCCATTTTTTTTTCTACTACTACTATGTGTTTGCATTTGTGAGGGTGTTACACATTGCCAGCGAATTATATCAGCTTTTTAACAACCAGATACAAAAAAGTGCTTGTGTTTTGTTATACAGAGACAGATATCATATGATCCTTTCAGGACCAAACAACATTTGGCGTTTAAAGGGAATCTGTCACCTAGTTTTACCCTATAGAGCTGCGGACATGCACTGATAGATCTCCGCTAGCATGTCCGCAATATACCTGTTCCATTGCTCTGTGTGGTTTTATTTCATTTAAACAATTATTTTATAGATATGTAAATTAGCCAAGTAAGGTGCCCAAGGTGTGGTTACTTACGGTTAAGGAGCCCAGCCACACCCCCTGTGAAGGAGCCCAGCACCGCCTGCATCCAGGAATCTCCTCCTTGCTCACAAAGTTACAGTGCCATAATCTCACGATGCGCAAGCTAGCTCATGTACAGTGCCGGCAAAGTGTTCATTCCCTTTGCTGGCATTAGCCTCAGTGAATAAATTGCGCATGCGCTTTACAGAAGTATTGGAATGCATTGTAAAGGATTTGACCCCCAAAAGTTGGAAGTCCCAAAGTGGGACAAAAAATTAAGTGAAAAAAAAAGGTTTCCCCTACAAAAATTTAAAGTTTCAAGAAAAAATAAACAAAAACGTAATTTTCCCCAAATAAAGTAAAAAAAAAAAAATTGTAAAAAATAAGGGGTAAAAAAAGTAGATATATTAGGTATAGCCGCGTCCGTATCGACCGGCTCTATAAACATATCACATGACCTAACCGCTCAGATGAACACCGTAAAAAATAAAAAATAAAAACTGTGCTAAATAAATCATTTTTTGGTCACCTTACATAACAAAAAATACAACAGTGTACGCCCACCAAAATAGTACCAATCTAACTGTCACCTCATCTCACAAAAAATTAGCCCCTACCTGAGACAATTGCCCAAAAATAAAAAAAAAATAGGGCTCAGAATATGGAGACACTAAAACATAATTTCTTTTGTTTTAAAAAAGCTGTTATTGTGTAAAACTTACAAAAATAAAAAAAGTATACATATTAGGTATCATCGCGTCCGCATCGACCGCCTCTATAAAAATATCACATGACCTAACCCTTTAGATGGACACCGTAAAAAAAACAAAAAGTAACTGTTCTAAATAAACAATTTTTTGTCACCTTATATCACAAAAAGTGTAATAGCAAGCGATCAAAAAGTCATATGCACCCCAAAATAGTGCCAATAAAACCATCATATTATCCCGCAAAAAATGAGACCATAGCTAAGATAATCACCCAAAAACTGAAAAAACTATGGCTCTCAGACTATGGAAACACTAAAACATGATTTTTTTTTGCTTCAAAAATGAAATCATTGTGTAAAACTTACATAAATAAAAAAAAGTATACATATTAGGTATCTCCATGTCCGTTATAAGTTGCTCTATAAAAATATCACATGACCGAACCCCTCAGGTGAATACCGTAAAAAAATAAAAATAAAAACTGTGTAAAAAAAGCCATTTTTTGTCACCTTACATCACAAAAAGTGTAATAGTAAGCTATCAAAAAGTCATACGCACCCCAAAATAGTGCCAATCAAACCATCATCTCATTCCGCAAAAATCATACCCTACCTAAGATAATCGCCCAAAAACTGAAAAAACTATGGCTCTCAGACTATGGAAACACTAAAACATTATTTTTTTTGTTTCAAAAATGAAATCATTGTGTAAAACTTACATAAATAAAAAGTATACATATTAGGTATCGCCGCGTCCGTATCGACCGGCTATATAAAAATATCACATGACCTAACCCCTCAGGTGAACACCGTAAGAAAATAAAAATAAAAACGGTGTAAAAAAAAGCTATTTTTTGTCATCTTACATCACAAAAAGTGTAATAGCAAGCGATCAAAAAGTCATATGCACCCCAAAATAGTGGCAATCAAACCGTCATCTCATCCCGCAAAAAATAAGACCCTAGCTAAGATAATCGCCCAAAAACTGAAAAAACTATGACTCTCAGACTATGGAGACACTAAAACATGATTGTTTTTGTTTCAAAAAGGAAATCATTGTGTACAACTTACATAAATAAAAAAAATTGTATACATATTAGGTATCGCCGCGTCCGTCACGGTATAAAAATACCACATTATCTAACCTGTCAGATGAATGTTGTAAATATAAAAAAAAAAAAATCGGTGCCAAAACAACTATTTCTTGTTACCTTGCCTCACAAAAAGTGTAATATAGAGCAACCAAAAATCATATGTACCCTAAACTAGTTCCAACAAAACTTCCACCCTATCCCTTAGTTTCTAAAATGTGGTCATTTTTTGGAGTTTCTACTCTAGGGGTGCATTAGGGGGGCTTCAAATGGGACATGTCAAAAAAACAGTCCAGCAAAATCTACCTTCACAAAACCGTATGGCATTCCTTTCCTTCTGCGCCCTGCCATTTGCCCGTACAGCAGTTTACTATTATGTAAGCCTCACAAAGTGACTTTAGACCTGAACTGGTCCTTAAAAAGTTGGTTTTTGAAAATTTCTGAGAAATTTCAAGATTTACTTCTAAACTTCTAAGCCTTGTAACGTCCCCCAAAAATAAAATGTCATTCCCAAAATTATCCTAACATGAAGTAGACATGGGAAATGTAAAGTAATAACTATTTTTGTAGATATTAATATGTATTATAGAAGTAGAGAAATTGAAACTTGGAAATTTGCTAATTTTTCCAAATTTTTCCAAATTTGGTATTTTTTTATAAATAAATTTTTATTTATTTTTTTTACTTCATTTTACCAGTGTCATGAAGTACAATATGTGACAAAAAAACAATCTCAGAATGGCCTGGATAAGTCAAAGCGTTTTAAAGTTAAAGTGACACTGGTCAGATTTGCAAAAAATGGCCTGGTCCTTAAGGTGAAAATGAGCCCGGTCCCTAAGGGGTTAAACACATACTCCACACAATGCACTAATTGTCTTGTAACTTTAATTGCAATATTTATTTATTTTTTTACAAACAGTAATAAAGAAATGCATCAAAGGCATGGCCCAGATGCAGCGTGACCACCTTAAAAACATGAAGCAAGTTGACAAGCTGCTAATGAGGGTCAACAGGAAGGTTAAGCACCTGAATAAAATGCACCTTCAAGGGAATGGGGGAGGTACTTGCCAAAGTTAAAAAGGTGCCCTAGTGGCCTTTTCTTTTTTTAAATTATGTTAATAATAAGTTTTTGAAGTGTTATAACGCGTGCTTTCGTTTTTTTATAATGTTATGTTATGGTGTAATTTTAACTGATAACTTAGTTGTAAGGCCCCTTTAGTCTAGGGTCAAACTCATCTGGATCAGGACAGACAGCAGTAGGTACATGGTAACACTGTCGTATAAGGCCCAGACATAACTCAGTAGTGTCATGAAATACAGCAGCAGGTATTAGTAACGGTGAAGTATAAAGCCCAGACATAATTCATCAGGGTCAGTTCAGACTGCAGCAGCAGCATCAGCAGCAGGTAGATGGTAACGGTTGAGTATAAGGCCTACACATAGCTCGGCATAACTCAGCAGGACAGGCAAGCAGCAGCAGGTTTTAAGTGTGCACTGTGCAGCAGGAATGTGTCCCCAGACCAGGGCAAAACCATAAATAAACTAAGACACCTCTGACAGCAGTATGTTGTAAGTGTGCAGCAGGAATGCGTTAACATGCCCCAAAAAAAGCACAATTTTCCATTGTAAATTTTTTCCCCATTATTTTTACTTATTGAAACCACATAAAAAATAGTACACACCGCCTGCATCAGTCTACTATCAGTTTTCATATCAGGCACATCGAGTCTGTGGCAGAACTCTATGGTAGGGCAGACAGCCTCACCGTGTGCTGATTCCTCCAAGCCAGAGGGCAGTAGGAGTGGCAGTGTTTTGCAGCGGCTCTCTCATCATCCTAAGAGAATTTATCAAAAATTCAAATCGGTCGGTTCGACAAATTTCCCGAAAAGATCCGAATTAATTAATGGCAAATCACGTAACAAAACAGCTATTTCCTGGCTGCAGAGAGCCTTTATAGTGGTGTAGAACACTGTGCCTTGTAGTAACACGCATAGGGAGTCTGCTGTGGTAGTGAAATAATACTGTGAGCCAGTATGACATGCAGATGACAGGCATCACTCTTAGAATCACTGCACACTTCACTTATTTGGGCAGTTACAGGGCCAAAACTGACTCAAGCGTGAACTCAGTCTTAAAGGTCGATGTTAGCGTCAGGTATAAAGAACTGTGCAGAAGATCAAGATCCTACTATAGTGTGAAAGAGCGCATTTCTTTTACACCATCATCAGCTGATTCCACATAGATGTCTACAGAACCTGTTCTATTAAACGCTTATGCAAGTAGAGCCCCCCTGACAGAGTGGAGAGGGTGTCAACAGTAAGTTTGTGTTAACTTCAGTGATTATTTTGCCCTTCCTCTGATCCGTCAGAACAATAACCCCCCAAAAAACGGATCCTGTCTGTTAAGCATCCGCCTTCACTAGGTCAGCATTTGGTCAGTAATTCATCAGTATTGTTAATGCCAAAAAAATAAAAATAAAACAGGAGTGATTAAAAAACAGAGATGACACGTGAATGCAATATTTGTAGAGATAAGCAAATTGAAGTTGACAAAGTGGAATTTGATCCGAATTTCAGGAAAAATTTGATTTGCACCGAATCCGAATTTCCTCACGATTCTTGGTAACTAGTGTTGGTCGAGCACCAAAGTGCTTGGGTGCTCGAGTAGAACACCTCAGGATGCTCAATGGAAGTCAATGGGAGAACCCGAGCATTAAACCAGGAACCCCCTGCTCTGAGGAGGGGAGGGTGTCTGGTTCATAGGAAAACGTCAGAATTTGATGGAAACACCACTGAAATGGTTCGGGAACAGCATTGGGAGGATGTCTGGATGCGACCTGGGAGCGATGTTGTTCAAGTAGTACGCCACTTTTACAGACTGACAATAATACGCATCAAACCAAAGATAAAATTGAGGAAATATTGTTAGGAAACATTCTTTCCTGTATATTTACTTATATATAAAGTGCAAGTGATGTCAAAAATTACAAGGAAGAGGCACTCCGATACAACCTGTATATCACATAAAAGAGGGCCTCATTCACATTGTGGCACAATTGTTCAGGTAGTGGGACTCCTACACTCATAAAGCCTATACACTAAGGGAAAGGACTGCCAAAAATTACAAGGAACCGGCACTCCAATACACCCTTTCTTACACATAAAGGAGGGCATCATTCACACCCTTTGAAAATGATGATTGATCGCCTGCTGGTGACCCTCTAAAACATAAGGAGTGAGGGCACGCTGCGAGCTGACCATCTAAAACATTTTGTGGGCGAGGGCCTGCTGCCGAGCTGACCATCTAAAACATTTTGTGGGCGAGGGCCTGCTGCCGAGCTGACCGTCTGAAAAATGTTGTGGGCGAGGGCCTCCTGCTGAGCTGACCATCTGAAAATTTAGGGGTGAGGGTCTGCTGCTGAGCTGACCCTCTAAAACATTATGGTTGAGGGCCTGCTGGTGACCATCATAAACATTATGGGTGAGGGCCCGCTGCTGAGTGGAGCAAGGGCAGCCTAATAAGCATGTTGATATGATGGAAGAGGAGCGCACCCTCTGCACTTGAACATGCCCCGGTGGGATGACATTTTCACTGACAGGCCCTGTCAAAGTAGACAGGGAGCAGCAGTTGCAGAGACAGCAGAGCCTCTAGGTGTAATGGTAATGCCCCAGTTGCTCCTAGAGGATCATTTGCATATATTCAACTATTCTTTTTTTTCCTTAATAATGCAGGCATATATGAACATGGGCACCCAACACAGACCGGCACTGATGGGTGGCTTTAGCGCTGCCCTAGCCATTTTACAGGCTAAGGCAGCGCTAAAGCATGTCCATTAGTGCCAGTGACATCACCGGGCTCACTGCCAGGCGGAAGCCACCCCCAAATAGTATTCCCAGTGGTAATAAGGCTCCCTACAGTGCCCTCAGTACTAATAAGGCCTCCCTATAGGGCACCTCTTGAAATCTATAAGGCACTTCCATAGAGCCCTCAAGAGTAATAATGCCTCCACCACTGCCCACAGTATTTATAATGTTCCCTGCAGTTCCCTCTGTAATTATAATACCTCCTGCCATACCCCCCGGAGTTATAATCATCTCTGTAGTGCCCCCATAAATTATAATGCCCTTCCTCTACCTTCAGTCTTCTATACCATGCAGTCCCATGTAAATAACACCAGTCGTCTCCCACCAGTCTTCTATATGATACAGTCCCATGTAAATAACCTATTTTCCTTACAGTCTTCTATACCAGTGTTTCCCAACCAGTGTGCCTCCAGCTGTTGCAAAACTACAACTCCCAGCATGCCCGCACAGCCAAAGGCTGTCCGGGCATGCTGCGAGTTGTAGTTTTGCAACAGCTGGAGGCACGCTGGTTGGGAAACACTGTTCTATACCATGCATTTCCATGTAGATAACACCAGTCTTCTCCCTCCAGTCCCATGTAAATAACTTATCTTCCTTACAGTTCTCTATAACATACAGTCCCATGTAAATAACTTAAATCCCCTCCTTCACCCCCTCCAACACATAGTCCCATATAAATAGCATCACTCCTTACCCTCCAGTTTTCTAAAATAACTAGTCACATGTAAATAAAACCACCAGTCATCTCCCTCCAATCTTCTATAACATACAGTCCCATGTAAAAAACATATCTTTTTTATAGTCTTCTATAACATACAGCCCTATGTAACTGACACCCCTCCCCTCCCTTCAGCCCCGTTAACATACAGTCCCAGTTAAATAACATATTTCCCTCCCACTAAGCAGGGAGGAAGTATAATGGGGAAAACCACATCTCCCAGCATTTCTCTGACACTTTCATTCCATGGCATCACAGGTCTCCACTGCTGAGTGATGCCTCTTTCTGCACTGGTCACATGACAGGTCCTACCTGCACTTCCACTGCTGAAAAGATCACATGACTATGATGTCATCGAAGGTCCTTCAGCTATGGAGTGTAGACACAAACGGGCAGCAGATTCGCAGTAAGTGCTAATCAAACCCCCTCCAAAAAAAAAAAAACTCTGCCCCCTCCTGACCTCGACACCAAGGTGCCCAGATTACCCTGTTGGCAGAGGTAGAGAATGAAAAATATGATAAGATGAAAAAATAAACGCCTCTGCTGGCACTCAGATGGGCCCCCTTCCATGCTGGGCCCCTGTGCAGCTGAAGCAGCTGCACAGGACGTATGTCTGCCCCTGCTCCAGCCACATAATCACTTGATCTTTTCGGTATTGTGAATGCATAATTTGTGGGGCCTGTAATCTAACTGGCCAACTGTAAAATTGTTATACGGTGATTGTCTAATGTACCTCCAGCCACATGATCACTTGTTCTTTTCTGTATGGTGAATGCCTAATGTTTGGGGCTTGTACTCCAGTGGGCTATAGTACAATTTTTATCCATTGACCGCATAATATACTTTAAGCCACATATTAATTTGCTCCTGTGGCCTAAGGCTACTTTCACACTAGCGTTCGGGTGTCCGCTCGTGCGCACCGTTTGAAGGGGCTCACGAGCGGCCCCGAACGCATCCGTCTGGCCCCAATGCATTCTCAGTGGAGGCGGATCCACTGAGAATGCATCCGCCTGCCAGCGTTCAGCCTCCGCTCCGCTCAGTGAGTGTGAAAGTAGCCTAAAATAGTTTTTTTCTAGGCTCCAGCAGGGCACGTTTGAGAATTTCCCTTTAAGACACATAAAAATGGCCCCTGATTAAAAAATAAATAAAATTGTGGGAATTTTTGTCATTGATCCCCCTCTAGTATGTCACTGTCCATGTTGTGGGTCTAGTTGTGCACTTCTAGTAAGTATTTGGTGGCTGAAAATATGACTTGAAGGTTTTTCAGGTTCAGCTGCCATTAAAGTAAATGGGGCCCGCCGCAAACTTGCGGTTCGCGAACATTTGATCACGTTCGCGCACCATCCTGACCAATGTTCATCCATCACTAATTGCCACCACCCCTCCAGCGCTGGGTTGGCCAGACGTCTCCTATTAGTGCCCTGGAGATGGTGGACCTAGTCGAACGGTATGGGGCTACTGAGGTACTCCAGGGGGGAGCTCTGGGGAAGGGTGTAACAAAATCCTGAAAAATCCCCGCCACAGACCCGATGGCCTCAGCTGAGAAAGACCAAATGGGATGTGCCCTTTGGGGATCAGAACCCGATATTCTGCTGGCGGTGTCATGAGCCCGACTAATTAGCAGTCAGGTAAGGTCAAACACCGTACTGGATCGCAGGTGCCGGTCCAGGTTTTTGTTAACATCTAGCTGCCTTTAAAAGACAGCTGGGTTCATGCAAAGGGGATCTCTGTATTGGGATCTGAGGCTTGTGCCGGGATGGAGGGCTGAGACCCATGTGAGGGGAAACAGGCTAACTAAAGCCTGCTGATGGACTTTTGTTGGCAGGACAGGCCGCATGGTGTGAACTGACACCAATACTGCAAGGTGACTTTTTTGCTTGAAAGTGTTTTTTTGTTCTGTGAACTTTCTAACGTGTGAATAAACACTGAACTTTTGGTTTACAAACTGGTTAGTGCCTCTATACTGCGTCCGCTTATCATGTTTACCAGAGCACATCCCCACACTGCGCACGCATTAGACAGGAGATGTAGCGCAGATAATGTCACTGTCTGCAGCAGCCAAACAATTGCAATCTATTTAACGCAGGTTGTGCTAAAAATGTATAATGCTGCCAGATACAACTATAGTCCTTAAAAGGACTTTTGGGTCTCAAACAAGTTTTAGCAATTTAGCACAAGTTGCACTAAAAATATATATTGCTGCCACACACAACAATAGTCCTTAAAAGAAGAGGGTGGCAGCTTGCCAGTGAGGCAGCGGCAGAGCCAACAAGTCTCTAGAGTGGCCGGGAGTCAGCAGGGTGTCGGCAGTCGGAGGTTGGGAGCCAAACCTGCCAGGGGTAGATGACCTGCTTCGCAGGAACCTACCTGCCTGGAAAGTAGTGGTGCAGGGGTTCACGGAAGCAGCGGCGGTAGCAGTCAGTCAGTGCGGAGTGTTGGGTGTAAAATCGCTTACTCGGCGGTGTGGCTGTTTTTTGTTAAGCTACCGGTGGAGGGGAACATGGCCAATGGTAGAATCTGTGGGCAGAAGGTGAAGCATGGCCAGGGTGTCAATGTTGGCACCACGGCCTTGCATCAACATATGCATCATCACCATAAAGTGGCCTGGGAGAACTGTGGCTCCGATGTGGTGGTCCATAATGCCGCATCAACTGCTGCATCACCCAGTGGCACGCACACAATTTCAGGCAGCTAAGGCTCCACCACCTCAGCCGAAGAGAGCTGTCTGTCCTTCCCCTCATCTGCTGATCCTGATGCTCCTGCTCCTCCTTCTACTTCTCGACAGACATTCCATCAGCAATTGATCACCGAAGCGATTGCCAAGAGACAACAGTATGCGTGCACTCATCCAACGGCGCAGAAGCTGAATATGCTCCTGGCCAAGTAGCTTTTTTTTGCAGTTTCTCCCTTTCCAAGTGGTGGACTCAGCACCTTTTCTGAGGACTGATGGCTTGTACCGAGATGAGGTGGAGAGTCCCAAGCCATCATTTCTTTACCAAAAAAGCAGTACCATCACTGCACACATATGTAGAACAGAAGGTGGGCTAGTCCTTGAGCCTGTCGGTGTCTGCTAAAGTGCACGGCAGTGCCGACATGTGGAGCTATAACTACAGTCAGGGACAATACATGTCCTTTACGGCCCACTGGGTGAACGTGGTTCCTGCACAGCTACACCAGCAAGTTGGCCAGGTGACGCCGATTGTGCCTCCATGTTCTTACTCCGTTGGCCCTTCGACAATGTCCGCCTCTGCCTCCTCATCCTCCACCGTGTCGTCAGCCTCCACTGCAGGGATAATTCACAGTGCCCCTCCAGCATAACACATATGCAGGGCAAGGCTTTGTCACACTGTTTTGCACCTCGTTTTCCTGGGCAAATGGAGTCACACAAGGGAGGAACGGCTTCATGTCCTTTATGAAGAAATTGAATCCTGGCTTTCTCCGCGACAACTCAAAATCGGAACCTTGGTGACCGACAAAGGGAATAACATGGTGTCGGCGCTGCATCAAGTAGGGCTGAGCCAATGCGCCCTGCATGGCACACGTATTCAATCTGGATGTCAAGTGGTTCCTCAAGTCTTCCACCCATCTGCAAAACATCCTAAAAATGGCCTGGAAACTTTGCGTGCACTTTAGCCACTCGTACACCCCAAAGCACACCCTCCTTGAGCTGCAGCGTGCAGTGGCAGAATGGCATCTCCCAACATGATATGCAACGTTTCCACCCATTGGAATTCCACCCTCCATATGTTGGACCGACTATACAAACAGAGAAAGGCCATAAACGATTTTTTGATGATCCAACCGGACAGAAGTACTCCCCTGTGTAACTTCAATGTCAGCCAGTCGCAGCTCATGCATGACATCTGCTGTTTTCTCAGGCCATTTGAGGAGGCCACGTTATTTGTCAGTCTCCAGGACTACGGGATGAACAACATAATTCCACAGCTTCATGTCCTGGAACAGATGCTGGTAAATCTGGCTTGTCAAGGGACTGGAGATGTGGCGCCTTGATCTCATGGCCACATGAGCCCTGTGGGGACTGAACTAGAGGAGGAGGCGGAGGACCCTGAAACAGAAGCAATGTGTAGTGAAATGGGTGGTTTTTCTACATAGGTGACAGGAGAGGAGGAGCAGGAGCAGCCAGAGGAGCTACAGGGCGAGACAGAGGACCCAGACACACTGTGGCAGTATGCAGTGGAGATGGAGGCAAGGAGTCCTTCCGAGTCACTTGCACAAATTGCCCGATGCATGCTCACTTGCTTGCATAGTGACAGACGAATTGTCACCATTCGGCAGAAGGATGAATTATGGCTCTCCACCTTGTTGGACTCTTTTTTACACCTGCTGAGAGGAAGGACAAACTGAACTACTATAGAGACATCCTATGTAGTCAGTTGGCCGCTGCCTATCTGCGCCATCGTCCATCCTCTTGCAGGTCTGAACGAGCGGGCCCTCTGCGCTCACGTTCCTCTGCCATGGCTTCTGTGGCAGGGTGGGTGGGTAGGAGCAGTTCCAGCTCCATCAGAAGCAACTTAAGTCTAGAGTCGCTGATGAGCAGCTATCTTCACCCTCCTAGTGAAGAAACTACTCACCAGCAGCAGCAGCAACTAGACCTGGAGCAGGACCTGAACCAGCAGGTGGTGGCATACTTGGACAGCACCCTGCCACCCCACATTGAAGATCCACTGGACAACTGGGCAGCCAAACTGAATTTGTTGCCGCAACTGGCAGAGTTTGCCCTGGAAAAGCTGTCCGGCCAGTAGTGTGGCATCAGAGCGGGTGTCTAGTGTGGCAGGGGCCATAGTTACCCCAAGAAGAACTCGCCTGTCCACCCAAAATGTGGAGAGACTGACCGTTGTCAAGATTAATTAGGTGTGGATCAGCCAGGATCTTCAGCTGGTACTGGTATTGCCACCCACCTCCACACTATGTCACCTTGCCACTCTGTGGTCTCCTGATGCTGCTTCCACCTCCACACTATGTCACCTTGCCACTCTGTGGTCTCCTGATGCTGCTGCCACCTCAACACTATGTCACTGGGACACTTTGTGGTCTCCTCATGCTGCTTCTACCTCAGCACACTGTCATTGTTGTCTCTTCAAGCTGCTGCCAACTCAACACTCTGTGGACTTCTCATGCTATTCCCACCCTCCCCACTCCATGCCTGGCCACTATTTAGCTTTTTTGGCCTGGATGACATCACCATTTATTTGACCCTTCTTCTGATCTGTCAGAAGGAAGAAAAAAGGAGACACACAATGGATCCTGTCTATGTAGCAGCTATAAGACCTGTATGAAATGGTCCCTATTTTGCATCAGAATTAGGATTTGGTAGCCAAAAGCAGGAGTGGGTACAAAACACAGAAATATTCTATTAATGTGTCATCTCTGTTTTATTTTTGGCCTTAGCAATACTGATGGATTACTGAGCATGTGAAGGTGGATGCTCAACAGACAGGATCAGTTTTTTGGGGGTTATTGTTCTGACGGCTCAGATCAAGGGCAAAATAATTTGTGACATCAATACAAACTTACTGCTGACACCCTCTCCACTCTGTCGGGGGGTTCTACTTGTATCAGCGTTTAATAGAACAGGTTCTGTAGAAATATATGTGGAATCAGCTGACGACTGTGTAAAAGGAATGCACTCTTTCACTTTACAGTAGATTCTTGGGCCTCTGCATGATTCTTTATACCTGGCACTAATATTGACCTGTAAGGCTTAGTTCTCACTTGAGTTATTTGGTCATAACTGCCCAAAGAAGTTAAGTGTGAAGTGATTCTAAGAGAGATGCTTGTCATCTGCGTGTCATATTGACTCACAGTATTGCTTCACTAACATAGCAGACTCCCTATGTATGTTTCCGCAAGGCACAGTGTTCTACACCACTATACAGGCTCTCTGCAGCCAGGAAATAGCTGTTTTTAATGCAATTCGTCACAAATAAATTTGGATTGAATCAGATCTTTTTGGAAAATTTGGCGAACTGACCGTATCTAATTTTTGCGGAATTCGCTCACCTATAGTTGGTGCTATAAAAAATTATGATAAGCCAAATAGTATCTTGGGATTTCTGCAATAGTGAAATCATAGTAAACAAATCATGTATTTTAACATCAGTAATGTTTCGAATTTCTCATCTCATATTTAGCTGACAAATTTGATATTTGCATAGTATTAGATAAATGGTTAAGGCTGCAGCGCAGCCTGTAATTGTGGGAGGGGCATGCAGTATTTAGGCCGGCACATACCTCCTCTCCAGCCTGGCGTTCCTGCAGCGTGCAGTCCGGTCCGGTCCTCAGCAGTGTCCGTCTCACTTCCGGGTCCGCCCCCTCAGCTTCCTCCCACGGCGTCTCCAGCGTTCGGCTCTCCTCCGCTCCCGGCGTCTCAAAGGATACCACGGTAGGTTAAGCGCAGGTTCTACCTGTCACCTCACGCTGCCTGGGTGAAGCGGCCTCCAGGATTCCGGATCCCTCGTCTGCCTGGTCAGGGGTCCCATCCACTCCCCTTCAAACTTTTCTCCTGTCTTCTCCTCTGGTCCACTGGGGCATGTTGTCCTCCCTGCTGCATTGTGTATTTCTTGTCTCACCTGGGCTGGGTCCGAGCCTGGGCGTTTTTTTGTGGTGCGCTCCTGAGGGCTGTGAGACGCTCGTCAGGCGGGGGGCCAGTCATTCCCTGGGAACGGTTCTCGCCTGGGCGTTTCAGCACGTGCGTCCGCGCTGTGGGACACCAGACGCCCTGGGAGATACTCGTGCGTCTTTTTGGGGCGTATTGTCGCGCATTCCCTTAGACTCGGGGGGCGCGCGACAATAGGCGTACGTTTGTCCTGAAGCCGCATATTTCGGATGCCTGCGGCTTCGTCTCTGCAGGGCGCGACGTTCTGGACGCCCAGGTCTGAACCAACATTGGGGCAGCCCTCCTACCCGCGGTGAGTTGTGGCTTGGTCTGCTTCCGCATTCCGCGGGTTTCATTTTCGATCCACGGGTGGGTGTATGGTTAATGCGCATGATTCACACATTCTCGTCCCCCAGCTGTAGCTTGTTGTTCCTCCAGCTACTGCGGAGTCTTGTCCAGTACTCTGAGTATGACAGCCTCCGCAGTCGCCAGTACATGTATCACAGGTCTCACCCGAGTGTTCTGGTTCACAACATTCTCGCCACAGTCCCTATCGCTGCTTGATGTTCCCGGATCGCCCGGGCTCTCTCTCTCACTCTGTGTTCATCCTGTCTCAAGCCCTGGATCGCCCAGGGTCGTCTCTTTCTGGTTCGCCTGGTCCACGTTTTTGTCTCCTGGATCGCCCAGGTCTCTTCCCTAGTTCGCCTGGGGTTTTTCTTCTGTCCCCTGGATCGCCCAGGTCTCTTCCCTAGTTCGCCTGGGGTTTTTCTTTTGTCCCCTGGATCGCCCAGGTCTCTTCCCTAGTTCGCCTGGGGTTTTTTCTTCTGTCCCCTGGATCGCCCAGGTCTCTTCCCTAGTTCGCCTGGGGTTCTTCTTTCTCCTGGATCGCCCAGGTCTGTTTTCAGTTTCTCGGCCATCTGGTCGCTCTGCATTTCGGGTGTGGGTTGTCCATGCTTCTTGCTTCCAGTCGGCATGTCCCTTGTGCCCCTGGGTCATGTTTCAGGCTATTTCGTTCCCTGGGCCAGCCCGGTCGACTGATCCTTTTGCGTCTTACCTGTCACCGCTTCCTTTGGGGGTTCGCCTCCCGTCTCTCTTCCCAGCTGTCGGTCTCCTGGTCCTCATATGCTTTATCTTCAGATCGCAGGTTCGGTCCGTTTTTCGGTTCGCGTCAGTCAAAGGTTAAAATCCTTTCTAAGGTAAGTTCAGGTCATGTTCGATCCTCTGAGGACCTTGTTTTCGTTTGTTTTCTCTTCTCTTCTGAAGGTCTGGGTTTTTCTTTAGTTACCGGTTCGTAATCGGATTCAGATCTCCGGTGCCTTGTTTTGGGCTTCTCCTGGTAAGTATTTTGAATGGTTTCGTTTCCCTCACCTTTCATCCTTGTTTTAGGCTGTTCCTTCACATCCGCAGTTTCGTTTCCCTCTCATTTACCTTTCCGCAGGTCAAGGATGTCGCACGTCTCAGAGATGGAAGACAACATTTCCCTTCCCGGAACATCGGCTTCTGGTCACTCCGTCAGCGCTTCGTTGCGGAGCTGGACTGTGCCTAGGCTGGTCACCGAGCTCAACCACAGGGGGATTCGTCATCCCGCTTCAGCCCGCAAGGCGGAATTATACCGCTTGTTGATGATGGCCCCGAGTTCAGTGGAGAGTCAGTCTAGCTCTCCTTCCATCCAGCAAGCCCTGTCCCAGATTCAGTCCTCTATCAGCGGGCTTGCCAGCTCTTTATGTGACATTCAGGCCAGGGTTGTAGCCCTCGAGTCCAGACCCTCGGCAATTCCACCCTCCCCAGTGGTGGCACCCTCCCCACCTCTAGATGTGGCAGGTAGGCCAGCTTCTGGTCCTCTGATTGCCCCGTCTCACTTCATCCCCGAGCATATCAAGAAGGACATCTTGGCTGGGAGGGATGTGAATTTGGCCTCCATCCTCATCGCCTCCCAGGACATCTCGGAGAATCGGATCATTAATTGCGGGGAGGTTTCAGGTGGTCTTGAAGGCCAAAGACGCCAGACTTAACCGCAAACTGTCCATTCCCGAGTTTCTCCTGGCATTTAGCCTGTATCGAGACATTGTTTGTTCTGCCAATCCGTCCAGGAGGGAGGAGCTTGATACCTACCTGTATCGGGTGTCGGACCTGGGCCACAAGTACGGTGGCTCAGCGTTTTACGATTATCACAGGTCCTTTTCTGCTAAGGCGGCAGCAGCCCTGTCGCAGTTTCAGTTCGTGACTAATTGGGCTGATCTCGACATGGAGCTGTTCTGCCGTCATTTCGCCGGTCTCAGAGCTCCCTCCTGCACCTCTTGCCAGTCCATATTCCATTCCTCGGACTGGTGTCCCGATCAGGCTCATCCTTCCCAGCCGGGAGCTGCTCCTAGTACTTCCGGGGCCTCCAAGCCCTCGGCAACTCTGGACAAACTAGGCAGACCAATCGTCTATTTAGGCAGCAGCCAAGTCTGCAACAATTTTAATGCGGGGGGTTGTGCCTTTAACGCCTGCCGAGCTCTTCACATCAGCTCGGCATGTTTTCGGGCCCATCCGCGCTCGGCCTGTACCAGGAAATCTGCCAAGAGCTCCTGACTAGCCGACATTGACATAGACCTTCTGGCTGTTCTGCTGCAGGATCACCCAGACCGTTTTTTCGTGGCCTTCCTCTTGGCCGGGTTCAAGGAGGGCTTCCACACAGGGCTCATCACCCTGCCTCACGGGTCATGGGAGGGTCCCAATTTGCGCTCGGCGTTCAGTGACCCAGAGGCCGTGGATGCCCTCCTTCGATCCGAAGTTGAAAAAGGGTTCGTCATTGGTCCCTTTCTCCACATTCCGTTTCAGTCCTGGCGGATCAACCCTATCGGGCTGGTTGTGAAACAGTCGTCAAATAAAAAACGCCTCATCTACGACCTGTCAGCGCCTCATATGTCACCCACCCCGAGCCTGAATTCTCTCATCCCCTCTGAGGAGTATTCTATGCAATACTCGTCAGTTGAGGAAGCCATTCAGCTCATTCTCCAGTCGGGGGTTGGGTCTTGGCTTGCCAAAGTAGACATAGCCGATGCCTTTAAGCTTCTCCCGGTCCACCCGCATCTTTGGAGATACTATGGTATCAATTGGTCAGACAGGTTTTATTTTGCCAACCGTTAAACCTTTGGGTCCAAGAGCAGCCCCTGGCTGTTCGACCAGTTTGCCAGGGCTCTCCATTGGATCCTGGTGCATCACGGAGGTCTTCCCATGGTAATTCATTACCTAGACGACTTTTTGCTCATTGAGAACCCTCATCCGGTCCCCTCAATTCCCGCTACCCTCTTGGAGTTCTTCTCCCTCCTCCAGGTGCCCGTGGCCTCCACCAAGACCGAGGGCCCTGCCACCAGGGTAACCTTTTTGGGCATCACGTTAGATTCCGTTAAAATGGAGGCTAGTCTGCCACCTGAAAAGTTGACCAGGATCCGCTCTGCCATCTCCCGGGCGGTCAGCGCTCTGTCCCTGACCAAGGCGGAGCTTCAGTCCTTACTGGGTCTTCTGAATCACGCCACGAAGATCATGCCCCAGGGCCGGTCTTTTCTGGCCAGCCTGTTGCATCTTCTTTCCACAGTCCCTGACCAGGATTCTGTTGTCCACCTGAACTGCCACGCCATCTCAGACCTTGCCATGTGGAACACCTTCCTCTCGGATTGGAACGGTATTTCCCTCTTCGTTCCCCGCTGGGACTCGGCTTCTCCGATTATTTTCTCGGACGCAGCCGGTTCCATCGGCTTTGCCGCTATCTTCAGGTCCCACTGGCTGGCGGTCGGGTGGCCTCCGGAAATCCAAGCAGACCTAGCTGCCATCGGTTCTTCTCCCCACCTGGAATTATATCCCATCGTGGCTGCCGCCTTGGTCTGGGGCAGCTCCTGGTCCAACTTGCCGGTTTTGTTCGTCACGGACAACCAGTCCCTGGTCGATATCATCAATTCCGGCAGGTCCAGATCTCTCCGGGTCATGGCCCTGCTGCGGAAATTAGTGTGGCTATCCCTCACCCACAACTTCCATGTCCGTTGTGCCCACATTCCAGGGGATGCCAACACTGCCGCTGACGCCCTCTCCCGTTTCTGTTTTTCCACTTTCTTTCAGGAAATGCCCGAAGCGGATCATTCCGGCACTCAGGTTCCACCACTAAGCTCATTCATCCTGGATTAGCATCTCTGGTGGTCCAAGCAGAGAGACTGGTCGAGGGTTCCCTTTCTCACAACACGGCTAGGAACTATCGGGCCGGGTTTACAGCTTTCAGCAAGTTTGCTCGAGAATTCCCAAGGGGTCAGCTGGAGGAAACCTCATATGTCATGGCGTTCATTGCATTTTGCCACTCCCGCCTCTCCTTGTCGCACAACACCATCAGGCTATATTTAGCAGGGCTCCAGCATCATCGCTTGATCGCCAAGCCAGATGGGGGTTCCATCCGCGCTTCACAAGCCATCAAAGCAACACTCAGGGGTCTGCAGAAGAAGGGGAAGGGTCCACGCACCCGTAGACAGCCGAGGCGGGGGAATTGTTCAGAGCCCTATCCTCGGCCTTAGACGGCAGTCCTTTTGGGCCCTCTCTCAGCACGGTTCTGAAGGCGGCTATTTACCTCGGGTTCTACGGCTTCCTCAGGCCTGGTGAATTCACGTCGGGCTCCGGGTGTCATAGCTTCCTCCAGAAACGCCACCTAGTCTGGACCGCAGACCATTTTGTCCTCCATCTCCCGTCCTCCAAGACCAACCAGTTTGGTCCTCCCTCCGAGATCAAGTTTTTCCCTTCAGGTAACAGTTGGTGCCCGGTCGAGGTTCTGTGGCAATTATCGTCCTGCTTCGCGGTCTCTCCACCAGACTCCCCTCTTCTGCCTTGTGTAGGTAAGCCACTCACCACATCGAAATTCATGTCCCTCGTCCGGTCCCTGATGCAGGGGTTGGGTCACGACCCCAGTACTATTTCAGGTCATTCCTTCCGCATTGGGGCTGCGTCAGCAGCTTCTAAGCATCAGGTCCCCTCACATGTCATTCGCTGCATGGGGCGTTGGCGTTCATCCTGTTTCGCCCGTTATATACCAGATCCTCAGGCAGAGATCTCTCAGGCCTTCCGTACACTGGCTTTGTGATATTCAATTAAACTATGTTACCTATTTAAGAGTCTTTTGGCCCCTTTTCTTGGCGTACCCGCGATCGTGGCTCCCGGCACACCCCAGCCACTAGGTTCAGGGTTTAGGGTTTACCCTTTCCCCACTTCCTCCATCCCTAGCCCTGACCACAAATGGTTAAGGCTGCAGCGCAGCCTGTAATTGTGGGAGGGGCATGCAGTATTTAGGCCGGCACATACCTCCTCTCCAGCCTGGCGTTCCTGCAGCGTGCCCCTCCCTCCCTCCCCTTTCTTCCACTCTCACCTTGGGTGTGCCCCCTTTTCTTGGCGTACCCGCGATCGTGGCTCCCGGCACACCCCAGCCACTAGGTTCAGGGTTTAGGGTTTACCCTTTCCCCACTTCCTCCATCCCTAGCCCTGACCACAAATGTATTGTGATAACAAAGCAATCGCTCTTGATAGATGGCCTACTTATATTTATATACTTCTTTGACGCCAATATTCTTTGCTGTATAGTATTAAAAGTAAAGGAGAGAAAGTCAATCAAGACTGACAGAATCACAGTTGCATCCTTCTATGCTAGCATACATTTATAGCACTAATTTAATGAATTACAAGTGGACTCCTAGAACAACATCTTGGGGCTTTATTTAAAGGAGCTATAAAATACTTTGATGGATTCCCCAGACTGAAGGGGTCTTAATACATCATAATGGTTGCCAGAGCAGCCCTATATCTCTATATATTCTGCTCAGAGAAGAATGGCTTTTTGATAAAATGTCCATCTCCCTCCCCCAAAAAAATGGACTTGGGGCACAAAACCCACCATCTCACCACCCTTTCCTAAGTCTCTGCATAAAACACTGTAACTCAAGGCAAGGTGGTTTCCTTTCCTTAGTTATGAATTGGTTGGGTAGATACAGAAGCGACAGACATCATAGAAATTTTGAGCAAAGGCCCTGGGTCGTTTAAGTAATTCCCACTTAAGTCAATAGAGAGTGACTGAGCACAAGCAGCCATCTCTCAAAGGAGTTATGCCTTGACTGATGTAAAAAAATAAAAATTTGAAATAATTTGGTACATGAAAATCAACACTAGAACCAGCCCCATACCTTACATGAATCCAAAAATCTAATTTATATGATCCAGCTCAGGGATGTGTCCATTCTCGGGGTGTGTGTTCATTTCTTATGAGGTTTGTCATTTCTGCTGCCTGTCTCTCCCTGTAACTGTAACAGTTGAAGGATGGAACTGAGCACGTTCAACCACCTCTTTAGGTGGACATGAATATATCACCACAGATTAAATGCCATTATACCACTATAATGAGGTAAAGAGAATATCTTACAACTGGAACATTTTTGTAACAGAAAGAATATTACAAAAGTAACTAGTTTTTATTCTGAATTATATTAAAATAACATCTAATGTTGGCACAAACCCTTTAACTGAGATGAGGCAACAAAGCAATTATTTAGCACATGCTCCAGTTTTTACAACCATTTTATACCTCATCATTTTTGTTGTAGGTTTCCCGAACACCTGTAGTAGAGTTAATTTTTGCATTTAAGAGGTTTTCCTGAGATTTCCATGAATGACTTATCCTTGGAATAGACAATGCCTGATCATTGGAGATGGACTTTAGGTACACCAACTCAAAGAGCTGTGGTGCCCCAGACACAGTGGCACATCCATACACGTGACTGTTTCTGGTATAACATCTCAAACACATGAATAAATTGCAGGCTTTCTTTGTTCTGCTAATTGGTAGAATTTTTAGTGGTCAGATACTGACTAGTTATACAATGATGGGCCATCATAATGATCATTGATAGAAAACTCCTGGACAATCGCTTTAAAAAATGCTCTTAAAGGGTTTCTACCACCAGAAATACTGTTATGTAGCTGACTGACATTAGCGATGTGCTAATGTCAGCACTACATAACAGTATGTTTCTAACGTTAGTCCCTGCAGCCGTTCTGATAAAATAATCACTTTTATAATATGCTAATGAGCCTCTAGGTGCTATGTGGGCGTAAAATCAGCACCTAGAGGCTCCGTCCACTCACCCTTTATCCTGCCCAGGTCCTCTGTTCTGCCCGCCCAGCTCCTCTTGATTGATGCCACTGTTCCCTGCATCGTTGGCGAAATCCCAAACCTGCGCCGTTCACTTCTGTCTACGGCGCAGGCGCAGTGAGTGAATGATGCGATCCTGGTGCTGGATTCCTCACTGCGCCTGCGCCGACTATGTCACAGTGAGGAAGCCAGCATCAGGAGAGCGGCCTTCACTCACTGCGCCTGCGCCGAAGACAGAAGTGAACGGCGCAGGCGCGGGATTTCGTCAATGATGGACTGTGGCATCAATCAAGAGGAGCTGGGCGGGCAGAACACTGGACCTGGGCGGGATAATGGGTGAGTGGACGGAGCCTCTAAGTGCTGATTTTACGCCCACATAGCACCTAGAGGCTCATTAGTATATTATAAAAGTGCTTTTTTACCAAAAACGGCTGCAGGGACTAATGTTAGAAACATACTTTTATGTAGTGCTGACATTAGCGCATCGCTGTCAGTCAGCTACATAACAGTATTTCTGGCGGTAGAAACCCTTTAATAAAGCTCTCATGAGCATGTCCTAGAACTGCATTTGTACTTAGTTGACACCTTTTGTCTACACTTTTTTTCATGCATGAGACCTATTATTCTTTTGCCCCATGCCTTATATTATGGTCCTTATATATAATCTGATTTATTGCTGTTCGTGACACAGACTTTTTCTTAGAACAGTTTTACGGATGAGGCCCAATGTGTACAGTTAGTTAGAAGAACAGCTGCAGCAATATTCTATGAAGTTGAAAAAAATATTTGATTTAAATATGAAATTGATTCACCACTGTCTTCTCGCATGTTTTTTTTTAAAGATTTCATACTGTGCCAAGAGACACAAAAATATCTTGACAATAAATATGCCTGAATCAAAAGTCTAGACCTGAAAAGTAACGTTTATGAGATAATTTGACAGCTTTTCTCATAGGAGATGGGCATTAGGTGGGGGTAACGGTAACCTCCACTGTTTTAACATTTTAAAGTTTACATCTATGTTGAGTCATTTTGAATATCAGTAATTTTACAAAATTCTGACTAATCTTCATTTTTATTTGCACATTAATGTGAAGGTCTTGAGTAAATAATATTATGTTTTCTTAATTAGACATAAAATTAGGCTACTTTCACACTTGCGGCAGGACGGATCCGACAGGCTGTTCACCATGTCGGATCCCTCCTGCGGCTATTTCGCCGTGCCGCCGGACCGCCGCTCCGTCCCCATTGACTATAATGTGGACGGGGGCAGAGCTCCGGCGCAGCACGGCGGTGCACGGCGAAAGCCGCCGGACTAAAAAGCCTGACATGCAGTAATTTTAGTCCGGCGGCCTTTCGACCGTGCACCGCCGTGCTGCGCCGGAGCTCCGCCCGCGTCCCCATTATAGTCAATGGGGACGGAGCGGCGGTCCGGCGGCACGGCGAAATAGCCGCAGGACGGATCCGACATGGTGAACAGCCTGTCGGATTCGTCCTGCCGCAAGTGTGAAAGTATCCTTAGCTATTAATTTTTTTTTATAAACTTTCCTGGGGCAGACATATTGAATGGACACATTTGTTTCCTGCGTTGTCTGTAAAGACAGTATATCAGGTTGTGTGTGTGCTTTGTTGAGGCTGCTATAAATGGGAATGAAATGAAGAGAAATATCATAGATTATTATACACTCCAGGATTGATGTCGCACAGATCACATCTCAGAGAATGACTGCGGAGATGGAAACAGATACTTTTTTTTAGCATATAGTGCATTAATGTCATTTTGCTCATACACTTTAGGTACTGATGTGTTCTATCTTACTTTTTTGCTTGGCTCAGCATATCCTAAATTGTGTGGCATGAGTCAATCAGCTTTGAAAAAAATACATGAATTTCTAAAACTGTCACAAGATGTCTGTGTTTATATATGTGGCCACATAGTGGCTGTGATTTCAGTTGCAATCGGTTAAGGGTTTTGCTTTCATGTTGAAATATTGCATTGAATTCCTTGTAGTCCTTAACCAAGCCAGTCTTCTCTGTAGCAGGAACCAGGGGTTGGGCCACTGAATTCCAATATGCCCAATCTTACTTTTTCTCAATGTCTGCCATCAGGGTTGAGCCAGAACAGCGCCCTAGATGTTAGTCAGCCAGTTTAGCCAAAATATGTGATGTAATGTGTATGGGTGATCTTGACTTCAAACAGTACAATAGAGCTTTCAATAAAGTAAATCTTTCATCATGAAAAGTGGTCCTGAACTACTATTTATGCATTGTTAGGTTTCTGACTATGGCTGTACCCCTCTTCATTCAGGCATGGAGGTGAGGAAAAGATCGGCCCAGGAATCATGTTTCAGGGAGGAGTCAATCTGGTCCCTTTGGTCAATGAGTACGGTGGCATGTTCACGTGTTTACACCCTAAGCAGCACTTAGAAGGACATAAAAGGAGAAGATAGTTCCTGAGAGAAGAGGGTGCAGGCTTTACATGCACCATAGTGACATCAGTTCAGACCATTAGCCTGAGGGTCAGGGTGGATCAGAGCAGCCACGGCGTTATGACCAGAAAACAGAAAACAGGGCATTGTGGGACCTTGAATACCATTTACACCATTAGAGATAAGCTATCCACAGGTCTGAAAGTGGAATGGAGATACCTGCAAACATTTTGAAATAAAAAAGCTATGTAAATGAATGCAAAAACAATCACCAAATAGTGATTAAAAAGCCAAACAAGTGCTCGACAACAGGTATCCAAATATTGTTTATTTCATTCCATACAGAGCACCTTCTACAGATGAATATGGATATAACAGTCACAGGGATGCGCAGGACAATATATACCCTTTATGGAGGGATTACATTAGAATTTGTGGGGAAGGGTTAATGACAAACACTGATGTGGTTAAAAATACATTCCAAACTGGACTAACAAGGTCATGGTTCATAAGAAACATATTGATTAAAAAAATGACTCCTGCATGCACAACTTTTTTTTCCGTCTAAAATAACGGACTTCAGATGGAAATAGCTCAAATGGATGCAAAATGTCCATAACTGATGCTCAGGATCCTTTCTTTTTCTTTTTTTTTTACAGGATCCGTTTTTTCTTTATTTTTCTGTTCTTCTGATGGATCAGAAGAATGGAAAAAAAACTGTGATTTGAACTCAGCCTTATTTGGACAGAACATGCATTGCTGTAATATCCTTTCTTAGGATAATGACAAATTGGAATACTGCACTGGGCTTGGAAGCCCACCAATCTTAGGCCTCCTGCACACGACCGTATGGCTTTTTCAGTGTTTTGCGGTCCGTTTTTCACAGATCCGTTGTTCCGCTTTTTGTTTCCGTTGTGTTTCAGTTTCTGTTCCGTTTTTCCGTTCCGTTTTTCTGTATGGCATATACAGTAGTTACATAGATAAAATTGGGCTGGGCATAACATTTTCAATAGATGGTTCCGCAAAAAACGGAACGGAAACGGAAGACATACGGATGCTTTCTGTATGTGTTCCTTTTTTTCCTGACCCATTGACTTGAATGGAGCCACGGAACGTGATTTGCGGGCAATAATAGGACATGTTCTATCTTTAAACGGAACGGAAAAACGGAAATACGGAAACGGAATGCATACGGAGTACATTCCATTTTTTTTGTGGAACCATTGAAATGAATGGTTCCGTATACGGACCGTATATGGAACGCAAAAAACGGCTAGTAAACGGGGGGAAAAAACGGTCGTGTGCAGGAGGCCTTATATTGAAGGGACTAAATCGGTGCTGCTGAGCCTTCATTTTTAGAGGTTCCCAGAGGTCAGACCACTACTGATCACAAAGTGATGGCATATCCTAACAGCATTCATTCACTTTGAAAGTTGGGAGAAGTTTTAGTGATTCGAAAAATATTGATGGCTTAGCCTCAAAATCAAGGTCTGACTCTCAGCATCGCTACTGATCATTTTTTAAAAAAAAAAGAGCATTGTGCTAATGTGAGCACTATGTCCTCTCCATCGTTTACATGCATATCCTCTACTTCAGGTATGCTCAACCTGCAGCCTTCCAGCTGTTGCAAAAACTACAACTCCCAGCATCCCTGAACAGCCTACAGCTATCAGCCTATGGCAGGGCATGGTGGGAGTTGTAGTTTTACAACAGCTGGAGGGGCCGCACGTTGAGCATCCCTGCTCTACTTAATAGAGATGGAGCAGGATATAGCAGTTTCTCCCCATTCACTTGTCCAATTTATGCCTACCAAGTAGAAGTCTTGCAGGTAATAAAAGAGTAAAACCAAAACAATTGAATAACCAATAATATTGAGATATGTGTGACACTGATTCAACCAACACCGAAAATAACACACACATATAATATAATAACATAATTTTATTCAAAGATTTGTACAATATACATCAATAAACATAAAAAATGGCAGCAATGTAGAAGATGTTGAAACTGAAAGTACCCTCCTGAATCCACACAGCCTGTAAAAACACATGGAGGACATATAACACCACAATTGACTAGTACAAAATACTATATTGTGATGAAGTAGATATCCAAACCCAGCTAATCCATACAAATGATATTAGTGCCTATATAATTGATTAAAAATAAAAAACAAGCCCAATAGGGGCTCGTGCAACCAACATAATTTACAGACAATAAGGCAACTGTGACGGTAACGTACACTACACCACAGGGGTGAGGATAGTGACCACTGTGCTCCACCCTCACCCCTGGCCCTACCTACTTGCCTCGCAAGTCCTAATGACAGGGGACAACTAGACGGCAGTCCCTAACTTAGGATATGTGCAGGGAAGACAGACAAGACAAATAACGGAATGTGAACGGACCGGGTCAATACCTAGAGAGCTACGCAGTACTAAGGAATGAGCAGAGAATAGTCAGGAAAAGACGAGGTCAAATACCAGGAGAGAAACGAAGTACAACAGGAGTCCGCAAAGAATCGTCAGGTGGAAGCCGGGGTCAGGATACCAGGAGAGATGCGCAGTACAGGAGGAGCAGGCAGAGAATCGTCAGGGAACACAGGATCAGGTAAGTATGCAGGAACAAAACAATCACCAGATATCTAAAATTAACAGGCAACCTGTGGCCAGCAGGCTGCTTGTATTTATAGTGGGGAGTGAGGGTCATGTGACGTGGCCAGCATCACATGACCGACAGACCAACCAGTCGAGCACCGAGTGATCAGCTCGGCGCTCAAGGCAGACCTAGGAGCAGGGAGCCTCCCAGCTAGCAAAGCCGCCCTGGGAACAATGTCAAACACAGATCCTCACTCCCGAAGCTAAGCAGCAGGTCTGCGGCTGATGGGAGACTGAGTGCTCCTTCGGCACCCCGTTACAGCCACATGAAACATTAAGATGCAAACAAAGCTGGAAGTCTTACAGACCGGGATTACAGCAGGGACCTTCACCCCAACGCACGTTTCGCCTACGGTTCCTTCTGGGGGCGAGAAGGAAGGTTTGGATATCTACTTCATCACGGATATAGTATTTTTTACTAGTCAATTGTGGTGTTATATGTCCTTTATATGTCTTTACAGACTGTTTGGATTCAAGAGGGTACATTCAGTGTCAACACATTCTACATTGCTGCTATTTTTAATATTTATTGATGTATATTGTGAGAATTTTAGAATAAAATTATGTTATTATATTATATGTGTGTGTGTTACTTTCGGTGATAGGTAATAAAAGAGGCCATAATGGTTGTATGAATACCAAGGCCCTTTGAAACAGCTGACCGTGGGCCTCTTACCAAGAGACAGATATCCATTGATCTGATCAAACCTGGAGAATTGGCCTAAATGGGTTATCTAAGTTCTCAAACAGCCCCCCATGTGTCGGGCCCCTCACAGGTGATATACTTAACCTCACTCCCGGCACCGCTCCTGGTCCCCGCACCGCCGCTGATGATTCTCCCTGTACACGGATGAAAACATCTGGTGTCGGGGGGAGCAGTCAATGGCAAGCGGGGATGGGGACGAACCTCCCTAGCATCGCCAGTGAGGCTAGGGAGGCTTGCTCCACCTGCCATTGGCTGCCCTCCCCTGACACTGGATGTTTTCATCCGTGTACAGGGAGAATCAGCAGCGGCGGTGCGGGGACCAGGAGCGGCGCCGGGAGTGGGGAAAGTATATTACCTGTGAGGGGCCGGCACATGGGGGGGGCTGTTTGAGAACTTAGATAACCCATTTAGGCCAATTCTCCAGGTTTGATCAGATCAATGGATATCTGTCTCTTGGTAAGACCCCCATGGTCAACATGCGAACCTAGTTTTACATTTAGGGGAAAATTTATTGAATTTCTTATTTTTTATGGCACTTCTTTGAGACAAGATGATACTGTGATGGTCCTTTAGCTGATTTTCAATTATGATGCTCGTATTGTCGGGTGGTAATAATTCAATTAAGAATTATTAATTATGGTCATAAAAATAATTAACCATAAAAAAATAAAATTTATAAAAATTGTCATAAATTCTTAAAATCATGACCTGGTGAATTGTAGACAACCGAATTGATACAATTCACATCTGAGTCCGACTATTTCCTCAGATAAATAAGCTCTTTTTGACGTGAGATGACGTTAATGATAAAATGTAGTTCTGCATTATACAATGATACACAGGTATTATAAAAATATGCAGATTTATTAGTTACAAGATTATAAACATATATAAGTAAATAAACACAATGATACATGCAAATGAATATATATAGCGTTAATATAAAGCATTACAAGCTAAACAATACATGTGAGTGGAAATAACTTGTCACATTATAACCAAGCTATTATTAGGTTAGGATATCAAAGTAGGAACATAAGTTAATACATTACTTCTGTTCAGAGAAAACCTCATGATATCAGGATGGGCATGTCTAATCCTAGACATCATTATAGAATGCTAAATACATTCTGCCCCCCCTAACCAACTACACATCACATGACTTCAAGATGGGCAAATCCATCCAAGGATATAACTTTGGTAAGACTATTAAGACAAATAACAGGGATCTAGGATCTTAAAATGGGAAGGACTTGACGTCTTTCCGGTGGAAATCCATCACTTAGCTTGGCGAAGAATGTTCTATCAATATCAATATATATATATAAAAGCAATCATTTAATGCTTTGCTAGATTATGAGTCTAGATTCTTCTGCAGGTAGAATGAAGCCTCACAATATCCTAAGACTACATCTCAATATGGAGATGATCAATTTATTTAATTATTTATTTATTCGCCAATCTAGATGGTATTATTTCACCCACACTATCAAATTAGTCTTAATAAAATGAAATATCATTTTCTGTGTCTCTTACCAAGTCCTAGCAGGAATCTCACTTCTGCTCCTAGGAAAGCTGGGTGGTCCATCATAGCGCATCTCATTATGGCTTCCATCTTGATAGACCTCAACTTCTCCTCCACTAGCTAGCTTTCTTTTCTCTTGCTAGCTCCTTTCTCTTGATCGCCCCCCTTCATGCTACTCCGCACACGAATAATTATTCCCTCCCTTATCTAAGAATCATCCCCTTTAGATTATGGATTCCCAATCAGGTAGGGTGGGTGTATTCGCATGCTAATAACATCATGACGTTATTTCAACTCCTAATATGGCATAGGACAAATAATGAAATAATATAATGTTGCCCATCTGCCTCCAGATGGCACTGCGGTACTGTAGGTGAATATAACTACTTTTTAAGCATTAAAATTAAATATCTAATAATACTTTCACATGAACTTTTTGACCTATCTACCATAAATCACTGAGGAAGGTCTTTTCCTTACACTTTTAATTACCTATATCCTGGACTAGTTGGAGTTGACTGTCTTCTCTTATCTTTTGAAATATGGGTTGACTTGATGAAAATTTTATGTAGCGGCTTTGATGCTGGGCATCGGAACTTGTAGATTTCACTTATGTACTCCCATGAATAACTATTGTTTTGAAATCCAATTAACTTAAACTTACTGAGTTGTTTCTGTACCTTCTAAATGGTAAATACATAGTATGACATATATATGAATTATTGATTAACATATATTGTAAACTAAATATACCATGCAGAGATATATATATAATATAATTATGTATATATAAATTGAAGCTCATACAGCAGGTGTGCTCCAAGGACATGAGTCCTTATCAAGTAACCACGTCCCCTCCAGACAGACATGTTTCAGGGAGTTGGCTTACTCCTTAACAGATGGTCTCATATCTGTAGCACTAACTTTTTAAATACAATGTCCATTTATGTTCCCAATTATATATATATTTTTTTATATAGACTGAACTTGCCATGAACTCATCTTGGCTTTTCCAGCCACATAACAAAACTTTGGTTCAAGCTGATCTTATTCTTAAAGGCAATGAGATGAGCATTCATTCTGATTATAATGTCATTAGATAATATTGTATACGTATGAAAATGCCCAACAGTATTCATAATTAGTATATCCAAAAAGAAGCGAAAAAAAGGCAAAATAATCTTTATTTTTTGCTACATGCTCTCGTTTTATGTTTTTTTTTCCAGAATGGAAAAATTGAAAAAATGTGGAGGTGTATAGTACAGCACATGTTGCTTAACTGTAAGCCCTATAATAAATCATGACTCATGTAATTGTCTACTTCTGCCTTACATAATAGGAGCATTTTATATACAGCCAGGGCAATATCTCTGAACTGCAGCCGGTGTCTCTCACCTGGGCATATTTAATCAAATTTTGTAATATACTTGCTTTATTGTAGTAAATTTTCCACATCACATGTATATAGACTGTACAATAGTCCTATTCATAATGTTCTCCAGGAGCAGGTTATGCAACTTTTTCAGCTAAAGAATGGAGAGGGGAATAATTTATGACTAACCATTCTGTCACATTGTGCACACATAGAACACGTTACACTCCCGGAACTGATATATGAGTCACCAATTCACCAAATCTATGTAATAAATAAGAATAATACACATCTATGCAAGACTCTATGCATTTAAGTAATTGAATCATCTTGCGGGAAGGGAAACAGCATATGACAATCAACAAGCAGAGGATTATGTTTTTCTAAGAATGAAGACAACTGTACGTCGAGTAACAAGAATATTTTACATTTTCTGATTTCTTTTCTGTCATGTCTTCATTCTGTTCAATGCTGTCAGTGATTCTGCCACGAGGAAACAGGGAACCTAAGCATTTGATGGACATTTGCGCAATAACTTGTTATTTTGTACTGTAAACTTTGGTACACAGCTTCACGCGTGGAATAATGTGCTATTTCTAAGATTACAGATGGAAGCCGCTCTGCCTGTGTCTAGGATACTACATAATAAGACAACTCCAGCAGATTACAGGGGAGTTATAAGAGATTTCAACTAGATGTGTCAGCCATCTTGCATTGTTACTAAAATGATAAGACAGGATAAATGGTGAATTTGTGCTCTATTTTGGGGAAAAGAAAGAAGCTTTACAAAGCACACCATTATTTTCAATTACATCGGCTAATGCCCTTAAATAACATTTTCCCCTAAACAGAAAAATAATTACTTAGAAACAGAAGGCCTTGAGCCATTCTCTGGTGTAATTTTCTGACAATATGCGATTTTGCTATTTCTGAGCAAACATGGCTGAATTTGTCAAATAGAATGAAATAACATTGAGGTCGCTCAGCTTTTTATATACCCTTGAATAGTTGTTAACAGTGGCATACATAGAGAATAAAGCAAGGATTAAACCAGGCCCCTCACACAGGACAGAAGGGTTTCCACCTAAACCCCTTTCAATGTCCCTTGGGCCATTTTTCCACTGCCTCATTTGCTAAAAGTTGTTCCTTTAGAAGGTAGAGTCCTGACCAAGTTTTCACCCCCAGTAGAAAAGGAGATCATCCCAACTGGGCCCCCTCTTGCCCTGGGCCCCATAGCATTCACATAGTCTGCCACTATGGTAGTTACGCCCCTGGTTTTTAATGTGCAGCAGTTACGTTCTTGCCCGACTCCTTCTTGCTATGGCTTTGCCTGAGTTAAGTCCTTATGAGGGTTATTTCAGGCCCATGACTGGTATACATGGCCCACAGAAAATGCAGCAGACTGCTAGGGAGTATGGGTAGGATGGGAGTGGTAGTGTTGGCTCAGAGGGTGGTGGTAGCACTCACAGACCACTGTGGCAGTCTCCATTCTGGAGCTCACTAGGGCCATGCAGTGACTGAAGGGCACACACAGACATCTTAGCTTCCTTGGAATTTTTTTCCCACTTCCCACTACATTCTATGCAATATTAAATGGTAATATTGGAAAGTACAACTTTCCCCACAGAAAATAGGTCCTTATACGGCTATGTGAATCAAATATAAAAAAAGTTATGGCTCTGGGGAGCGAAAAACGAAAATGCAAAGTAAAAAAAAAACTCTGGGGTAGAAGGGGTTAAATAGAACGGCATGTGGAGAAAGACCATATGTGGAGAGTCCACCTTAACTTCAAGGCCCTACCGTATAAGGCCCATGCAAACAGCGGGTTCGAAATATACGGTCACTTGAATGGGACCTCAATCCGGAAGACACGGTGCA
This sequence comes from Bufo bufo, assembly GCF_905171765.1. NCBI lineage: Eukaryota > Metazoa > Chordata > Amphibia > Anura > Bufonidae > Bufo > Bufo bufo. Next base: position 308,440,613 of record NC_053389.1, read on the forward strand.
GTGTGCAACAGAGCCTCCGTGGGTTGCGCTGCCACAAGCAAAGTAGACCATGCACTACTTTTTTTGTGGTGCAGGCCGTCGGATGTGGATCGTGGGCCCCATTCAAGTGTATGGACCCGAGTCCGCAGACAGCGAGCACATGGATGTACCCGTGCATTGCAGACCACAATTTAGCATGGGTACGACTGGAACAGCGTTGTGTGTGTGAGGTCTAACAAGAGGTCTTGGACAGATGGTTTCTATGATGGCTAGGAAAGGATGTTTATAAATGTCCAAAAATCTAAAATGCTAATATGAAAAAAATGTTCAGGTAACTGTTTAAAGTTCATGGTTCTATGATATAATACGCAGGGTATTACCAGTGGTGTAGCTGGTGGGCAATTGGGGCACGCAAAAAACAGAAGCCGTCCGTGTGCCTTCCGCAATTTGCGGAACGGAATGGGCGGCCCATTGTAGACATGCCTATTCTTGACCGCAAAACGGACAAGAATAGGACATGCTATATTTTTTTTGCGGGGCCTTGGAACGGAGCAGCGGATGCAGACAGCACACGGAGTGTTGTCTGCATCTTTTGCGTCCCCATTGAAGTGAATGGGTCCGCATCCGAACCACAAAAACTGCGGCTCGGATGAGGACCATAACTACGGTCGTGTGCATGAGGCCTAAGGCAGTGAATGTAACCTTTGCTCTAGGTGAAGGAAAGCCTGGCTAAGTGAGAGATCACATCTCGATTTAATTTTCTGTTCTTCTGATCCGTCAGAAGAAGAAGAAAAAAAAACAGGATCCTGTGAAAAAAATGGACCCTTTTGCATCAGTCTAAAAAAACTGATCTCAGACGGAAATAGCTTAAATGGATGCCAACTGATGCAATAGAATCCGTTTTTTTACAGGATCCTGTTTTGCATTTTTTGGCCATAGCTACCGGGGCTTGCTGTATCACACAGCAGATACGCAGGGCTAATGTCTGCAATTGGCAGTAATATCGACTGTGAACCCCTCAGATGGTCAAATGTTATATTTGAAGGGGAAAAAAAACAGGAAGTGCACGCTTTCCAGGCAGAAACGCCTCCCCCTGGCTTGAGATCAGAGAATGTGTTCCAATAAAGTGAAAGGCCAGAGCCTGTACTAGGCTTTTAGGATTATTACTGGTATAAATGAATTCAAAAATGTTTTTAAAAAGTCATGGTGGTCAGAATATGGTGATGAAAAGAAAAATTCTTTATTTTTTTCCAAAGTTTTTATTTATATATTTTTTCCCGATCCGGAGAATGACAGGAACAAGTCAATTTTACTGCATAAATAACAGAGTAAAAACGAAACCAATAAAACTGTGGAGAAATTGTTATTTTTCAATTCCACCCCATTTGGAATTTTTTTCCAGCTTCCCACTACATCATATCAGATATTAAATGTTGATATTAGAAAGTACAACTTGTCCTGCAAAATACAAAACCTCATATGTGAATGGAAAAATAAAAAAAGTTATGGCTCTGTGAATGCAGGGAGTAAAAAACGGAAACGCAGACATCGCAATGTCAGTAAGGGGTTAAATGATTGAATTGATACAAACAGTGGGGGTTATTTACGTACAAACACTGATGTTTTATGTTTTTCTTTGATTTCTCCCTGCCATGCTGACCGATGCATGTTCAATTTAGTTGCACTTTCGGCAGTCTGTGTTAAAAATACTACAATATTTCACCAGCAGGCCCCTGTCATAACCCTAAAGCCTCTTTCACACGGGCGTGTCCGGATTAGGTCCGGATGTGTCCCGGTGCATTGCGGCAAACCCGCGCGAGTAGGAACGCAATTGCAGTCAGTTTTGACTGCGATTGCGTTTCGATGTTCAGTTTTTATCGCGAGGGTGCAATGTGTTTTGCACGCGCGTGATAAAAAACCGACTGTGGTACCCAGACCTGAACTTCTTTGCAGAAGTTCAGGTTTGGGTTAGTTGTAGTGTAGATTGTATTATTTCCCCCTATAACATGGTTATAAGGGAAAATAATAGCATTCTGAATACAGAATGTATAGTACAATAGGGCTGGAGGGGTTAAAAAAATAAAATAAAAAATCAACTCACCTTAATCCACTTGTTCGCACAGCCAGCATCTCTTCTGTCTTTAACTGTGAGCAATAGGACCTTTGATGACGTCACTGCGTTCATCACATGGTCCATCACATGATCCCTCACCATGGTGATGGATCATGTGATGAGCGTAGTGACGTCATCAAAGGTCCTATTGCTCACAGTTAAAGAGAACCTTTTACTAGAATAAAACATCTAAACTAACTATACAGACATGTAGAGCGGCGCCCAGGGATCTCCCTGCACTTACTGTTATACCTGGGCGCCGCTCCGTTCTCCCGTTATAGCCTCCGGTATCTTCATAGTTAGGCTCCACACAGGGGAACCTGCCGGCGTCTCATTCTCCCATGCTGTGGCGCTGGCCAATCTCAGCGCTCAGCTCATAGCCTGAGAGGCTTTTTTTCTCCCAGGCTATGAGCTGAGCGCTGCAATTGGCCAGCGCTACAGCATAGGAGAAAGAGACCCCGGCAGGTTCCCCTGGGTGGAGCCGAACTATGAAGATACCGGAGGCTATATCGGGCGAACAGAGCGCCGCCCAGGTATAACAATAAGTGCAGGGGGATCCCTGGGCACCGCTCTCCATGTCTGTATAGTTAGTTTAGATGTTTTATTCTAGTGAAAGGTCCTCTTTAAAGACAGAAGAGATGCCGGCTGCGCGAACAAGTGGATTAAGGTGAGTTACATTTATTTAGATTTTTTTAACCCCTCCAGCGCTATTTTACTATGCATTCTGTATTCAGAATGCTATTATTTTCCCTTATAACCATGTTATAAGGGGAAATAATAATAATCGGGTCTCCATCCCGATCGTCACCTAGCAACTGTGCGTGAAAATCGCACCGCATCCGCACTTGCTTGCGGATGCTTGCGATTTTCACGCAACCCCATTCATTTCTATGGAGCCTGCGTTACGTGAAAAACGCACAAAGAGGAGCATGCTGCGATTTTCACGCAACGCACAAGTGATGCGTGAAAATCACCGCTGATGTGCACAGCCCCATAGAAATGAATGGGTCAGGATTCAGTGCGGGTGCAATGCGTTCAACTCACGCATCGCATCCGCGCGGAATACTCGCCCGTGTGAAAGGGGCCTAACACTACCCTTACCACTCACTAGAAGGAAAGATGGCGTAAAAATGCCCATGCTCCAAAATATTGATACTAAATGACCCCCGGTATGTTGGAAAACTTTTCATTATACAATGAATTTCTTTGTTTTGCTATTTATTTATTTATTTATCTATTTATTTACGTTTTTCATTAATTCTTGCCAGCTACAATAAAATAGCACAGCCTCTTGGGCAGTGAAAAGGTTAAGAGCAATTAGTAACTCTATCCATACGCTGTGCTTTTGATTATCATTAATGGCTATTTGCAGTAACAGTCAAGAAATGCCCCCTTTAAATGCTAATTTATTCTAGAAAGTTTGTTTGTCATTCTAACTATGTATAAAAATGCATGGCTTTGAAAAAGCAAATTGATGTGAACTAATGCATGGGCTTGCTTTTATGCATATTACTGAGTGATGATGCAAATATATGCAAGAACACACCCTGTTATGTCTGTCAGGACAATTTATAGGTGAAGGGTTTAAAGAGTTTTAGCATTGAACTTGACAATCTAAACTGTGTTAGTTCTCACCAGGAATGGGCAAACAGTACATAATGAAAATAAATTAGCTAAATATTGGCCATCAATTCTGAGTGCGGACGGTTTGGAAAATGTACATCCTTTTTCCCGTTTATCTGGCTTTACTTTAAACTTCATCTTTCATCTGAGCATATTATAAATTGCCTGTGTGACCCATCAGAAATCACATATATGGATGATTTTACTCTCTAGAAATGTACATTAATCATGTTGGTTACCTTGAGGGCCATTCATTGTTGACCTGAATCAAGGGTGCTTTAAATTTATTTCAAGGGATGTGATGTACCATAGGGTTTAAAAGGAGAATCAAAAGTCAACAATCACAGGCAACTTGAGGGGGGGGGGGCACATTGTACTTCCTGCTAGTGGTAAATTTGGGTCAAAATGTTTTACTTAAAAAACTAATAATAATCATCCAAACATTTTAGGATGGGCACATACAGTAATTTGCATAACATGGTTATAAGAGAAAATAATAGCATTCTGAATACAGAATGCATAGTAAAACAGCTCTGGAGGGGTTAGAAAAATAATAATAATTTAACTCACCTTAGTCCACTTGATCGCGTAGCCGGCATCTCATTCTGTCTTCATCTTAGCTCTGTGCAGCAACAGGACCTGTGGTGACGTCACTCCGGTCATCACATGATCCATCATATGATCTTTTACCATGGTGATGGATCATGTGATGACCGGAGTGACGTCACCACAGGTCCTTTTCCTGCACACAGCTAAGATGAAGACAGAAGGAGATGCCGGGCTACGCGATCAAGTGGACTAAGGTGAGTTAAATTATTTTACATTTTTTTAACCCCTCCAGCGCTATTTTACTATGCATTCTGTATTCAGAATGCTATTATTTTCTCTAATAACCATGTTATAAGGGAAAATAATACAATCTACAGAACACCGATCCCAAGCCCGAACTTCTGTGAAGAAGTTCGGGTTTGGGTACCAAACATGCGCAATTTTTCTCACGCGAGTGCAAAACGCATTACAATGTTTTGCACTCGCGCGGAAAACTCACGGGTGTTTCCGCAACGCACCCGTACATTTTCCCGCAACGCCCGCTTGAAAGAGGCCTTAGGCTTAGTTCACACTTCACTTATTTGTCAGCTATTCTGATCAGTTATTGTCTGCCCAAAGCAGGTGTGGGTCAAAAAAATAGAACAGGTGTAGATCTATGATGCCTAATCCAAGGTTAGGCTCGACTCCTGAATTTGGCTCACAATAAGTGATGGAAATAACTGACCAAGTAACGAAAGTGTGTTCTCAGCCTTACAGGACAATGTTAGTAGCAGGTCTAATTTATCGGAGTGGACTTAACCTTGCAGTGGCCCAAGATTCAGTAATGGCCTCATGACAGTGGGGACGGTAGCAGTAAGGCTGTGTTCACATCACTGTTTATTTTTATGTTATTCTCATCCGCCAGAAGGACAGCCCAAAAAAATTGGATCCTATATTTTAAGCATCTGCCTTCAAACTGTCAGTATTTGGTTAGCATTTGATCAGTATTTGTAAGTGGGTCGAAAACAGAGATACAATGTGATGAAAATATTTGCGTATGTTCTATGTTTTGGACCCACTCCTACATTTGGTTTCCAAATCATGATCGAATCATGATGCAAAATACTGACTGTGTGATAGAGGCCTCATGCTCAGTTTTCATTAATTTTGTCCATTTGCATCTGAAATCAGTTTTATTCAGATGGAAAAGAAGTCCTGTTTGCAGGTATTTAATGACCTCTATCACACAGTTAGCATTTGGTCAGTTTTAGTAAGGAAAAAACAGGGGTGGGTTGAAAACAGAGATGTGATTGAAATTTTTGCATGTCTCAACCAACTTCTGCTTTTGGCTTCTAAATCATTTTCAAATCCTGATGCAAAAAACTGACCATGTGACAGAGGCCTTATGGCCTGGGCACTCAAACGACAGGACCAGTTTTTTATTTTTTTTTCTGTTCTCCTGATGAATTAGAAGAACGGAAAAATAAACGGTAATGTGGCCAAACAGAGACAACAATGGCCCTGTAACAATGGCCCTGTAATGGCCTGTGAGAGTGGCAACCACATAAAGAGTCCAAATAGTGGCCCCAGAACAGAGTGGTGAGGGTGGCAACAGCATGAAGAGTTAAAATAGTGGACCCAGAATAGAGTGGTATGGGTGTCAACAGCATGAAGAGTCACAATAGTGGCCCTGAAACAGATTGGTGAGTGTGGCAACAGCATTGGCAGTAACAGCACAAGATGGTCACAGTAGGGGCAGATGGCAGTCGAGGCAACAAGCGTGTAGCAGCAGGCAGGTGGCAGCATCAGAATAGTGGCAGCAGAACATGGGCATAAGTAATGGGCCAATTTTCACAATGTTCCGGTGTGGCAGCACCGCATCATTACTACCAGAATGACCTAGTCTATTGCATCAGGCAGTTGTCTGAAAATCCTGGTTGAGCCATGCCTAATTCACCTTTATAAACGTTACTCTTCCAACATCTGTTGAAAGGCAAGTTCTCTTTGGGGTCACTATGCCACCCATCACACTAACCACCAGCTCTGATGCCACACTACTGGCACTACTGAAAGCTTGCCCAGAGCAAACTTGGCCTGTTGTGGCCACAATTCAAGTTTAGCTGACCAGTAGTCCAGGGGATATTTGACCTGGGGTGAAAAGGTGCAATCCAAGTATGCCACCACCTGCTGGTTCAGGTTCTGCTCCATGTCCTGCTGCTGCTCGCTGGTTTCTTCAGTAGGCGGCTGAAGAACACTGCTCATCAGAGACTTAATACTTAAAGGGGTTGTGTCACTTCAGCAAGTGGCATTTATCCTGTAGAGAAAGTTTATACAAGGTACTTACTATTGTATGTGATTGTCCATATTGCTTCCTTTGCTGGCTGGATTCATTTTTCCATCACATTATACACTGCCTGTTTCCAAGTTTACGACCACGCTGAAATCCAGCAGCGGTGGCCGTGCTTGCACACTATAGGAAAAAGTGCCAGCGTCTCTGGTGGCTGGGACCGTGGGAGTTCACATAGGATGGTGATTTTTCCTATAATGTGCAAGCATGGGCATCGCTGATGGATTGCAGGGTGGTAGTAATCATGGAAATGAGCAGTATATAATGTGAGGGAAAAATAAATCCAGTCAGCAAAGAAAGCAATAGGGACAATCACAATACATTAGTAAGTGCCTTGTATTATTTTTATTTACATGATACTGTAAATTCCACTTGCTGAAGTGACACAACCCCTTTAAGTTGTTACTGATGGAGCTGGTGCTGCTACTGCCCCCAACCCTCCTCCAGCAGTCATGACAGTAAAGTGTGAGCTCAGAGGGACCCCCCAGTTAGACCTTTGTGAGGATGAGCGATGGCAAAAAAAAGGCAAAAAGGATGAGCGACACCAAACAACTGACTACAAAGGATGTCTTGATAGTAGTTGAGTTTTGAATCCCTCTCACAAAGTGTAAAAAAGGCACCCATTTTGGACCGATAGCAGGGGTCTAACATTGGGGAGAGCTAGTAGTCATCCCTCTGCCGAATGGTGGTAATGCAGCTGTCACTTCGCAAGCAACTCAGCAAGCATCTGGTCATTTGAGCAAGGGACTCAGAGGGACTCCCTGCCTCCATCTCCACTGCATACTGTCACGGTCTGTCGGGGTCATCTTCATTGTCTTTGTCATTGCCCTCTAGCTCCTCCTGCTCCTCCCCTGTTGCTTGGCCAGATAAACAACCTACTTCTGTATAGAATTTGAGGGTGTTTGTCCTCCTCCTTGTCCCCATCCTCCTCCTGTGCCAATTCAGCCTCCACAGGGCTCAGGTGGCCTTGAAATGTAAGTGCCATGTCTTCTGTTTCCTTGCCAGTCAGATTTATCAGCATCCCCTCCAGGACATGAAGGAGTAAAATGACATTATTCATCACGTAGTGCTGGTAATTGACAAATAAAGTGGCCTCCTCAAAGGACCTGAGTAGAGATAAGTGAGTCGAAGTTGATGAAGTGAAATTTGATCCGAATTTCTGGAAAAATTTGATTCACACTGAATCTGAATTTCTTACGCTTCGTGGTAACAAATCTCATTTTTTCCTACAATGGCTGCTGCACATGTTAGGACATGGAGCAAAGAACTCTGGGAGCGAGGGATCACCCACAATGCCATGGATGCAGCCAATCAGCAGCCAGCCCTGTGATGTTAAAGCCATCTTGGATTTAGCCATTTTCCAGTCTACTTAATGCAGGGAGAGATGTTAGCAGGCGCTAGGGAAATTGGTAGAAAATACTTTAAAACTTTTTTGCTGAATAGAAGTTCAGGGAAAGATCATTCATTAGAGGTGTGGGGAAAAGATAAGGAGAAATCATTCTACACTATACAAGGAGAACAGGTTCCAATAGGGGAGTGTACAGCCTGGGTAATAGGAGTGATTCTATTAAACCTTGCTGCACTGACTGGGGATCCAAATTGCCATTACACTGCTGCTTTTAGGTTTGCACTACCTCTGTAATTCCAGCAAACCTTGCTTTTTATTGGGGTGCAAGTGCTGTGTGATACACCCATTAACAGGGTGTGTTACTAGGAAATATTTGTATGTCTTATTAGCCATTGTGCGGTGCAGTTATATGTTCTAAAGCATTTTTGGTGGTGTATAAGAGGAAAAAGGGGCTTATTAGCCGTTCAGCGGTGCAGTTATATATTTTAAAGCCTTTTTTGTGGTGTATTAGAGGAAAAAAGGCTTATTTGCCGTTGTGCGGTGAAGTGACAAAATTATATATTTTTTTGGGGTGTATTAGTGGGGAAAAAAATGTATTATTAGCCGTTCCGTGGTGCAGTTATATGTTCTGAAGCCTTTTTTCGGGTGTATTAGTGGGAAAAAAGGGCTTATTTGCTGTTCAGCAGTGCAGTTATATGCTCTAAAGCCTTTTTTGTGGTGTATTACAGGGAAAAAAGGCTTGTCTGCTGTTGTGCGGTGAAGTGACAAAATGACATCCTTTTTGGGGTATATTAGTGGAAAGAAAAGTCTTATTAGCCATTGTGTGGTGCAGTTATATGTTCAAAAGCCTTTTTTGGAGTGTATTAGTGGAAAAAATGGCTTATTTGCCATTCAGTGGTGCAGTTACATGTTCTAAAGCCTTTTTTGTGGTGTATTAGTGGAAAAAGGGCTTATTTGTCGTTGTGCGGTGAAGTGACAAAAATACAGCCTTTTCTGAGGTGTATTAGTGGAAAAAAGTGTTAGGCTGGGTTCACACGGATTAGGTCCGGATGCGTCCCGGTGTGTTGCAGCAAACCCGCGCGAGAAGGAATGCAATTGCAGTCAGTTTTGACTGCGATTGTGTTCTGATGTTCAGTTTTTATCGCGCGGGTGCAATGTTTTTTGCACGCGCGTGATAAAAAAACGACTGTGGTACCCGGACCCGAACTTCTTCACAGAAGTTCGGGCTTGGGATCGGTGTTCTGTAGATTGTATTATTTTCCCTTATAACATGGTTATAAGGGAAAATAATAGCATTCTGAATACAGAATGCATAGTAGGTGATCAATTGAGGGTTAAAAAAAATATATATATTAACTCACCTCCTCCGCGTAGTTCCCGATCTCTTCTTTACTTCTTTAATGATGAGCTGTCGGCTAAAGGACCTTTGGTGACATCAGATCACATGCTCCAATCACATGGTACATCACCACGGTGATGGACCATGTGATTGGTGCATGTGATCTGACGTCACCAAAGGTCCTTTAGCCGACAGATGGTTTGCGGACCCATAGCAGTCAATGGGTCTGCAAAAAATGCGGATGACCAACGGAAGCCATCCGTATGTCATCCGCATCAGTTTTTTGTTTTTTTTTGCAGATGGTTGCTTGGAAACCAGGGCTCTTGTACAGGTACTTTAAGAAACTGGTTTTGGTCAGATCCTTACCAGACACTATATCCTGGAGAGTTTTTTGGCAAGTGCTCCTTCCATAATGGCACAGTGGAATGTGGAGAAACTCATTACTCTGGTCCATTAACGCCCAGAGCTTTGGGACACAAGGACCAATATCTACCATGACAAGGTGAAAAAACATGCGTCATGGGAGAAAGTCACCCGAAGAATGAAGCCTGACGAATGGGACCAAGCAGACAAAAAAGGTTGTGCCGATTTAGGCTAGTGGAAGCTATGTGGTTTTGTGTCCCTGGCCTTCTTTTACTGCCCTGTGTTCTCCCTATTTTCATGTGCAATAGTCCCATGTGGTAATATAAGTGTTAGTTTTGTGCACATACTTCTGTTTATCCCTGGACCTGATAGTATTTCATTCTGTGTATAGAAATGTGTTAAGACAGACATGTTTAACCCCTTAGGGACCCATGACGTATCGGTACGTCATGTGTTGTTCCGATCACCGCCGCCCCTGGATCTCACAGGCCGGAAGCTGTATGAGTAATACACACTGTATTACTCATACAGCCAATGCATTCCAATACAGAAATATTGGAATGCATTGTAAAGGATTAGAACCCCAAAAGTTCAAGTCCCAAAGAGGGACAAAAATCTAAGTAAAAAAAAGGTGAAAAAATAAAGTTTTCCCCCCAAAAAATTAAAAGTTTCAAGTAAAAATAAACAAAAACGTAATTTTCCCCAAATAAAGTTTAAAAAAATTGGTAAAAAAAAAGTGTACATATTTGGTATCGCCGCATTCGTATCGACCGGCTCTATAAAAATATCACATGACCTAACCCCTCAGATGAACACCGTAAAAAATAAAAACTGTGCTAAATAAACAATTTTTGTCACCTTACATCACAAAAAGTGTAATAGCAAGCGATCAAAAAGTCATATGCACCCCAAAATAGTGCCAATCAAACCATCATCTCATCCCGCAAAAAATAAGACCCTACCTAAGATAATCGCCCAAAAACTGAAAAAACTATGGCTCTCAGAATATGGAGACACTAAAACATGATTATTATTTTTTTGTTTCAAAAATGATATTATTGTGTAAAACTTACCTAAATAAAAAAAGTATACATATTAGGTATCGCCGCGTCTGTATCGACTGGCTCTATAAAAATATCACATGACCTAACCCCTCAGATGAACTCCGTAAAAAATTTAAAATAGAAAACTGTGCTAAATAAACAATTTTTTGTCACCTTACATCGCAAAAAGTGTAATTGCAAGCGATCAAAAAGTCACACGCACCCCAAAATAGTGCCAATAAAACCGTCATCTCATCCCACAACAATCATACCCTACCCAAGGTAATCGCACAAAAACTTAAAAAATTATGGCTCTCAGACTATGGAAACACTAAAACATGATTTCTTTTTGCTTCAAAAGATAAATCATTGTGTAAAACTTACATAAATAAAAAAAAGTATACATATTAGGTATCGCCGCGTCCATGACAACCTGGTCTATAAAAATATCACATGATCTAACCTGTCAGATGAATGTTGAAAATAACAAAAAATAAAAACGGTGCCAAAACAGCTATTTCTTGTTATCTTGCTTCACAAAAAGTGCAATATAGAGCAACCAAAAATCATATGTACCCTAAACTAGTACCAACAATACTGCCACCCTATCCCGTAGTTTATAAAATGGGGCCACTTTTTTAGCGTTTCTACTATAGGGGTGCATCAGGGGGGCTTCAAATGGGACATGGTGTCAAGAAAACCAGTCCAGCAAAATCTGCCTTCCAAAAACCGTATGGCATTCCTTTCCTTCTGCGCCCTGCCGTGTGCCTGTACAGTAGTTTACAACCATATATGGGGTGTTTCTGTAAACTACAGAATCAGGGCCATAAATATTGAGTTTGGTTTGGCTGTTAACCCTTGCTTTGTAACTGGAAAAAAATTATTAAAATGGAAAATCTGCCAAAAAAGGGAAATTTTGAAATTGTATCTCTATTTTCCATTAATTATTGTGAAACACCTAAAGGGTTAACAAAGTTTGTAAAATCAGTTTTGAATACCTTGAAGGGTGTAGTTTCTTAGATGGGGGTCACTTTTATGGAGTTTCTACTCTAGGGTGCATCAGGGGGGCTTCAAATGGGACATGGTGTCCAAAAAAACAGCCCAGCAAAATCTGCCTTCCAAAAACCGTATGGCGTTCCTTTCCTACTGCGCCCTGCCGTGTGCCCGTACAGTAGTTTACGACCACATATGGGGTGTTTCTGTAAACTACAGAATCAGGGCCATAAATATTGAGTTTGGTTTGGCTGTTAACCCTTGCTTTGTAACTGGAAAAAAAAATATTAAAATGGAAAATCTGCCAAAAAAGGGAAATTTTGAAATTGTATCTCTATATTTCATTAATTCTTGTGGAACACCTAAAGGGTTAACAAAGTTTGTAAAATCAGTTTTGAATACCTTGAGGGGTGTAGTTTATAGAATGGGGTCATTTTTGGGTGGTTTCTATTATGTAAGCCTCGCAATGTGACTTCAGTCCTGAACTGGTCCCTAAAAATTGGGTTTTTGAAAATTTCTGAAAAATTTCAAAATTTGCTTCTAAACTTCTAAGCCTTGTAACATCCCCAAAAAATTTAATATCATTCCCAAAATGATCCAAACATGAAGTAGACATATGGGGAATGTAAAGTAATAACTATTTTTGGAGGTATTACTATGTATTATAGAAGTAGAGAAATTGAAACTTGGAAATTTGCAATTTTTTACACATTTTTGGTAAATTTGGTATTTTTTTTATAAACAAAAATGTTTTTTTTTTTTACTTCATTTTACCAGTGTCATGAAGTACAATATGTGACGAAAAAACTATTTCAGAATGGCCTGGATAAGTCAAAGGGTTTTAAAGTTATCAGCACTTAAAGTGACAGTGGTCAGATTTGCAAAAAATGGCCAAGTCCTTAAGGTGAAATAGGCCTGAGTCCTTAAGGGGTTAATGCAAGTCTGGACCTTTGCTCCAGCAAACAGTACTGATCTAGACACAGCGTGCGGCCGTTAATAGTTTGTGTCACATGTGGACCTGTTAGAATTCATAAGGAGACATACAGTATGTTCCCTTTCCAAACAGATTATTATATTGGGAAAGGCCTATTCACAATATTCACTTTCTTCAGCCATGTGGTACACATTAGTATCCCTTGGGCCATATCAGTACCACAATGTACTGTCCAACATAGGCCTTGTGTGTATTTTCATATGCATTGAATGTTCCTGTACGTTTTCAAACGCTGCTGTTTGCCACACCTGTTCAGACTTTTATCAAACAACAATGTTTTTCTGCTGTGGCGTTTGGCCTGTTCAGGGGACAGTGTATGTGGCAACCATAGTAATCCCAGTTAAATGATGTCCAAAACCATTACACGTATACACAGACATAACTCACACTGGGACATGCCTGGGACATGTAGTGCCAGTGGGCGGCATATGGATATCTTTGACTTATATATAGGCTGCATGCAGCCTGTTATTGAGTTGCCCCTATAGTACTATGTTCTTTTTCTTAGCTCCTTTTGAGCATGTATGTTAAGTTTTTCCAGTTTGGCCTCATCATTTGATGTTATGTGAAATGTTTGTTAGATTTTTTGGCAAAAATCAACTTATCCAATGTTTTTATTATGGATGTTTTCACAGTCAAACAAACAAAAACGCGCTGGAACAGTTGTCGCGACCAATACTGGCGGGAACTGACTGAGAAGGGCCGCAGTGGAGAAGGGGGGTCTAGGAAACGGTCCTATTTGTACACGGAACAATTGCGTTTCCTTACACCAGTCATGGAATTAAGGGCGTAAGTGTTGTTACTACTATTCCACAAACATGTTTGGCAAACTGTTGGTCATGTCAACTATTTGTATATTTCAGGGATGGCCAACTTGTGGCCCTACAGATGTTGGGAAACTACAACTACCAGCATGACTGCACTGGCTGCAGCTATCGGTCTACAGGAGGTCGTTGTGGTAGTTGAAGTTTTCCAACAGCTGGAGGTACGCCGTTTGACCATATCTGGTCTTTTTAAAGATCTTTCATTCCTAGGGGTTCTTAAAGAGGACCTTTCACCGATTCTTACCCTATGAACTAAGTATACATACATGTGGAGCGGCGCCCGGGGATCTCTCTGCACTTACTATTATCCCCGGGCGCCGCTCCGTTCTCCTGCTATGTCCTCCGGTATCTCCGTTCCCTAAGTTATGGTAGGCGGAGTCTGCCCTAACGCTGGCCAATCGCATTGCAGAGCTCACAGCCTGGGAGAAAATAACCTCCCAGGCTGTGAGCTCTGCGCTGCGATTGGCCAGCGCTAGGGCAGACTCCGCCTACCATAACTTAGGGACTGGTATCTCCGCCTACTATAACTTAGTGAGCGGAGATACCGGAGGGCATAGCAGGAGAACGGAGCGGCGCCCGGGGATAATAGTAAGTGCAGTGAGATCCCCGGGCGCCGCTCTACATATCTGTATAGTTAGTTCATAGGGTAAGAATCGGTGAAAGGTCCTCTTTAAAGATCTGATGTTTGTGTCCTACCCATCTGTTTTTCTTTGATTGATTCTAACTAAAATGCCTAGTTTTTGGGTGTTGTGACTTGGATTTTTTTTGGGGGGGGGATTTTTACGTTGGCTTATAACCCACTTGTTCAATAATATAGGATATAATTTTGGGAAAAAGTATAGCAATGTTATAGGGCCTATCCCTTTATATATAGGGAATGTCCTAAAGTCCACATTAGTTTTGCTCTAGTATGTTCGGAATTTGTGGTCAGTATAACATATGTAAAGAACAATGAAGGAATATAAATTCTTCGGACGATGGTGACCATATTTAAAGCAACAGTACGCCATTTTGAAGCGGGGGATGTTATGTATATGTTTTCTTACAGATTAGTTATAATCCAATATGTGTATGTTGGAAATGCTGCTCTATTTAAGGCAAAAATAGCAGTATATTAATAATGCTCGTTGTGTCTAATGTTGTCTTTTTTGGTTCTCTCATGTTTCCTACAGTACCGTGGACAGCTTGGATGATCCAGAGCAGGAGGACTCGGACAATTCCGACCTTGGTGGGGAGGAAACTCCGGTCATGCTCTCACCAGCATCCAGCCCAAACCCAACACCGGCAGAAGAACCCCAACCCCCAACAAGGGAAAGCTCCAGGCCTGCCGAAGGGAGCCCTCCACCAGCCCCACGACCCAGGCGCAGAAGGGTTTTCCCTGATCCTTCTTCTGGGCTAGCTAGTCGGGAAGTAATTGATTCCCAATTTGTCGACTATCTAGCCCGGAAGTGGGATGATGTTCAGGAGGAGATCATGATACGGGGAATGGCGCCATTGCTGTTACCGCCTGTGTGTGGCCGGTTCTCTGTATCTTTGTGGTCTATTACCGCTTGTGTGTAGCTGACTCAGCTGTGTCATCCACGTCCCATGTGATTTCACAACATCGGCGTTCCACGTGTTGTCTCTCGGTATGTTCCGTGGGCGCGTGGGTCACTGTGCGTAGGTTCAGATTAATGGAAGCGCTTCCAAACAATTCAATAAATATTATTCAACTCCAGATGGGATATGCGGGTGCTGTATGTAATTTACCAGACGCGTTTCAAAGTCTAGCTCTGACTTCTTCATCAGTGGTCACCCGCATCTCTCTGCTTCACTCCTTTTGTACTCTCATTGGGCTAAACAGAAGATCCGAAATAGATGTCATTCCATGTGCTTTCTCTATTTTTTTTCTTTTTTGTTCGGACTCATTGTATGTGAGACAGCCAGAGGTATTCCAGTCCAATAGCTGTGATATATACATTCTTAGGGCTCATGCACATGAACGTTTTTTTGCGTTCCGTATACGGGCAATATATATATGGACCGTATACGGAACCATTCATTTCAAAGGGTCTGCAAAAGATGCGGACAGCACTCTGTGTGTGCAATGAGCAGGACACGGGTACGGTGGCCAATGATGCAGTGGGTCAGGATATGTGCATATAAGTCTATGAGTAGTTCGTGACGCCAATTGCAGCTTGCGCAGGTACTGTAACAGGTCTATTTAAGATGTTATAACACACGTACCAGGTGAGGAATGCCAGAGGGGGAATAATGTCTCTGTGTAATGTCAACGGTGTCTCCTACCTTGGTACGGCTGGACTCCTGGATCCTGGCTCACTTGCAATAAATTAAGTGTTGTTAGTAGGAGTAACTGAGGAACTTTGGTAGTAAGGAATGAGATCCAGACTGGTGATATAATCCAACTTGTCTTTACTTAATGGCAGCTTGAATCCATACGAGTTACAGCATAGGTCTTAGGTTCCAGCAGGTATTGGCAATATGTGGCAGGAATCAATATGTATTCTGCTTCTAATCATATGCCTAGTGAATCTGGCAGGTATCTATCTTCTGCTCTGTCTGTCTTCTGCTTGGTGTGGGCCTGACTAGCTGAGGAGGTATTTGGTTTCTCCTGGACTCTGGATAAACACTCACAGTTCTGCTCGCAGGGTATATTCCGTCTTGGAGGTCTGTAGATCTGGAGGTGGCTGCTTGCTTTGTCACCAGCTGAGGTAGAAGACTCAGGCTGGGAAGAGCGATCCTTGGCCTCAGCCGAGGCCGGATCCTAGGTTGGGATCCCTGTTTCTGGGAGCTCCTACTAACACAGCCTACCCCAAGCAGGGGGGCTGGTACACACTACTTAACTTCCTCTCCTCCCCATGAGGTAGGATGTGGGAACATTCCACTCCTCCTCAAAGAGGGTGGAGCTAGACTGGAATGAACTATTCCAGTCTAGATTTACTAAACTGGCTATGGTCTGCTGAACATATTGCTGTCACCTGCTGGTGTACATGGAAATTACAGCATAAAATATAAAACAGGCCTAGAAAATATAATGGAAAATGCAATGTTAGATTACACAAGATGACAATAAATGTACACCTAACATGTTGTAGCAGGGAGAAAGAGTTTAGTGACATACTCCGGGATGTTACATGTGCTGTCCGCATCCGTTGCTCCGTTCCGTGGCCCCGCAAAAATTATGAGGCATGTCCTATTCTTGTCCATTTTGCGGACAAGAATAAGCATTTCTATAATGGGCCTCCTGTTCCATTCCGCAAATTGCGGAAGGCACACAGGCGGCATCCGTTTTTTGCAGATCCGCAATTTGCGGACCGCAAAAAACGGCACGTCCTGTGCATGAGCCCTTAGTCTGTATATTAATGTCTTCTAATTGTGAGCGATGACTTTCTCTTACCATATTCTGCGTTATTATTGCGTTTTTTCTTTTTGCATTCGTTTTCAGTTTATAACCTATCATCCATCTCATACTGAGTGATGGTAAATTATGACAGGATTATAGATAATAAATGCATAAAAATTTTATGGAAATTACATATAAAACATAATGAGTAGTGAGAGCATAAAAATTGCTTAGTGAGAACATAAAAATTGCGAGAGCATAAAAATTATTTCTGCATGTCCACCTGCGCTCCTTGGGAGCATTTCAGACATTATTGTGTTTTAAAACTTTTCATTTCATTAATACTATACATTTTTCTATATTTTATTCAGTAAATAGACTATAATATGTACAACTCTCTCCATGTGACACTAGATGCAGAGTGCCTGTCTGATTAATAGAGATATATATACCTTGCTGACTGGGTGAGTCAGGTAGACATAGAGCACCTGTACATGACAACAGTTAGGTGAGCCACTAAAAATTAAACTTTTTGGGGGTGTATTAGTGGGGGGGGAAAAAACGGCTTATTAGCCGTTGGGTGGTGAAGTGACAAAATTACTGCCTTTTTTGGGGTGTATTAGTGGGAAAAATAATCTTATTAGCCTTTGTGAGGTGCAGTTATATGTTTTAAAGCCTTTTTTGTGGTGTATTAGTGGGAAACAAATCTTATTAGCCGTTCAGCGGTGCAGTTACATGTTTTAAAGCATTTTTCGGGTGTATTAGCCTTTGTGCGGTGAAGTGACAAAATTACAGGCTTTTTTGGGGTGTATTAGTGGGAAAAAAAGGGCTTAATAGCCTTTGTGCGGTGAAGTGACAAAATTACAGCTTTTTTGGGGGTGTATTAATTTCCTTTTAATTTATTTATTTTATCTAACAGTATGTCAGACAGAGAAGTGCCAGGCACTGCACAGGGGAGAGGCAGAGTCCTAAATGTTTCTGGCGTAGGCACAGTTCGCAACAGAGTAAGGGGAGTGGCTGCAGGGGTCACTTCAAGAGACCTGAGCTCCCGGTGTCATCTAGCGGTCGTGTCTTGACCATCAACCCAGCGGTGCTTGAATGGTTGACTCGTTCATCCACTTTGTCCCAAGTGACATCAGACACCCCCAGCCAAGAGTCAGTGGGTTCCTCAGACACAACCCTTAGTTGGCATAGGGCAGGAGCATTCCCTGTGCCCTCACCAGTTCTCAACCTGTCTCTGTCATTTTCTGTTCCCTCAGCCAGGCAAGGATTATATGCTGTGGGCTCAGCTCCACTATACTGCGAGGACAAGCTACTAAAGGACAGTCAACAGCTACTGCCCAGCCAAGATCCGGAGGAGACATTGACATCGCCAGGACTACGGGCTGAACAACATAATTCCACTGCTTCATATCAGGGAACAGATGATGCTATATCTGGCTGGTCAGGGGACTGGAGACGTAGCGCCTACATCTCATGGCCACATGAGCCCTGTGGAGGCTGAACTGGAGGAGGAGGAGGACATTGGAACACAAGCAATGTGTAGCGAAATTGGTGGTTTTTCTACACAGGTGACAGGAGAGGAGCAGCTGGAGCAGCTGGAGAAGCAAGAGGGAGAGAAGGAAAAGGAGGCACATGACCGCAGGACACCGTGGCAATATGCAGTGGAGATGGAAGCAGAGAGTCCCTCCGAGTAACTTGCGCAAATGGCCCGCTGCATGCTCACTTGCTTGGGTAGTGACAGCCAAATTGTCACCATTCGGCAGAGAGATGACTTCTGGCTCTCCACCTTGTTGGACCCTCGCTACCTGTCTGAAATGTGGGCCTTTTTTACACCTGCTGAGAGGGAGGACAAACTGAACTACAATAGAGACATCCTATCTGCACCATCGTCCATCCTCTCGCAGGTCTGACTGGGGGGGAGCCCTCTGCGCTCTTGTTCCACTGCCATGGCTGCTGTGGCAGGGTGGGGAGGTAGAAGCTGTACCAGTTCCATCAGCAGCAGCTTAAGTCTAGAGTCGATGATGAGCAGCTTTCTTAACCCGCCTAGTGAAGAAACTGTAGCAGAACCTGAACCAACAGGCAGTGGCATACTTAGAGTGCACTCTGCCACCCCACATTGAAGATCAGCTGGAATACTGGGCAGCCAAACAGGATTTGTGGTCGCAACTGGCCGAGTTTATCCTGGAAAGCTGTCCTGCCCGGACAGTAGTGTGGCATCAGAGTGGGTGTTTAGTGTGGCGGGGGCCATAATTACCCCAAGGAAATTTTATGGTGACACTCCAAGGTATGGATGAGCGAACTAATGTAAATTCGGGTACGCCAGGTTCGGCCGAACTTCAGGTCAAAGTTCGGGTTCGGGACCCGAACTCGACTAGAACTTTTTTTGGAACTCGAACCCCATTGAGGTCAATGGGGACCCAAACTTCACTTTATAATTTTTAGCTATAACATGGTTATATCACAAAATAATAGCATTCTTAAGACACGTGGGAGAGAGTGGTGACATCATCACACACATCACAGGTCCTTTGGCAGCTCCTGCTGAATGAAGATAGAAGAGACTGCTGCAGTGCGATCAAGTGCATGAGGTGAGTTATTTTTGTTTGGTTTTCTTAACGTGTAAATGGCCATATTCTTTTGCATGCTGTCCTAAGAATATTATTATTTTACAATATAACCATGTTATAACGGAAAATAATAAAATCACCCGAACACCGAACCCGGACTTCAGTGAAAAGTTCAGTATGAACCCTGGTCACTATCTCCTTGCTCGTTGCATGCCCAGTTCTGTAGTTGAGGCAGATGCCCTCAGTTGGAGACGAGAATGCAAACGCAGGCAGTGTTCGTCACTGCATATGCACAAGATATGTTAGAGATGATGCAAAGAGATGGTGGGTGTGGTTATGGTCTGATTGTGACATAGTAGTGGGGTGGGCGGACACGGTGCAGCAGGGGCGTCATATCTGAGTGAGGAGGCGTGCTCGAGCTCTGTATGAGGGAGAGCTTGGGCACTAAAAGGAGACATACCTGGGCTACTTCAAGAGAAAATAACGCCCCTCTGGGCACCTTACTAGCTGATTTGCATACAGAACAAAGGTTTTTCTGTAGATAGAAAACAAGAATCACAGAAAGAAAGGTACATCTGGAAATAAGGTACTGTGTACTATTAGGCAATATTTTTACATGAATAGCGATGATCCAGGTGACAGATCTCCTTTAAACAGTGACATCCACAGTACCCCTATAACAGTCACATCTATAAGTGTCCATGGATGTATAACGTACACAGCCGTGTGAATGCACCCTAGCAGTAACATCTACAGCACTCCTATATTTATTTATTTTATGCACTTATATAGCACTGCTATATTCTGCTGCGCTTTACAGACATTAGCATTAAGCTGTCCCCAATGGTAGTAATGGACGAACATCGGCCAGGACGATTCGCGATCGCGCGAACATGATCAAATGTTCGCGAACCGCAAGTTTGCGGCGGTGCCCATTCACTTTAATGGCAGGCGAACCTGAAAAACCTTGAGGTCAATATTGCAGCCACCAAATACTTACAAGAAGTGCACAAATTGTCCCAAAACATGGACAGTTAGATACCAGAGGGGGATCAATGGCAAAAATTCCCACAAAAATATGTATTTTAATCAGGGCCATTTTTATGTGTCTTAAAGGGAAACTGTCAAAAATGTGGCCTGCTGGAGCCTAGAAAAATTAGATTTTAGGCCCCACGGGAGTACAGGCCCCAAACATTAGGCATTCACCGGACAGAAAACATCAAGTGATTATGTGGCTGGAGGTATATTAGACGGTCATTGGATAACAATTTTACTTAAGGCCGGTGGAGTACAGGCCCCAAAAATTATTAATTCAATGTACAGAAAAGAACAAGAGATTATGTGGCTGGAGGTATATTAGATGCTCATTGGATATCAATTTAACTGCAGGCCAGTACAAATATATGTCAAATACATATGCTTAAAAGAACTAAAAATATAAAATTTGATTAAAAACATGGCTAACGAAATTCCCCCTCTTGAATAAACCCCAAATGATAATAGGTGAAATTCGATAACACATGGTCGTCACAGGTGTTAAATTCCTCAGAGGCCCCAACAATTAGGCATTCACCGTACAGAAAAGAACAATTGTTAATGTGGCTGGAGGTTCATTAGGCGGTCAATGTATAACAATTTTACTGTTGAGCAGTTAGATTACAGGCCCCAAAAATGATGCATTTACCGTACATAAAAGATCAAGTGATTATGTGGCTGGAGGTATATTAGACGGTCAATGGATATAAATTTTGCTGCAGGCCAGTAGACTACAGGCCCAAAAAATGATTTGTACATCGTACAGACAAGAACAATTGATAATGTGGCTGGAGGTACATTAGGTGGTCACCGTATAACAAATTTACTGTTGGCCAGTTAGATTATAGGCCCCAAAAAGTATGCATTCACCGTACATAAAAGATCAAGTGATTATGTGGCAGGAGGTATATTAGACGGTCAATGGATATCAATTTTACTGCAGGCCAGTGGACTACAGGCCCCAAAAACTATCTAGTTACCGTACACAAAAGAACAATTGATAATGTGGCTAAAGGTACATTAGGCGATCACCGTATAACAATTTTACTGTTGGCCAGTTAGATTACAAGCCCCAAAAATTATGCATTCACCATACATAAAAGATCAAGTGATTATGTGGCTGGAGGTATATTAGACGGTCAATGGATATCAATTTTACTGCAGGCCAGTGGAATACAGGTGTCACGGCTGTTTGTGAGCAACAAGAGCATACACAGTAAAAGAGCTACTGACCGGACCCAAACTAGGGAGGATAAAGAGTGACCCCTGTCAGACCCTCAAAGCTCTCCCTATGCTGCTAAAGCACATGCCCGGATCCAAATGGTGGAACGAGGCATGCCCACATACCTAAGACTGATGACCACTGTAACCCCTACAATAGTGGAAGGGGCACGGCCACCGGTGCCCTGCTCAGTATATGGAGGGAGCCGTGGCCACCTCAGATCCAGTCAGAAAATAACCGGGTACACAACAATGTCTGCACACTTAGCTGAAGGAGCTGCAGCCGCAGAGAAGACGGATCCAAGGACAGCTGGCAATATCCGGAGTGCTTGATGCAGCAGAACACAGGTCCAGTGAACTGATAGCTTACAAGTGAAGATACTCAAGCAAGAGCTACAACTGAAATGAGAAATATAATCCACGCCCTACAATAGGAGGAGGGGTGATTTAAAGGCAGGGAAATCAAACGCAGGAGGAACAGCTGGGAGTAAAGACCTCATCACAGGGGCGGAGAAACAGAGCAGTGAGAACTCCTCCAAGCTCTAGTAGTGACATCATCACAGGGGTGGAGAAATAGAGCTGTGAGAACGTCTCAAAGCTCTGGTAGTGACAGTACCCTCCCCTCTATGGGTGGACTCCGGACACCCAGGACCCACCTTCTCAGGATGAGCCCTATGAAATGCCCTGATGAGGCGAGTGGCTTTAATGTCCGATACCGGAACCCACATACTCTCCTCAGGACCATAACCCTTCCAATGAACGAGGTACTGAAGAGAACCGCGGACAATGCGAGAGTCCACAATTCTGGAAACCTCAAACTCCAGATTGCCATCAACCAAAATCGGAGGAGGAGGCAAAGAGGAGGGTACTGTGGGCTGGACATATGGTTTTAAGAGAGATCTGTGAAATACATTATGTATCTTCCAAACCCGTGGAAGATCAAGACGGAAGGCAACAGGATTGATGACTGACAAGATTTTATAAGGCCCAATAAACTTGGGACCCAATTTCCAGGAGGGAACCTTCAGTTTAATATTTCTTGTAGACAATCACACCAGATCACCCACATTCAGGTCCGGACCAGGCACACGTCTCTTATCAGCCACACGCATATACTTCTCACTCATCTTTCTAAGATTACTCTGAATCTTTTGCCAAATGGTAGACAAAGACGAGGAAAATCTCTCCTCCTCAGGTAAACCAGAAAGAGCCCCTCCCGAGAATGTCCCAAACTGCGGATGGAACCCATATGCACCAAAGAATGGTGACTTATCAGAAGATTCCTGACGACGGTTGTTCAGAGCAAACTCAGCAAGAGGGAGAAATGAACACCAATACTCCTGGTTCTCTGCCACAAAACAGAGCAAATATGTCTCCAGATTCTGATTGAGGCGCTCAGTCTGACCATTCGACTGCGGGTGAAAAGCAGAAGAGAAGGACAGCCGAACCCCCAGGCGAGAACAGAAAGCCTTCCAGAACCTGGACACAAACTGCGTGCCTCTATCGGAAACAATATCAGAGGGAATGCCGTGCAATTTAACAATATGGTCGACAAAAGCTTGCGCCAACGTTTTAGCATTGGGTAAACCAGGGAAAGGTACGAAATGAGCCTTCTTGCTAAAACGGTCCACCACCACCAGGATCACCGACTTCCCCGAGGAACGAGGAAGATCCGTGATAAAGTCCATGGACAGGTGTGTCCAAGGACGGGAAGGTATGGGTAACGGGAGAAGGGAACCTGAAGGCCGTGAACGAGGGACCTTAGCGCGAGCGCACGTCTCACAAGCAGCCACAAAACCCCCCACCGACTTACGAAGAGCCGGCCACCAAAATCTCCGAGCAATGAGATCTACCGTGGCTCTACTCCCGGGGTGACCAGCAAGAACCGTATCATGATGCTCCTTGAAGAGTTTGTGACGTAGCTCAGGAGGCACGAACAGCTTCCCAGAAGGACAACGGGCAGGTGCCTCAGTCTGGGCAGCCTGGACCTCGGCCTCCAAATCGGAATATAGAGCAGAAACAACTACCCCCTCCGCCAAAATGGGACCTGGGTCCTCTGAGTTTCCTCCTCCCGGAAAACAGCGAGAGAGAGCATCAGCCTTCACATTTTTGATCCCAGGGCGGAAAGTAACGACAAAATTGAATCTGGAGAAGAACAGAGACCATCTGGCCTGTCTCGGATTCATACGCCTGGCCGACTCCAAGTATGCCAGATTCTTATGGTCGGTAAAAACGGTGATAGGGTGCCTGGCCCCCTCCAACCAATGGCGCCATTCCTCGAAAGCCAACTTGATGGCCAACAACTCCCTATCTCCCACATCATAGTTTCTCTCTGCCGGGGAGAGTTTTTTTGAGAAAAAGGCACAGGGTCGCCATTTGGCAGGAGAAGGGCCCTGGGACAAAACTGCACCCACACCCACCTTGGAAGCATCCACCTCAACAATAAAAGGTAAGGAAACATTGGGATGCACCAAGACGAGAGCAGACGCAAAACTCTCTTTAATCTTAGAAAAGGCTGCAAGCGCCTCCTCCGACCAAGAGGAAAAATCCGCCCCCTTTTTTGTCCTGTCAGTATGGGGTTTGACAACAGAGGAATAATTCAAAATTAACTTTCTGTAATAGTTCGCAAAACCCAGAAAGCGCATCAATGCCTTCTGATTCTCAGGAAGCTCCCACTCAAGTACAGCACGGACCTTCAAAATATCATCAAGATACACCAATACAAATTTCCCCATTAAATGGTAGAAAATACTATTAACAAAATGCTGAAAGATGGCCGGAGCATTCATCAGGCCGAAAGGCATAACGAGATTCTCGAAATGCCCGTTAGGGGTATTAATGGCCGTTTTCCATTCATCCCCCTATCTGACCCTGACCAGGTTGTACGCGCCTCTCAAATCGGGTCCGGGATCAGAGGAAGGGGATAGGGATCGCGAATCGTGATACGGTTCAGCTCCCTAAAATCTAGGCAAGGTCTCAGAGAGCCATCTTTTTTTTAACAAAAAAAAAACCTGCTGCAACAGGTGACTTTGAGGGACGAATATGTCCCTTATCGAGACTCTCGGAGATATAGGTTCGCATTGCGATTCTTTCCGGTTGTGAGAGATTGTAGAGGCGTGCTTTTGGCAGCTTGGCGCCGGGAATGAGGTTAATGGGACAGTCAAACTCCCGGTGAGGAGGTAGCTCCTGAACACCGCTCTCGGAAAACACGTCCGAGAAATCAGAGAGAAATGATGGCACAGTTTTAATAGACACCTCTGCAAAAGTCGCTGTGAGACAATTCTCTCTACAAAAGTCACTCCACTCATTTATTTGCCTTCCTTGCCAATCAGGTCCCAAAAATTATTCATTCATCGTACAGACAAGAACAATTGATAATGTGGCTGGAGGTACATTAGGCGGTCACCATATAACAATTTTACTGTTGGCAGTTTTTTTGGGGGGCAACTGCTATATAATACCAGTTGCAATTAGTTGTTCCAATAGCGTTTGTCCCTCTGTATGGCTGCGATATCTCAGCAGAACCGCACACAAATGCTGCACAATACAAATGCACAATATAGAAATTATTTTATAGGTATATCACACCCCTGCCTCAATCATTTTTTTTGGGGGGGAGTCAACTGGTATATCACACCAGGTGCAATTAGTTGTTCCAATAGTGTTTGTTCCTCTGTATAGCTGCGGTATCTCAGCAGAACAGCACACAAATGCTGCACAATACAAATGCACTATATAGAAAGTATATTATAGATATATCACACCCCTGCCTCAGTCAGTTTTTTTGGGGGGGCAACTGGTATATCACACCAGTTGCAATTAGTTGTTCCAATAGCACCTCGGCGCAGTATCCTCTGCATGGAGGAAAGGTGACATTAAGGCCTTTAGAAGCCTGCCCACACACCACCTCGACAGAGGCCAAGCTCCAATTATCCCTGGAGGCCTCTAATGTTCTGCGGCCTGCCGGTGGGGTATTAACCGCAGTGTGCAGGTCACAGGACCTAGATAAAGAATGGCTGCTGCACTCACAAAGAGCAGACCTGGCTCTGTCCCCCTCCGGACTGCTACCTCAGAGCCCTCAACTAAATGTGACCCCACAGTCACCTCCCTATGGGGACCACCTTCTCTGGGCCCCTCCTGAGCTGCACCAAGCTCCTCACGCAGTATTGCCCAACATGGGAACTCCTGTCCATCAAGGGTAATCCCCCCAGCTCTTCTTCTGCTAAAAGACTGCCTCCTCTTCCTCAGAGACTTAACAAACCTGACAAGCCTGTGGACAGTCAACCTCAGACCCAGTCTCCCTGCATCTGCGGGTATTGGAGTTCCTCAGATATTGCAGTACCGCTCCTCGTCGAGACGTTGGTCCACATCATCGTCGGATTCTAGTGGTCCTGCTGAACCCCCTCCTAACTGGTGATACCATATCCAGCAATTGCCCACAATGCAATATTTCCGGGCCCTTATCGCAAAAGTAAAAGATACCTTTAAGGAAGAACTCGCTGCAGTAAGATAAGATGTCTAAACTGTGGGCCGCCACTTACATCAGCTGGAGGAGGACCATAATGCTTCACGAACAGTGATCCATACTCTTCAAACCCAAATGTCTTCTCATACCCTCCAATTACGCAACCTACAAAGCCATGTGGAGGATCTGGATAATAGTGGTCGGTGTCAAAACATCAGGGTAATCCTCCCTCCTTGCTATCTTCAACCATATTTTGTGTCGTCTACCTGATCACCCTATCGTGATGGACCGTGCACATAAAGCACTATGGCAGAAGTCACCAGATGGAATACCACGGTATATCATGTGCTATGTTAATGACTTTAGTCTAAAAGAAGATATCATGGCGAAAGCCCGCTCCCTACCACATGTGGATTTTAAGCGGGCTAAAGTATTTCTGTTTCAAGATCTGTCGGGGATTACTCTTCAAAAGAGGAGTGCATTGAAACTCTTATTGGATCTTCTCCGTAAACACACAATCTTTCTGCATGAAAAAATGGTAATACAGCAGTTCTGAAGAACCCCGAAGATCTTGCAGACTTCTGCGCTCGACTAGCTATTGCTCCTCCGCAGCTACCTGATTGGAAATCATCTGTCAAGCTTCCTCCTTAAGCTCTATATGGGAGTTCACTTTAGGCACCTTTTATCTATGGAGTTCTGGGGAGGGGAAATCTCTTGTCTCTGGTGGTAGTTCAGAGGCTCCCTGGGTGAGTTCATTGTATTTTGCTCAGCTGCCCCTGGCTGGCTGTATTTTGACTTATTTTTGCTTCAATCTGCCTGAACTCTATAGACATAAGGGCTTTAGTTTTAATATGCCTTTATTGTTACAATCAGTTATCTTATGTAGGAGAGTACCTGGGGTGGTGGTAGACGGGAGTTACATGCCACCGGGGGTCCTGGCCCCGGTGGAGTAAGAGCCGGAAAAGTGCATTTTGCATCGGTTATGCTGTTAACACAGCGGTTCCGGGCCGACTCTTACTGGGAGCAGGCAGATATGCGGGCAGGTGCCTGTCTCCCCACGGTCCAGAACAGGTTTTGCAGGGAAGGGTTCAAACCCGACCAGCAACAAGGGTGTGGTGCGCAATGTGGAGCTTCTGTGTTCTCTGGCTGTGAGAGTGAGAAGTGTAGGTGAGTCTGTGTTGCCTCTATACTGCACTCGCTACCACTGCCTACCAGAGCAGAACCCCACAATTGGTGGAGGATGCGTGAATATTTATCCGGGTGGTGCACGGCTGCATGTCATACATTAAACCAGCCAGCTTGGTCATCCCGGACAAAATGGAGGAGCTGGTTAAGCAGTTGGTGCAGAGCAATGCACAACAGCAACAAACAAACAGTTTGCTGGTACAACAAATGGCGCTTATGCAAGAGGCTCTGCATGCGTCCCAGCGAGAGACCCCACCGGCAGTGATTCCATCGCCGTCGTCTCCCAGGGATAAAGTCCGTTCAGCATTAAGGAAAATGGCTCCAGAGGACGATGTAGAGGCCTTCCTGATGGTGTTCGAGAGGACCGCGGAACAGGAGAACTTACCGTCGGAACAGTGGGCTGAAGTGGTGGCGCAATTCCTACTCGGGGATGCCCAAAAAGCGTACTTCGACCTCAGCAGGGAGGACGCCCAGGACTATGGGAAGCTGAAGGCTGAGGTGATGGCGCGCTTGGGGGTTACTACCTATGTGCGGGCGCAGAGAGTACATCGGTGGGCCTTTTCTGAGTCCAGACCTTTCCAGTCTCAGGCATATGACCTGGTACATCTGGTGAGGAAGTGGCTCCAGCCAGAAACTTTGAGCCCCTCCCAAATGGTCGAGCTAGTGGTCGTGGACCATTTCGTGCGGACACTGCCAAGGGCCATACAGCGCTGGGTTGGTCAGGGAGACCCCGGCAACCTGGATCAGTTAGTAAGCCTAGTCGAGAGGTATGTAGTGACCCAGGACTTGGTGCGAGACTCAACGCAGGCACGGGAATCCCGTCAGGCTCCCTCTCAGGCTAGGGATCCGGAAAAAGGGACCCAAGCACAAATGGTGGGAAAGGCTAGTCCTACTCCGGGGAAGAGAGACCGGGGAGGGACCACGGGGATTCAATGTTGGCACTGCCAATCCTGTCCAGTGTGTCAGATGATGAGCCACCAGCCCCACTATTGCAGTCCCCTAGTACCCATGCCCATCATCGAGGTCCCCTTCGAAAGAATAGGGATGGATCTGGTAGGCCCCATAAACAAGTCGGCCAGAGGGCACCAGCATATCTTGGTGGTCCTAGACCAGTGATGGCGAACCTATGGCTCGGGTGCCAGAGGCGGCACTCAGAGCCCTCTCTGTGGGCACCCGCGCCTTGGAAAAAGTCTATGGCGTACCAATATGCTTTAGACTTTTCCTGCCATTCATCAGCACAGGACGCACTATGAACAGCACAGGCAGCGCACTGAATGTAGGCTATTAAGCTATTATAGCTAAATGATAAAGTACATGGAAGATATACTATATTGGTATTCAGGTTAAATTGCCGTGTTGGCACTTTGCGATAAATAAGTGGGTATTTGGTTGCAGTTTGGGCACTCGGTCTCTAAAAGGTTCACCATCACTGTCC
The DNA here is from genome assembly GCF_905171765.1 of Bufo bufo. Classification (NCBI taxonomy): domain Eukaryota; kingdom Metazoa; phylum Chordata; class Amphibia; order Anura; family Bufonidae; genus Bufo; species Bufo bufo. The sequence goes on from NC_053389.1 coordinate 308,469,361, forward strand.
TAGACTATGCCACCAGATATCCTGAAGCGATCCCACTACGTCATATTTCAGCTAAGCTCATAGCTAAAGAACTCATGGGTATGTTCGCAAGGGTGGGGATTCCAAAAGAGATCCTGACCGACCAGGGGACCCCCTTCATGTCTAAGGTGACGAGGGAGCTCTGCAAGCTTTTAGGGGTTAAATGGTTACACACGTCCGTATACCATCCTCAAACCGACGGACTAGTGGAGTGCTTTAACAAAACCCTAAAGACTATGCTCAAAAGAACCGTAGCCAAAGACGGAAAGGATTGGGACCTGTTGCTACCATACGTATTGTTCGCAGTGCGAGAAGTCAGTGCGAGAAGGCATTTACGGGATTCTCGCCCTTCGAGATATTATACGGTCGACGTCCAAGAGGGTTGCTGGACATCGCTAAAGAGGCGTGGGAGCAACAGCCCACCCCACACAAGAGTATTATAGAGCACATAGAAAAGATGCAGGAGCGTATAGAGACAGTCCTACCAATCGTCCGGGAACACATACAACCGGAGTGCCCAGGTCCGGACATTTTACCCAGGTGACCGGGTACTGGTGCTAGTCCCCACCATTGACAGCAAGTTTTTGACACGGTGGCAAGGTCCCTACAAGGTGAAAGAAAAGGTAGGGTCAGTGAATTACAAGATATCCCAGCCAGGTCGGCGGAAGCCAGAACAGGTATATCATGTAAATTTACTGAAATCGTGGAGAGATAGGGAGTGTCTCGTTGGGGACAGCCCAAGCACTGTCTTGTCTGCGGGGAAGATCCCAGCTCCACCCGAGGTCCCGGAGGGCACCTCCGCGGTAAAGATAGTGGGTGGTCTGTCGACCAAACAACCTCAGGAAGCCAAAGAGTTGGTGAGTCAAAATAGGGACGTGTTCTCAGAGCTTCCTGGTCGAACTTCGGTAGTCCGACATGACATCGTCACCGAGCCCCACGTCAGGGTACGGTTAAAGCCGTATCGTGTACCGTTGAGGTTAGGGGTCATTGAGGAGTCAAGGAGCGAGTGGGCCAGCCCCATAGTCCTCATCCCAAAATCTGACGGTACTCTGCGCTTCTGCAATGACTTTAGAAAGCTCAACGAAGTGTCAAAATTCGATGCCTACCCCATGCCCTGGGTAGACGAGCTCATAGGGAAAGCTCGCTATTTCTCGGTCCTTGACCTCACAAAAGGATATTGGCAGGTGCCTCTCACGGAGGCGGCAAAGGAGAAGATGGCCTTTGTCACCCCCGAGGGGTTATTTCAGTACCAAGTTTTGCCCTTTGGCCTACATGGCGCTCCAGCCACCTTCCAGCGATTGATGGACGTCATCCTACGGCCCCATCGTCCATATGCTTCGGCATATCTGGACGACATCATCGTGTTTAGCCAGGACTGGGAGTATCACCTGCCCAAGGTACAGGCCATAGTCGATTCACTTAGAAAAGCCGGACTGACGGCCAACCCAAAAAAGTGTTTGATCGGGTTCGAGGAGGTCCGGTACCTGGGATACGTGATTGGGCGGGGAGTTGTCAAACCCCAGGTAGACAAGGTTGAGGCGATAAAGAGCTGGCCCAGACCTCTTACCACCAAGCAAGTACGTTTGTTCCTAGGGATGATAGGATATTACATGCGCTTTATACCCAACTTTGCCACAGTAGCGGCCTCGTTGACAAGACTTTTAAAGGGGAGGAAGACGGTGATGGTCCGCTGGGATGAGCAGGCGGAAGAGGCGTTCTCCCGTTTGAAGTTGGCTCTGTGTGGGTCCCCGGTTTTGGTGACACCCGACTTCACACAGGAATTTGTCGTTCAGACGGACGCCTCTGGAGTGGGCCTAGGGGCAATACTCTCTCAGGAAATCAGTGGGGAGGAACACCCCGTTGTCTTCCTGAGTCACAAACTCACCCCAGCGGAAACCAGGTACAGCGTGGTAGAGAGAGAATTCCTGGCCATTAAGTGGGCCCTCGAGTCCCTTAGGTACTATCTGTTAGGGAGAAGGTTCTGTCTGGTGACCGACCATTCCCCTCTCCAGTGGATGAGCCGGGCCAAGGAGGGGAGTGCCCGGGGCACCAGATTGTTCTTTTCCCTCCAGAATTTTAAGTTCAGTGTCGAACACAGGGCAGGCCGCTTACAGGGGAATGCCGATGCCCTGTCCCGGGTACACTGTTGTACATGTGTCCAACCTCTCAGGATTGAACAGGGTGTGCAACCCTTCAGGGTTGAACAAAGGGGGGGGATATGTAGGAGAGTACCTGGGATGGTGGTAGACGGGAGGTACGTGCTACCGGGGGTCCTGGCCCTGGTGGAGTAAGAGCCAGAAAAGTGCATTTTGCAGCAGTTATGCTGTTAACACAGCGGATCCGGGCCGGCTCTTACTGGGAGCAGGCAGATATGCGGGCGGGTGCCTGTCTCCCCACGGTCCAGGCCAGGTTTTGCAGGGAAGGGTTCAAACCCGACCAGCAACAAGGGTGTGGTGCGCAATGAGGAGCTTCTGTGTTCTCTGGCTGTGAGAGTAAGAAGTGGAGGTGAGCTGGGCTGTGTGCCGAGGCCTGTAAAGGAGTGTGCGGGAACCCGCAGCTGAAGCCAGGAGGGATCCGTGTTCCGTGGCTAGAAGCCGGACCCATGGACTTACTTCACCAAGGAGAAAAAGGTGGCATTACTCCTGGCTTTAAATAGACTTTGCTTTATGTGACGGAAACAGGCCTCAAGTAGCCTGCAGCAGGGACTTGCTGTGTTTGAACTATTATTTTGCTGTTGTGTGTGACCACCCTCCCTATGAACTGCACCGTCTTTCACTTGTATGCACCGTGTGAATTAACAAAGCATCGTGTTTTACACCAAGACCGGTCTGTGTTGCCTCTATAATGCACTCGCTACCACTGCCTACCAGAGCGGATCCCCACACTTAGAATATTGTTCTACTGTTGACTATATCAGTCCTTCTATAGCTCTCTGCAATCATGTCCTCTCCGTCGAGTGTTGGGTGATTTCAACAGTATCAGCCTGGCACCCGTTCTTAGGGACTCCCCCCTTACGTATTTTTGCTGCAATAACATGCCCCCCTTTTAATGTGTTTTCATGGTTAAGATTATGTTATTAAACGTCAAGGGTCTGAACTTGAATCTTAAGAGACGCACTACTCTGCGGAAACTCGTTAGATCTGAAGCTTTTACATGATACCCATCTGACATCTGCTGGTTCCTTCACTTTAGCCAGGCACTGGTTCCCTAGAACTTACAAGGCTTTAGCTAGTTCCAAGTCTGCAGGAGTCGCAATTTTGATCTTCAGATCCTGCCCGCTTCAGGTCGACAAAGTAGAAGCTGACCATTTAGGTCGATACCTTACTCTACAAGGTAGTTTATATGGTGTCCGATTGCTGCTCTGCACGGTATATGCTCCTAACTCAGGTCAGCTTACTTTCCTTTCCTCTCTTTTCTCCTCTCTTTCTTCTGATCGAGGGGCAGTTCAGCTAATAGGGAAAGGACTCCAACATCCCTTTCTCAGAATGTTATGATAGGCTCACCACCAAGGTGGATAAAAATCAATGATTTATTTTTTTTTATCTAAAAAATCTGATTTTTTTAAATTTAACCACCTCAGCCCCCTTAAAACACCCTTAATGACCAGGCCACTTTTTACACTTCTGCACTACACTACTTTGACCGTTTATTGCTCGGTCATGCAACTTACCACCCAAATGAATTTTACCTCCTTTTCTTCTCACTAATAGAGCTTTCATTTGGTGGTATTTCATTGCTGCTGCCATTTTTACTTTTTTTGTTATTAATCGAAATTTAACGATTTTTTTTGCAAAAAAAATGACATTTTTCACTTTCAGTTGTAAAATTTTGCAAAAAAACTACATCCATATATAAATTTTTCTTTAAATTTATTGTTCTACATGTCTTTGATAAAAAAAAATGTTTGGGTAAAAAAAAAATGGTTTGGGTAAAAGTTATAGCGTTTACAAACTATGGTACAAAAATTTGAATTTTCAGCTTTTTGAAGCAGCTCTGACTTTCTGAGCACCTGTCATGTTTCCTGAGGTTCTACAATGGCCAGACAGTACAAACACCCCACAAATGACCCCATTTCGGAAAGTAGACACCCTAAGATATTCGCTGATGGGCATAGTGAGTTCATAGAACTTTTTATTTTTTCTCACAAGTTAGCGGAAAATGATGTTTTTTTTTTTTTTTTCTTACAAAGTCTCATATTCCACTAACTTGTGACAAAATTTTTTAACTTCCATGAACTCACTATGCCCATCACGAAATACCTTGGGGTGTCTTCTTTCCAAAATGGGGTCACTTGTGGGGTAGTTATACTGCCCTGGCATTTTAGGGGCCCAAATGCGTGCGAAGTAGTTTGAAATCAAAATCTGTAAAAAATGGCCGGTGAAATCCGAAAGGTGCTCTTTGGAATGTGGGCCCCTTTGCCCACCTAGGCTGCAAAAAAGTGTCACACATCTGGTATTGCCGTACTCAGGAGAAGTTGGGCAATGTGTTTTGGGGTGTCATTTTACATATACCCATGCTGGGTGAGAGAAATATCTTGGCAAAAGACAACTTTTCCCATTTTTTTATACAAAGTTGGCATTTGACCAAGATATTTATCTCACCCAGCATGGGTATATGTAAAATGACACCCAAAAAAACACATTGCCCAACTTCTCCTGAGTACGGCGATACCACATGTGTGACACTTTTTTGCAGCCTAGGTGGGCAAAGGGGCCCACATTCCAAAGAGCACCTTTAGGATTTCACCGGCCATTTTTTACAGATTCTGATTTCAAACTACTTACCACACATTAGGGCCCCTAGAATGCCAGGGCAGTATAACTACCCCACAAGTGACCCCATTTTGGAAAGAAGACACCCCAAGGTACTTCGTGATGGGCATAGTGAGTTCATGGAAGTTTTTATTTTTTGTCACAAATTAGTGGAATATGAGACTTTGTAAGAAGAAAAAAATAAATAAAAAAAATCATAATTTTCCGCTAACTTGTGACAAAAAATAAAAAATTCTAGGAACTCGCCATGCCCCTCACGGAATACCTTGGGGTATCTTCTTTCCAAAATGGGGTCACTTGTGGGGTAGTTATACTGCCCTGGCATTCTAGGGGCCCTAAAGCGTGAGAAGAAGTCTGGAATATAAATGTCTAAAATTTTTTACTCATTTGGATTCCGTGAGGGGTATGGTGACTTCATGTGAGATTTTATTTTTTGACACAAGTTAGTGGAATATGAGACTTTGTAAGAAAAAAAAATAAAATTCCGCTAACTTGGGCCAAAAAAATGTCTGAATGGAGCCTTACAGGGGGGTGATCAATGACAGGGGGGTGATCAATGACAGGGGGGTGACCAGGGAGTCTATATGGGGTGATCAATGACAGGGGGGTGATCAGGGAGTCTATATGGGGTGATCACCCCCCTGTCATTGATCACCCCCCTATAAGGCTCCATTCAGACGCCTGTATGTGTTTTTCGGATCCGAACCATGTATCCGTGGATCCGTAAAAAACATACGGACATCTGAATGCAGCCCTACAGGGGGGTGATCAATGACAGGGGGGTGATCAATGACAGGGGGGTGACCAGGGAGTCTATATGGGGTGATCACCCCCCTGTCATTGATCACCCCCCTATAAGGCTCCATTCAGATGTCCGTATGTGCTTTGCGGATCCGATCCATGTATCCGTGGATCCGTAAAAAACATACGGACATCTGAATGCAGCCTTACAGGGGGGTGATCAATGACAGGGGGGTGACCAGGGAGTCTATATGGGGTGATCACCCCCCTGTCATTGATCACCCCCCTATAAGGCTCCATTCAGATGTCCGTATGTGTTTTGCGGATCCGATCCATGTATCCGTGGATCTGTAAAAAACATACGGACATCTGAATGCAGCCTTACAGGGGGGTGATCAATGACAGGGGGGTGACCAGGGAGTCTATAGGGGGTGATCACCCCCCTGTCATTGATCACCCCCCTATAAGGCTCCATTCAGATGTCCGTACGTGTTTTGCGGATGCGATCCATGTATCCGTGGATCCGTAAAAAATTACGGACATCTGAATGCAGCCTTACAGGGGGGTGATCAATGACAGGGGGGTGATCAATGACAGGGGGGTGACCAGGGAGTCTATATGGGGTGATCACCCCCCTGTCATTGATCACCCCCCTATAAGGCTCCATTCAGATGTCCGTATGTGTTTTGCGGATCCGATCCATGTATCCGTGGATCCGTAAAAAACATACGGACATCTGAATGCAGCCTTACAGGGGGGTGATCAATGACAGGGGGGTTATAATTGACAGGGGGGTGATCAGGGAGTCTATATGGGGTGATCACCCCCCTGTCATTGATCACCCCCCTATAAGGCTGCATTCAGATGTCCGTATGTGTTTTGCGGATCCGATCCATGTATCCGTGGATCCGTAAAAAACATACGGACATCTGAATGGAGCCTTACAGGGGGGTGATCAATGACAGGGGGTTGATCAGGGAGTCTATATGGGGTGATCACCCCCCTGTCATTGATCACCCCCCTATAAGGCTCCATTCAGATGTCCGTATGTGTTTTGCGGATCCGATCCATGTATCCGTGGATCCATAAAAAACATACGGACATCTGAATGCAGCCTTACAGGGGGGTGATCAATGACAGGGGGGTGATAATTGACAGGGGGGTGATCAGGGAGTCTATATGGGGTGATCACCCCCCTGTCATTGATCACCCCCCTATAAGGCTGCATTCAGATGTCCGTATGTGTTTTGCGGATCCGATCCATGTATCCGTGGATCCGTAAAAAACATACGGACATCTGAATGGAGCCTTACAGGGGGGTGATCAATGACAGGGGGGTGATCAGGGAGTCTATATGGGGTGATCACCCCCCTGTAAGGCTCCATTCAGACGTCCGTATGTGTTTTGCGGATCCGATCCATGTATCCGTGGATCCGTAAAAAACATACGGACGTCTGAATGGAGCCTTACAGGGGAGTGATCAATGACAGGGGGGTGATCAATGACAGGGGGGTGATCAGGGAGTCTATATGGGGTGATCACCCCCGTCATTGATCACCCCCCTGTAAGGCTCCATTCAGACGTCCGTATGTGTTTTGCGGATACGATCCATGTATCAGTGGATCCGTAAAAATCATACGGACGTCTGAATGGAGCCTTACAAGGGGGTGATCAATGACAGGGGGGTGATCAATTACAGGGGGGTGATCAGGGAGTCTATATGGGGTGATCAGGGGTGAATAAGTGGTGAATAAGGGGTTAATAAGTGACGGGGGGGTGTAGTGTAGTGGTGTTTGGTGCTACATATTACTGAGCTACCTGGGTCCTCTGGTGGTCGATCCAAACAAAAGGGACCACCAGAGGACCAGGTAGCAGGTATATTAGACGCTGTTATCAAAACAGCGTCTAATATACCTGTTAGGGGTTAAAAAAATCTCATCTCCAGCCTGCCAGCGAACAATTGCCGCTGGCAGGCTGGAGATCCACTCGATATTGTGAACGCGCGTGCCTGTGTGCACGCGTTCACAGGAAATCTCGCGTCTCGCGAGAGGACGCGTATATGCGTCCAGGAGGAATCAATCAACCACCTCCAGGACGCGTCGGTGCGTTCGGCGGTCTGGAGGTGGTTAAATCGGATTTTTTTTATTTAAATCAGATTTTTTTTATATAAAATTATTTTTGAGGAAAATATATTACCATCCAAAGGTTATTCTATCATGAAATAAAGATTCATTTTTATAATCATTTAGAATAAGGCTGTATATGTTACATTTTTTTGGTAAATAAATTCCATTAATCCATTCACAATGCCATGCTCTTCCAGAGGTTTATGTAAGATTATTTGGCAGTTTCTCTGCCTACAAGATATTATCACAGATGCTTGGTTTACTTTTGCAGTTCTCAAAACTGAATTTGACTAAGCAGACATCACATGCCTCTTCTTCACAGCAAAAATGTTATAACATGAACAGAGTTGAGAAAAATACCTTAATCCTAACTTCTACAAACCTATGAATACAGAATCAACATAATCAAACTAATATGAAAAGTTGTTATTCTAAAAATCTTCATCTACTTGCATATTATAAGTTATACCAGCAAGAATTAGTCTTTATGTAGAAAACTATGATTTAAATCAAGCCTTACTGACTAGTGATTTAAATTGTGATTTAAATTGTGATTTAAATCAGTTTGATTTAAATCAAATCCACCCTGCTCACCACACCCCAACACCTCCGTCCAGTCAGGGTATATGCCTTTCCAAAGGCTTCTGTAGCTTATCCGCATGCACTCTTTTTATGACCTCTGGAGAGTGGATAACCCCTCCTTTGTCAATATACGTTTTACTCCCATCCTCATCTCACACACTAGGATCGTTTATTCTTTTGGTAATGTTATGACCCTCAGGTCCCTAACCGAAGCATCTATTGCCCCAATCACATGGTCAGTTCATGCTCCAATATTTCTGGGACTAACCCTTCCTTCTGCTCCCCTGAGACACACCCATTGGAGATTAAATGATATTGTTTTAACTAACCTATTGACTTGTGAAGAACTGTGCTCCTCTTTGTCTCAATACTTTGTGGAAAATGCCTCTACTGCACCTTCTCCAGGTATCTTGTGGGAAGCACATAAAGCAGTGTTTCGTGGAATGTGTATCTCTCTCGCCTCCAGGCTAAAAAAAGATAGAGAGGCTCAATACCGTGTGTGTCTCCACTCTCTTCGAAAGGCGGAACAAACTCTTGTCTCCCACCCCACAACACGAGTATTGAGACAAATAACCAATCTACACTCCCACCTCAGGTCTCTAACCCTTTCCACAACTGAATAGTGAATCCGCTACACTAGACGTTTTTTTTTGCCTATGGGAACAAACCACATATCCTACTGGCCCGACAGCTAAAAGAGCGTTCAGTGGCCTCTACCCCACACACTCTCAAAGACCATCAAGGTATACTTCAATACCGCCCCAATTCCAAAGCTAAACTGTTCCACGAATACTATATGACTCAGTGTTCCTTCCCTCTACCCTTCCGGCTAATGAGACACTGTGAAACGTACTTCTGGATGACTTCTTCTCAGACTGTCATCCCCCCTCGTTATCGCCTGAAGCCCTAGCCCACTTTAACCAAGCCGTCACAATAGACGAGATTAAGGAAACAATAGCGGAATTATCCAGTGGTAAATCGCCCAGCCCTGATGGACTTATATAATTATTTTAAAACATTTGGGGAATTGCTAATCCCTCACATGGCCATGCTGTTTAACTAATTTCTGCGCGGTGAAAAAATCCCTGACACTATGCTGGGTTCCTATACAACCGTCATCCCCAAACCGGGTAAGGATCCTACAAATTGCTCGATCTATCGGCCTATTGGTTTATTAATTTCAGTCCTAAAGATATTTAGAAAGTTACTAGCGAATCGGCTGAATTTCTGAATTTATTTGTTTCCGCCATTCGGGGGATAACACCAGAAAGGCCATTGATTTGATAGAAACAGCAGACAGAGGAGGAGTGGAGGTCCTTTTACTCAGCTTAGAAAAGGCCTTTGACCGCTTAAACTGGGACTTTATGTTTCATACACTACAACATTTTGGCTTAAGGGGCCCATTCATGAATGCTCTGAGGGGCCTCCTCTTCAAAAGCAGTGGCTACCGTATGTCCACTCTCCCTCCCTCTCGATCTATAATGGAACCCGGCAAGTGTGCCCTCTTTCTCCCCTCTTTTATGTGCTCAGTATTGAACCCTTAGCTGCTCTAATCTGCAATTGCCCAGACATCCAGAGAATCCCCGTTAGAGATAAATAATTTTCCATCTTTTTCTTTGCCGACGACGTTCTGCTTACCTCTCCCTTCCCAAACTACATGCGGTTTTACAGTAAGCTATCCAGTTATAAACTTAACACCACTAAGTTCGAGGCGTTACTAATTAATATCCCCTCTGACAGACTCCATCTCCTCCAAACCCGGTTTAACTATACTTGGCGTACCTGCTCCATAAAAAATTTGGGAATACGTCTAACTCCTAAATACTCTACTTTTTACAAGGCTAACTTCCAGCCATTGATATCAGAAGTCAACAATCTATTTACTAAATGCAAATCGCTCCTGATTTCATTTTTTGGTCGTATAGCAGCCATAAAAATGTCTCCCAAAATTCCTGTACCTGCCACAGGGTTTGAGACCCTCCCGGTGAGGGTGCCTGTCGCAGTCCTCCGTTCTATACAGACTGTCTCTAATGGAGGTCTGGCGCTACCTAGTATAACCTTATATTATTTAGCAACTCATTAGAGATTGAGCGGCTGTGGCTGACACCAAACCATCCGAGAACTATGATCTGGGGCTCCCCTCCTCCTATTCCAGCCTCTGACTTTCTCAGCCTTTTGTTGTTTACTAGGGAGATCTGTTACAGGAATAGGATTAGGTACAACCTAGTGACACTATGCTCCCCACTATGCTCCCCTCTTTATTTCTTTTTACTCCCCATCTCCTGGAAAGCTCTGATGCAGGGATGGTTAGACCGTGAATGGCTGTGGGGCTCTATCGCCTTGTTGACCTGAAGGACCCTCTCTCTGCTCGGATTATGACCTTTGAAGAACTCCAGACTAAATTCTCACTGCCAAGCACTTCAGCATTCCAATATCGCAGAATACTTATTTTTGCAGGAGTGTCTTGGGATCAACGAATGTCCCAATTTCTGATATATATTAGATTTTGACCTCTTCATACACAGTGCCCCCATAACAGTAAAGTCCACAGTGTCCCTATAACAGTGACATCCACAGTTCAACCGTTATTATTATTGTTGTTATTATTATTATTTATTATTAAAGCACCATTCATTTCATGGCGTTGTACATATGATAAGGGTATACATACATAATACAGACAATTGCACTAAGCATGAACAAGACAAGTTGCAGACTGGTACAGAAGGAGAGAGGGCCCTGCCTGTGAGGGCTTACAATCTACAAGATATGGAGGAAGGACACAGTAGGTGAGGGTAAAGCTGGTCATCATGGTATAGCAGCAGCAGGTGTGTTTTCAGTTTTTTTTTGAAGGATTCCACTGTAGGTGAGAGTCTGATATGTTGGGGTAGAGAGTTCTTGAGTATGGGGGATGCACGGGAGAAATCTTGGAGGCAGTTATGGGAAGAGGTGAGGAGAGTAGAGAAGGAGGTCCTGTGAGGATTGAAAATTACATGTGGGGATGTATTGAGAAAGTAGCTTAGAGATATATGGAGGGGACAGGTTGTAGACGGCTTTATAGGTATTTGTTAGGATTTTGAACTGAATTCGATGGGCAATAGGGAGCCAGAGAAGGGATTGGCAGAGGGGAGAGGCGGAGGAGTAACGGGGGGAGAGGTGAATTAGTCAGGCAGCAGAGCTGAGGATAGATTGGAGGGGTGTGAGAGTGCTAGATGGAAGGCCACAGAGGAGGATGTTGCAGTAGTCTAGGCGGGAGATGATGAGCACATGTACAAGCATTTTTGCGGACTCATGGTTGACGAATGCACGGATGCGGGAGATATTTTTGAGTTGGAGGCGGCAGGTGGTGGAAAGTCCAAGGTCACGCCAAGGCAGCGGACTTGCTTAACGGTGAGAGTGTGCAGCCATTGATCGTGATAGATAGGTCTGTTGGGGTTTAAGCAAGATAGGGGAAAGATGATATATTCTGTTTTATCCATGTTAAATTTAAGAAAGCAAGAGGAGTAGAAGGAGGCTATGAAAGATAGGCATTGTGGGACTCTGGATAGTAAGGTGGTGATGTCTGGACCAGAGAGGTAGATTTGTGTGTCATCAGCATAAAAGTGATACTGAAAGCCTTGGGACTCTATGAGTTGTCCCAGGCCAAAGGGTGTAGATAGAGAAGAGCAGGGGTCCTAGGACAGAGCCTTGTGGGACACCAACAGAAAGAGAATGAGACAAGGAGGTAGTGTGAGAGTGGGAGACACTAAATGTCCGGTTTGTGTGGTATGATGTGATCCAGGAGAGGGTCAGGTCAGTGATGCCAAGAGATGAGAGAGTTTGTAACAGAAGGGAGAAGTCAACGTTGTCAAAGGCAGAGGACATCACAAGGAGGAGGACAGAGTAATGTTTTTTTGTTTTTGGCTGTTAGCAGATAGTTAGTGACTAAACCCAGTCTAAAACCTTTCTGGACACCTGATGTACCTGTGTGCCAAATTTGCTGAAGATTGGTCCAGTCGTTTGGTTTTGCATAAAGGACAGACAAGACAGACGGACAGATAGACAGAAACTAATTTGTAAATATATAAGAGATAAGGTTGGTGAAGTGTATTATTGTATACGTTTATAGTGTCATCTCGATTGTTAAGAAACTGTCACTATTGTTGTGTATAAGTCTGTCTGTAATATTTATTTCTTTTTGTTCCATTATACCTACATACTGTATACATTTTTCAATAATAGTAATTATATCATCAATGTTTCACTATATATATATATATATATATATATATATATATATAAAATAAAATTCCGCAACACTCCTTGAAAGATGAAAAAATGTGCTATTTATTCACACATGTCATATAGCAACATTTCGGTTCTCTCTCAGAACCTTTTTCAAGCCAAGACTTGGCTTGAAAAAGGTTCTGAGAGAGAACCAAAACGTTACTATATGACATGTGTGAATAAATAGCAAATTTTTTCATCTTTCAAGGAGTGCTGCGGAATTTTATTATTTGTTCATCATCCTGAATCGAGGGATTACCGCTGGCACCCATCTTTTCAACCTTCAAGGGAGTGCTGCCTGGCTTTTTATGGATATATATATATAAATATATAAAAGGGCGCGGCACTCTGGTCTGTAATGATGTAGATGTTGCCATGGCCTCCCGGCCTAAATACAGTGGTGAATTGAGACAACAGCACTCTAGTTGAATGTAAAGTGATAGATTTATTCATAAGGCAATCTTCTCAATAAAGTGTGTTACATTACGGTCAATTACGACCTTCTTCAGACACAAGTCGCCAATAGAAATCTCAGAAGCTAGAAAAGTTTTAAGTGTAGAATGGTGCAGCGTTTTCCCTGGTGTTATGTACAGCCGCACCTCAAATTTTTCTAGCTTCTGAGATTTCTATTGGCAACTTGTGTCTGAAGAAGGTCGTAATTGACCGAAACGTCACACACTTTATTGAGAAGATTGCCTTATGAATAAATCTATCACTTTACATTCAACTAGAGTGCTGTTGCCTCAATTCACCACTATATATATATATATATATATATATATATATATATATATATGTATATGTATATATATATATATATATATATGTATATGTATATATATATATACAGGGAGTGCAGAATTATTAGGTAAGTTGTATTTTTGAGGATTAATTTTATTATTGAACAACAACCATGTTCTCAATGAACCCAAAAAACTCATTAATATCAAAGCTGAATATTTTTGGAAGTAGTTTTTAGTTTGTTTTTAGTTTTAGCTATTTTAGGGGGATATCTGTGTGTGCAGGTGACTATTACTGTGCATAATTATTAGGCAACTTAACAAAAAACAAATATATACCCATTTCAATTATTTATTTTTACCAGTGAAACCAATATAACATCTCAACATTCACAAATATACATTTCTGACATTCAAAAACAAAACAAAAACAAATCAGTGACCAATATAGCCACCTTTCTTTGCAAGGACACTCAAAAGCCTGCCATCCATGGATTCTGTCAGTGTTTTGATCTGTTCACCATCAACATTGCGTGCAGCAGCAACCACAGCCTCCCAGACACTGTTCAGAGAGGTGTACTGTTTTCCCTCCTTGTAAATTTCACATTTGATGATGGACCACAGGTTCTCAATGGGGTTCAGATCAGGTGAACAAGGAGGCCATGTCATTAGATTTTCTTCTTTTATACCCTTTCTTGCCAGCCACGCTGTGGAGTACTTGGACGCGTGTGATGGAGCATTGTCCTGCATGAAAATCATGTTTTTTCTTGAAGGATGCAGACTTCTTCCTGTACCACTGCTTGAAGAAGGTGTCTTCCAGAAACTGGCAGTAGGACTGGGAGTTGAGCTTGACTCCATCCTCAACCCGAAAAGGCCCCACAAGCTCATCTTTGATGATACCAGCCCAAACCAGTACTCCACCTCCACCTTGCTGGCGTCTGAGTCGGACAGGAGCTCTCTGCCCTTTACCAATCCAGCCACGGGCCCATCCATCTGGCCCATCAAGACTCACTCTCATTTCATCAGTCCATAAAACCTTAGAAAAATCAGTCTTGAGATATTTCTTGGCCCAGTCTTGACGTTTCAACTTGTGTGTCTTGTTCAGTGGTGGTCGTCTTTCAGCCTTTCTTACCTTGGCCATGTCTCTGAGTATTGCACACCTTGTGCTTTTGGGCACTCCAGTGATGTTGCAGCTCTGAAATATGGCCAAACTGGTGGCAAGTGGCATCTTGGCAGCTGCACGCTTGACTTTTCTCAGTTCATGGGCAGTTATTTTGCGCCTTGGTTTTTCCACACGCTTCTTGCGACCCTGTTGACTATTTTGAATGAAACGCTCGATTGTTCGATAATCACGCTTCAGAAGCTTTGCAATTTTAAGAGTGCTGCATCCCTCTGCAAGATATCTCACTATTTTTGACTTTTCTGAGCCTGTCAAGTCCTTCTTTTGACCCATTTTGCCAAAGGAAAGGAAGTTGCCTAATAATTATGCACACCTAATATAGGGTGTTGATGTCATTAGACCACACCCCTTCTCATTACAGAGATGCACATCACCTAATATGCTTAATTGGTAGTAGGCTTTCGAGCCTATACAGCTTGCAGTAAGACAACATGCATAAAGAGGATGATGTGGTCAAAATACTCATTTGCCTAATAATTCTGCACGCAGTGTATATATATATATATATATATATATATATATATATACACAGATATATATTTATGTGCTCAGACTTGTGGCTCATTTATTATAGCCAACCTTCAGATCAGACACACCCTGGCTATTTCTGGTTTCGGCTTTCTAGTTCTGATTTGGTACTGATTGGAGTTTCTTAGTTTTGACCTTGACTTGGTACATTTCTGGATTTGACCTTAGTTTTTTGTGTATCTCTGTCACTGGTCATTTGTTATATTGTCCTACTTTTACCCATCCGTATTTGAGCCCTGCATATACAAAGGAAGGAACTGATGACCATTTGTTGGCCACCATTTAGGCGGGTCATGTAAATAGGTAGGGACAGTGGTTAGGCAGTAGTTCAGGGCTCACTGTTTTCTACCATGACACATTTCCTCTAAGGATGAGTGAACGGTTCTACTGGTTCCTGATTCCGTCCGAAAAGTTTAGATGCACATACATTTTTGAGAAGGGGGCAGAGAGAGAGATATGTTAGACATAATAATTTGCATATAATTTCCCCAGAAAACAAGAGGAGCATTGTCTAGCCTACAACAGTCATTATATATCAATTGATCTCCATCATAGTATTACATCATCCAAGTATTACTCACCCAAATGTTCCCCTTGAGTCCTTGCAAATAGACAAGCTATACTCTGATAAATGGCTTTTGTCCTAAAAGAGCTAGCTGTAGATGTGAGGCTGGCTTCACTCTTTTTCTAGCTTTGTTACATAAGCAACAGGACAGCTCCTTCATATTCAACTAAGAGTATATTATCAGTATGGCAAAAACAGACAATACCTTTAGTGATTCTATTTAACTTGTTTAGATCACCTTCAGATGAGCCATATAGACCTTCAAAGTAACATTCAACTGTATTGCCAGGTGACTCTACTCTTGATTTCTAGGAATAGTATATGCAAATTGCATATCTTAATTTGGCTAGTATGAGAAAAGATTAGCATACTTTTCTGTTTTGGAAGAAAAGCTAATTTGAATATCTTTCCCAGAAAGCCATGCAAATTAGGTTGCCTGATGAAAAAAAAAACAAAAAAAACAATATGCTATCTAATGCAAGAAGAATTAAGTTATGTGATTTACATAAACTCTTCCTAGAAATCAGAAGTATTGTCAACTGGCATACAATACTTGTGCATATTTTGGTCTCTCTAATTATAATGAGCACCACAAAGAGTACCTTCTCTTTAACTTGAATGTTACTTTGGTGGTCTCTATGGTCCATCTGAAGTTCAGCCAAATAAGTGAAATAGAATCTCTAAAGGAATTGTCTATTTTTGCTATACTGTTTTAGCCAACCAAGTAAGGCAAATTTTGGTTCTCGTCGTTCTAGAAAGAGAACTAGCTTGCATGTTTTTTTGAGAGAGGTGTAAACTTAGTGCAGTATTTCTCTTGTCTTACTTTCAGTTGAATGTTACTTTGGAGATCTCTCTAGTTCATCTGAAGTTAATCCAAAATACTGAATTAAAGTTGCTAAATGGTGTTGTCTGTCTTTGCTATACTGAAGATGTTTTCTTGGGTGACTAGGAAAGAGCCAACCAATTGCTTATGTAACAAAGCTAGAAAAATTGCAAAGCCAGGCTCACATCTGCAGCTAGCTCTTTAAAGAATAAAGCTCTATATCGCACAAGAACAGATTTTCTAGTTGCCAATCTTTAAGGGAAATCTCTGGGTGGGTACTATTTCTATTATGAAGACCACTTGATATACTTGATAACTATTGTAGGCAGGCAACACTCCTCTTGCTTTCTGGGGAAAATATATGCAAAGTATCATGTCTAACATCTGCTGGCATCAGATAAGTTTAGGAAAGGTAATTTGAATATCTTTCCCAAAAAACCCATAGGGACATCGCCAGGCCAAAAATACTGGGCACACATACTCGCCATACTAGGGGCTCTCCATAATGAGAAAGAGTACCTCTTAGACAGCGCACATATATTATTGAGAAACATTTTTTTTTTGCAGCAAATTAATTTGTTAATCAACCAATTTTTTATTTTTTATTCTGTGAACTTTAAATTAACCGAATCTTGCAAGATTTGCCCATCTCTAATTTTCTCAGTTTAAAATGTTATTAATAAATGGCAGTTTAATGGAACAGTAGAGGTCAAAAGAAAGTCTGGAAGACCAAGAAAAATTTCAGAGAAAGCAGCTCGTAGGACTGCTAGAAAGGCAAATCAGAACCCCAGCTTGACTGCAAAAGAGCTTCAGGAAGATTTGGCAGACCCTGGAGTAGTCGTACATTGCTCTACTGTTCATCAACACCTGCATAATGGCCTTCATGGAAGAGTCAGAAGAAAACCTCTACTGCGCCCTCGACACAAAAATCCAGTGCCAGAAGTTTGCAAAAGAACATCTAAACAAGCTTGCCTGATGCATTTTGGAAACAAATCCTGTGAATCAATAAGTCTAAAATGGAATTCTTTGGCCACAATGCGCAAAGGTATGTTTGGAGAAAAAAAGGGCACAGTATTTAATGAAAATTACACCTTTCCAACCATTAAGCATGGGGTGAATCAATAATGCTTTGGGTTCATGTTGCAGCCAATGGGAACATTTCAGAGGGAGAGGGTCATTGAAATTCCAGCAAATTCTGAAAGCAAACATAACAACAATTGTAAAAAAGCTGAAGTTAAAAAGAGGATGGCTTTTACAAAGGGATAATGATCCTAAAATTACCTCAAAATCCACAATAGACTATGTCAAAAGGCGCACGCTAAAGTTTTTACCATGGCCCTCAAAGTCTCTGATCTGCACATGCAGTGGCCGGTTTTGGGGTGGCCCCAATGTTAGGCTCGGTCCCCCGGATAGAGATGTCGCAAACATAAAAAATTTTGTTCGCGGACGAGGAACGCAAATTTTCGGAAATGTTCGCGAACGGGCGAACCGCCATAGACTTCAATAGGCAGGCGAATTTTAAAACCCACAGGGACTCTTTCTGGCCACAATAGTGATGGAAAAGTTGTTTCAAGGTGTCTAACACCTGGACTGTGGCATGCCGGAGGGGGATCCATGGCAAAACTCCCATGGAAAATTACATAGTTGACGCAGAGTCGGGTTTTAATCCATAAAGGGCATAAATCACCTAACATTCCTAAATTGTTTGGAATAATGTGCTTTAAAACATCAGGTATGATGTTGAATCGATCAGGTAGTGTAAGGGTTACGCCCGCTTCACAGTGACAGACCAAACTCCCCGTTTAACGCACCGCAAACAACCGCAAACAGTCCATTTGCACAACCGCAAACTCCCCATTTGCACAAGGTTGGATACCAAGCAAGCCATGTCCCGTTCCTTGTCCTCACTGACGTCATTGAAGGTCTCTTCCTCCACCCAGCCATGTACAACACCAAGGGTCCCTGAAAGGTGACAACAAGCCCCCTGGGACGCCTGCTGTGGTTGGTCTTCCACCTCCTCAAAGCCAGCTTCCTCCTCTGACTCCTCTTCTTCAGACTCCTCTCTCTGCATTGTCGCAGGTCCAGCAATCGACGATGACAAGGCTGCTTCTGGTGGTGATGGTGACATAGAAACATAGAAACATAGAATGTGTCGGCAGATAAGAACCATTTGGCCCATCCAGTCTGCCCAATATACTAAATACTATGGATAGCCCCTGGCCCTATCTTATATGAAGGATGACCTTATGCCTATCCCATGCATGCTTAAACTCCTCCACTGTATTTGCAGCTACCACTTCTGCAGGAAGGCTATTCCATGCATCCACTACTCTCTCAGTAAAGTAATACTTCCTGATATTACTTTTAAACCTTTGCCCCTCTAATTTAAAACTATGTCCTCTTGTAGCAGTTTTTCTTATTTTAAATATTCTCTCCTCTTTTACCTTGTTGATTCCCTTTATGTATTTAAAAGTTTCTATCATATCCCCTCTGTCTCGTCTTTCTTCCAAGCTATACATGTTAAGGTCCTTTAATCTTTCCTGGTAAGTTTTATCCTGCAATCCATGTACCAGTTTAGTAGCTCTTCACTGAACTCTCTCCAAAGTATCAATATCCTTCTGAAGATATGGTCTCCAGTACTGAGCACAATACTCCAAATGAGGTCTCACTAGTGCTCTGTAGAGCGGCATGAGCACCTCCCTCTTTCTACTGGTAATTCCTCTCCCTATACACCCAAGCATTTTGCTAGCATTTCCTGCTGCTCTATGACATTGTCTGCCTACCTTTAAGTCTTCTGAAATAATGACCCCTAAATCCCTTTCCTCAGATACTGAGGTTAGGACTGTATCACTGATTTTATATTCTGCTCTTGGGTTTTTACGTCCCAGGTGCATTATCTTGCACTTATCAACGTTAAATTTTAGTTGCCATATTTTTGACCATTCCTCTAGTTTTCCTAAGTCCTTTTCCATTTGGTGTATCCCTCCAGGAACATCAACCCTGACCACAACTCTTCCTCTTCATGCTCATCTACGGCCTGATCCAGCACTCTTCACAGGGCACGCTCCAGAAAAAACGCATATGGGATGAGGTTGATGATGTTGCCTTGGGTTTGACTGACCAGGTTTGTCACCTCCACAAAAGGACGCATGAGCCTACAGCCATTGTGCATGAGCGTTCAGTAACGCGGCCAAAAAATACCCAGCTCCGCAGAGGCTGTGCTCTTTTTATTAATTAAAAATAATTTGTTCTTAACAGTTTAATCTCTGTTTTGTCCCCTATCAGGGGCCTGTGAATGGAATAGATTTTAGGAACCGGGAGATGGAAAAAGATGCTTGGTCGGTCCTCTTACTTCCAATCTGGGGCACTGCGCGTGCGCCATGTAATGTACTGTACTATCCCAATATGAGTGGTGTGTTTAAGTAGTACTATTCCTATCAGTTTAATCCCTGTTACTTCCCCTATCAGGGGACGCGTATGGAATAGATTTTAGGAACCGGGAGATGGAAAAAGATGCTTGGTCGGTCCTCTTACTTCCAATTTGGGGCACTGCGCGTACGCCTTGCAATGTACTGTGCCACCAGATATGAGTGGTGTGTTTAAGTAGTACTATTCCTATCAGTTTAATCCCTGTTACGTCCCCTATCAGGGGACGTGTATGGAATAGATTTTCGGAACCGGGAGATGGAAAAAGATGCTTGGTCGGTCATCTTACTTCCAATTTGGGGCACTGCGCATACGCCTTGCAATGTACTGTGCCACCAGATATGAGTGGTGTGTTAAGTAGTACTATTACTATCAGTTTAATCCCTGTTACGTCCCCTATAAGGGGACGTGTATGGAATAGATTTTAGGAACCGGGAGATGGAAAAAGATGCTTGGATGGTCCTCCTACTTCCAATTTGGGGCACTGCGCGTGCGCCGTGCAATGTACTGTGCCACCAGATATGAGTGGTGTGTTAAGTAGTACTATTCCTATCAGTTCAGTTTAATCCCTGTTACGTCCCCTATCAGGGGACGTGTATGGAATAGATTTTAGACAACCGCAAAGAGTTGTCAATAGTTGACACACTCATGACATAAATTTTATTCCTCTATGCATCAATCTTGGTGTAGTGATAACTGTGCTTGTGCGCACGTTTGGGAGATTGCAGGTGATGGGGTTTTTTAAAAGTCTATGGTCGCGCTGACTGAGGTAGTTCAGTGACAGTTAAGTGACCCATAAAAAATGATTCTGCAGTGTGGGCCCATTGTTGGCCTAGTAGGCTTTAATGATCACCTTAGATGATCACAAAGAAAATTAATGCTTTTTCTATGCAAAATTATCCAGCCGATCGCTTTTGGTCTGTTCACAATGAAGCAACGACTTTATTATCTGGGGTGTGCCAACATTGCCATTGCCAACACACTCATAGAGGTGGTCGCTTCATTGTAATACGCAAGCCCCTTCACCACAACAAGGTAACGATCACGAAGGGGAATTGACACATGTATGTGCCTTTCCTTTTGTTTTGTTTTTGCAGCCACAGTGCAGCACCAAAGGCCAGAAAAATTAGGCATGTACACATGCCTGAAAAACTAGGCATTGTTGCAGCCGCTGCTACAGCAGCGGCCAGATAAATTTATGTTTTCCAGGCAGAAAGTGCAATAAAACATTTTGGCTTGAACCCTAGTTGGTGGCAGATAAGTCATCCGGCATGCAGAGATAAAATACAGCAGCGTGTGGACCATTTTTAGCCCAAGGCAGCTCATCTCATTACCAGGCCTTTATTAGTCAAATGTATCGCCCACTGTCAGTCCTTTTTTGACCTAGGCGACTTCTCTTCTCAGTGACAATACCTTCTGCTGCACGAAAGGTCTTTTCTGACAGGACACTTGAAGCGGGGCAAGCCCGAAGTTCTATTGCAAATTGGGATAGCTCAGGCCACAGGTCAAGCCTGCATACCCAGTAGTCAAGGGGTTCATCGCTCCTCAGAATGTCGATATCTGCAGTTAAGGCGAGGTAGTCTGCTACCTGTCGGTTGAGTCGTTCGCTGAGGGTGGACCACGAAGGGCTGTGGCGATGCGTAGGACTTAAAAAGCTCCGCATGTCCTCCATCAACATCACGTCTGTAAAGTGTCCTGTCCTTGCCGGCGTGGTCGTGGTAGGAGGATTACTTTCACCTCTTTCCCTGTTAGATTCCCGTTGTGCTGTGACATCACCCTTATACGCTGTGTAAAGCATACTTTTTAATTTATTTTGGAACTGCTGCATCCTTTCCGACTTGCGGTAATTCGGTAACATTTCAGGCACTTTCTGCTTATACCGAGGGTCTAGCAGCGTGGCCACCCAGTACAGGTCGTTCTCCTTCAGCCTTTTTATACGAGGGTCCCTCAACAGGCACAACAGCATGAAAGACCCCATTTGCACAAGGTTGGATGTCGAGCTACTCATGTCCCGTTCCTCGTCCTCAGTGATCTCACTGAAAGTCTGTTCTTGCCCCCAGCCACGTACAACACCACGGGTACCAGATAGGTGACAACGAGCACCCTGGGATGCCTGCTGTGGTTGGTCTTCCTCCTCCTCCTCAAAGCCACATTCCTCCTCTGACTCCTCTTCCTCAGACTCCTCTTCCAGCGTTGCCACAGGTCCAGCAAGCGATGCTGATAAGGCTGTTTCTGGTAGTGATGGTGACCACAACTCTTCCTCTTCCTGCTCAACTACGGCCTGATCTAGCACTCTTCGCAGGGAACGCTCCAGGAAGAAAACAAATGGGATGATGTCGCTGATGGTGCCTTCGGTGCGACTGACTAGGTTTGTCACCTCCTCAAAAGGACGCATGAGCCTACAGGCATTGCGCATGAGCGTCCAGTAACGTGGCAAAAAAATTCCCAGCTCTGCAGAGGCTGTCCTAGCACCCCAGTCATACAAATACTCGTTGACGGCTTTTTCTTGTTGGAGCAGGCGGTCAAACATTAGGAGTGTTGAATTCCAACGTGTTGGGCTGTTGCAAATCAAGCGCCTCACTGGCATGTTGTTTCGCTGCTGGATATCTGAAAAGTGCGCCATGGCCATGTAGGAACGCCTGAAATGGCCACACACCTTCCTGGCCTGCTTGAGGACGTCCTGTAAGCCTGGGTACTTATGCACAAAGCGTTGTACAATCAGATTCAACACATGTGCCATGCACGGCACATGTGTCAACTTGCCCAAATTCAATGCCGCCAACAAATTGCTTCCGTTGTCACACACCACTTTGCCAATCTCCAGTTGGTGCGGAGTCAGCCACTGATCCACCTGTGATTCTCTGCTTTCAGGCAAGTCAACCCCAAGACGGCGTGACACTGTCGTATCCGGGATGTGGAATAGCCCCTGGGGAGCTGGGGGGGGTGCAGTTGATGTGGAGCAAGACGCAGCAGCAGAAGAGGACTCAGCCGAGGAGGTTATGGAAGAGGATGGAGTAGGAGTAGAGGAGGTGGCAGCAGGCCTGCCTGCAAGTCGTGGTGGTGTCACCAACTCCTCTGCAGAGCCACGCATTCCATGCTTGGCAGCCGTCAGCAGGTTTACCCAATTCGCAGTGTAGGTGATATATCTGCCCTGACCGTGCTTTGCAGACCAGGTATCAGTGGTCAGATAGACCCTTGCCCCAACACTGTATGCCAGAGATGCCATGACTTCCTTTTCAGTCACTGAGTAGAGGTTTGGGATTGCCTTTTTTGAAAAAAAAATTGTCCGGGTACCTTCCACTGTGGTGTCCCAATAGCTACAATTTTTTGGAAGGACTCAGACTTCACCATCTTGTATGGACCCTTGCCCCAACACTGTGTGCCAGACATGCTATCACTTCCTTTTGCACAATCGAGTACAGGTTGGGGATTGCCTTTTGTGCAAAGAAATTTCGGCCGGGTACCTTCCACTGTGGTGTCCCAATAGCTACAATTTTTTGGAAGGACTCAGACTCTACCATCTTGTATGGTAAAAGCTGGCGGGCTAAGAGTTCTGACAAGCCAGCTGTCAGACGCCGGGCAAGGGGGTGACTTTGTGACATTGGCTTCTTACGCTCAAACATGTCCATGACAGACACCTGACAGGTCAGATGAGCAGGAACTGCTCAAGGCGAAAGACGGAGTGGCGGATGGTTGAGAGGGGGCAAGGAGGACAGCAGTGGTTGACGTGGCTGAAGCTGCTGGACCAGGAGGAGGATGGCGGCTTTGAGTTTGTGTGCTGCTTGTACTCATGTGTTGATCCCATAGGCGTTTGTGATTTGAGATCATGTGCCTTCGCAAAGCAGTTGTACCTAGGTGGTTGTTGGACTTCCCACGACTCAGTTTCTTTTGGCACAGGTTGCAAATGGCATTGCTGTTGTCAGAGGCAGACACACAAAAAAAAGCCACACTGATGATCTCTGCAATGACGGCATTCTGGTGGTGGCAACAGCATGCGTTGATTTGCCTGCTGTCTGGCTGACCCCGGGTGCCGATGCATGCTGTCTGACTGTGCCACTAGCTCCTTGCGATGACCTCCCCCTGCTTCCAACTCGTCTCCTCCTCCTCTCTGTCTCCCCATCTGAACTTTCCCCCTGGTCTTCTTCTCTTCGAGCGGGCACCCACGTGACATCCATGGACACATCGTCATCATCAACTGCTTCACTTGTATCTGACAACTCAGCAAAGGAAGCAGCAGCGGGTACAACATCATTATCATCACACCGTACGTCCATGTGTGTAATGCTGCCTGACTGAGACATATCCCTGTTATCTTCATCCTCTGGCAATAATGGTTGCGCATCACTCATTTCTTCCAACTAATGTGTAGATAACTCCTCTGACAGATCAAGTGAAGCAGCTGTGGTGCTAGTGTTGGTGGTGGCGGCAGGCGGGCGAGTGGTAACTTGAGAGGTGCCCGAAGCTGAGCTGGAGGAGGATGGTGCGTCAAGGTTTCGAGCGGAAGCTGTAGAAGATTGGGTGTCCTGTGTTAGCCAGTCAACTATGTCCTCAGAACTTTTCGAGTTCAGGGTACGTGGCCTCTGAACACTGGGCATTATTCTAGGGCCAAAGGGAATCACAGCACACATGTGGAGGCAACTGACTGCTATTATTTCACAGTCAAAATTTTATTTTTTATTTTTATGTAATCTACTTTGACACCAGATATGAGTTGCGCTGGTGAAACTATGCACTTGCAGGGCCTGAAACACACACACACACGTGCAGGCAACTGACTGCTATTATTTCACAGTCAAAATTATTATATTTTTTTTTTATGTAATCTACTGTGACACAAGTTTTGAGTTGCGCTGGTGACACTATGCACTTGCAGGGCACGAAACACACACACGTGCAGGCAACTGACTGCTATTATTTCACAGTAAAAATAGTTTTTTTTTGGTTTTTTTTGTAGTCTACTGTGACACAAGATTTGAGTTGCGCTGGTGACACTATGCACTTGCAGGGCCTGAAACACACACACGCATGCAGGCAACTGACTGCTATTATTTCACAGTCAAAATTGTTGTTTTTTTTTAAATGTAATCTACTGTGACACAAGATTTGAGTTGCGCTGGTGACACTATAGACTTGCAGGGCACGAAACACACACGCGTGCAGGCAACTGACTGCTATTATTTCACAGTCAAAATAGTTTTTTTTGTTTTTTTTGTAGTCTACTGTGACACAAGATTTGAGTTGCGCTGGTGACACTATGCACTTGCAGGGCACGAAACACACACACACACGCGTGCAGGCAACTGACTGCTATTATTTCACAGTCAAAATTTATTTTTATTATTTTTATGTAATCTACTTTGACACCAGATATGAGTTGCGCTGGTGACACTATGCACTTGCAGGGCCTGAAACACACACACGCGTGCAGGCAACTGACTGCTATTATTCCACAGTCAAAATTGTTGTCTTTTTTAAAATGTAATCTACTTTGACACCAGATATGAGTTGCGCTGGTGACACTATGCACTTGCAGGGCCTGAAACACACACACGCTTGCAGGCAACTGACTGCTATTATTTAACAGTCAAAATTGTTGTTTTATTTTAAATGGAATCTACTATGACACCATATTTGAGTTGCGCTGGTGACACTATGCACTTGCAGGGCCTGAAACACACACATGCTTGCAGGCAACTGACTGCTATTATTTCACAGTCAAAATTGTTGTTTTATTTTAAATGGAATCTACTGTGACACCATATTTGAGTTGCGCTGGTGACACTATGCACTTGCAGGGCCTGAAAGACACACACGCGTGCAGGCAACTGTCTGCTATTATTTCATAGTCAAAATGTTTTTTTTTTTTAATGTAATCTACTTTGACACCAGATATGAGTTGCGCTGGTGACACTATGCACTTGCAGGGCCTAAAACACACACACGCGTGCAGGCAACTGACTGCTATTATTTCACAGTCAAAATTATTATTATTTTTTAAATGTAATCTACTGTGACACAAGATTTGAGTTGCGCTGGTGACACTATGCACTTGCAGGGCCTGAAACACACACACGCGTGCAGGCAACTGACTGCTATTATTTCACAGTCAAATTTTATTTTATTTTTTTAATATAATCTACTGTGACACAAGATTTGAGTTGCGCTGGTGACACTATGCACTTGCAGGGCCCGAAACACACACACGCTTGCAGCAAACTGACTGCTATTATTTCACAGTCAAAATAGTTTTTTTATTTTTTTATTTAATCTACTGTGACACAAGATTTGAGTTGCGCTGGTGACACTATGCACTTGTAGGGCACGAAACACACACACACGTGCAGACAACTGACTGCTATTATTTCACAGTCAAAATTTTTTATTTTTTTTAAATGTAATCTACTTTGACACCAGATATGAGTTGCGCTGGTGACACTATGCACTTGCAGGGCCTGAAACACACACACGCTTGCAGGCAACTGACTGCTATTATTTAACAGTCAAAATTGTTGTTTTATTTTAAATGGAATCTACTATGACACCATATTTGAGTTGCGCTGGTGACACTATGCACTTGCAGGGCCTGAAACACACACATGCTTGCAGGCAACTGACTGCTATTATTTCACAGTCAAAATTGTTGTTTTATTTTAAATGGAATCTACTGTGACACCATATTTGAGTTGCGCTGGTGACACTATGCACTTGCAGGGCCTGAAAGACACACACGCGTGCAGGCAACTGTCTGCTATTATTTCATAGTCAAAATGTTTTTTTTTTTTAATGTAATCTACTTTGACACCAGATATGAGTTGCGCTGTTGACACTATGCACTTGCAGGGCCTAAAACACACACACGCGTGCAGGCAACTGACTGCTATTATTTCACAGTCAAAATTATTATTATTTTTTAAATGTAATCTACTGTGACACAAGATTTGAGTTGCGCTGGTGACACTATGCACTTGCAGGGCCTGAAACACACACACGCGTGCAGGCAACTGACTGCTATTATTTCACAGTCAAATTTTATTTTATTTTTTTAATATAATCTACTGTGACACAAGATTTGAGTTGCGCTGGTGACACTATGCACTTGCAGGGCCCGAAACACACACACGCTTGCAGCAAACTGACTGCTATTATTTCACAGTCAAAATAGTTTTTTTATTTTTTTATTTAATCTACTGTGACACAAGATTTGAGTTGCGCTGGTGACACTATGCACTTGTAGGGCACGAAACACACACACACGTGCAGACAACTGACTGCTATTATTTCACAGTCAAATTTTTTTATTTTTTTTAAATGTAATCTACTTTGACACCAGATATGAGTTGCGCTGGTGACACTATGCACTTGCAGGGCCTGAAACACACACATGCGTGCAGGCAACTGACTGCTATTATTTCACAGTCAAAATTGTTGTTGTTTTTTTTTTTTATGTAATCTACTGTGACACAAGATTTGAGTTGCGCTGGTGACACTATGCACTTGCAGGGCCTGAAACACACACACGCGTGAAAGCAACTGACTGCTATTATTTCACTATCAAATTTTATTTTTATTTTTTTATGTAATCTACTGTGACACAAGATTTTGGTTGCGCTGGTGACACTATGCACTTGCAGGGCACGAAACACACACACGCGTGCAGGCAACTGACTGCTATTATTTTACAGTCAAAATTATTATTATTTTTTATATGTTATCTACTTTGACACCAGATATGAGTTGCGCTGGTGACACTATGCACTTGCAGGGCCTAAAACACACACACGCGTGCAGGCAACTGACTGTTATTATTTCACTTTTAAAATTGTTGTTTTATTTTTTTTATGTAATCTACTGTGACAATAGATTTGAGTTGCGCTGGTGACACTATGCACTTGCAGGGCCTGAAACACACACACGCGTGAAGGCAACTGACTGCTATTATTTCACTATCAAATATTTTATTTTATTTTTTATGTAATCTACTGTGACACAAGATTTTGGTTGCGCTGGTGACACTATGCACTTGCAGGGCCTGAAACACACACACGCGTGCAGGCAACTGACTGCTATTATTTCACAGTCAAAATTGTTGTTTTTTAAAAAATGTAATCTACTGTGACACAAGATTTGAGTTGCGCTGGTGACACTATGCACTTGCAGGGCACGAAACACACACACACGTGTTATTTTACAGTCAAAATTTTTTTTTTTTTTTTTTTTTATGTAATCTACTTTGACACCAGATATGAGTTGCGCTGGTGACACTATGCACTTGCAGGGCCTGAAACACACACATGCTTGCAGGCAACTGACTGCTATTATTTCACAGTCAAAATTGTTGTTTTATTTTAAATGGAATCTACTGTGACACCATATTTGAGTTGCGCTGGTGACACTATGGACTTGCAGGGCCTGAAAGACACACACGCGTGCAGGCAACTGTCTGCTATTATTTCATAGTCAAAATGTATTTTTTTTTTAATGTAATCTACTTTGACACCAGATATGAGTTGCGCTGGTGACACTATGCACTTGCAGGGCCTAAAACACACACACGCGTGCAGGCAACTGACTGCTATTATTTCACAGTCAAAATTATTATTATTTTTTAAATGTAATCTACTGTGACACAAGATTTGAGTTGCGCTGGTGACACTATGCACTTGCAGGGCCTGAAACACACACACGCGTGCAGGCAACTGACTGCTATTATTTCACAGTCAAATTTTATTTTATTTTTTTAATATAATCTACTGTGACACAAGATTTGAGTTGCGCTGGTGACACTATGCACTTGCAGGGCCCGAAACACACACACGCTTGCAGCAAACTGACTGCTATTATTTCACAGTCAAAATAGTTTTTTTATTTTTTTATTTAATCTACTGTGACACAAGATTTGAGTTGCGCTGGTGACACTATGCACTTGTAGGGCACGAAACACACACACACGTGCAGACAACTGACTGCTATTATTTCACAGTCATATTTTTTTATTTTTTTTAAATGTAATCTACTTTGACACCAGATATAAGTTGCGCTGGTGACACTATGCACTTGCAGGGCCTGAAACACACACACGCGTGCAGGCAACTGACTGCTATTATTTCACAGTCAAAATTGTTGTTTTATTTTAAATGGAATCTACTGTGACACCATATTTGAGTTGCGCTGGTGACACTATGCACTTGCAGGGCCTGAAAGACACAAACGCGTGCAGGCAACTGTCTGCTATTATTTCATAGTCAAAATGTTTTTTTTTTTAAATGTAATCTACTTTGACACCAGATATAAGTTGCGCTGGTGACACTATGCACTTGCAGGGCCTAAAACACACACACGCGTGCAGGCAACTGACTGCTATTATTTCACAGTCAAAATTATTATTATTTTTTAAATGTAATCTACTGTGACACAAGATTTGAGTTGCGCTGGTGACACTATGCACTTGCAGGGCCTGAAACACACACACGCGTGCAGGCAACTGACTGCTATTATTTCACAGTCAAATTTTATTTTTTTAATATAATCTACTGTGACACAAGATTTGAGTTGCGCTGGTGACACTATGCACTTGCAGGGCCCGAAACACACACACGCTTGCAGCAAACTGACTGCTATTATTTCACAGTCAAAATAGTTTTTGTTTTTTTTATTTAATCTACTGTGACACAAGATTTGAGTTGCGCTGGTGACACTATGCACTTGTAGGGCACGAAACACACACACACGTGCAGACAACTGACTGCTATTATTTCACAGTCAAAATTTTTTATTTTTTTTAAATGTAATCTACTTTGACACCAGATATGAGTTGCGCTGGTGACACTATGCACTTGCAGGGCCTGAAACACACACACGCGTGCAGGCAACTGACTGCTATTATTTCACAGTCAAAATTGTTGTTGTTTTTTTTTTTTATGTAATCTACTGTGACACAAGATTTGAGTTGCGCTGGTGACACTATGCACTTGCAGGGCCTGAAACACACACACGCGTGAAAGCAACTGACTGCTATTATTTCACTATCAAATTTTATTTTTATTTTTTTATGTAATCTACTGTGACACAAGATTTTGGTTGCGCTGGTGACACTATGCACTTGCAGGGCACGAAACACACACACGCGTGCAGGCAACTGACTGCTATTATTTTACAGTCAAAATTATTATTTTTTTTTATATGTTATCTACTTTGACACCAGATATGAGTTGCGCTGGTGACACTATGCACTTGCAGGGCCTAAAACACACACACGCGTGCAGGCAACTGACTGTTATTATTTCACTTTTAAAATTGTTGTTTTATTTTTTTTATGTAATCTACTGTGACAATAGATTTGAGTTGCGCTGGTGACACTATGCACTTGCAGGGCCTGAAACACACACACGCGTGAAGGCAACTGACTGCTATTATTTCACTATCAAATATTTTATTTTATTTTTTATGTAATCTACTGTGACACAAGATTTTGGTTGCGCTGGTGACACTATGCACTTGCAGGGCCTGAAACACACACACGCGTGCAGGCAACTGACTGCTATTATTTCACAGTCAAAATTGTTGTTTTTTTAAAAATGTAATCTACTGTGACACAAGATTTGAGTTGCGCTGGTGACACTATGCACTTGTAGGGCCTGAATCACACACACTCGTGCAGGCAACTGCTATTCTTTCACAGTCAATTATTTTTTTTTTTTATGTAATCTACTGTGACACAAGATTTGAGTTGCGCTGGTGACACTATGCACTTGCAGGGCCTGAAACACACACACACGTGCAGACAACTGACTGCTATTTGACACCAGATATGAGTTGCGCTGGTGACACTATGCACTTGCAGGGCCTAAAACACACACACGCGTGCAGGCAACTGACTGCTATTATTTCACAGTCAAAATTATTATTATTTTTTAAATGTAATCTACTGTGACACAAGATTTGAGTTGCGCTGTTGACACTATGCACTTGCAGGGCCTGAAACACACACACGCGTGCAGGCAACTGACTGCTATTATTTCACAGTCAAATTTTATTTTATTTTTTTAATATAATCTACTGTGACACAAGATTTGAGTTGTGCTGGTGACACTATGCACTTGCAGGGCCCGAAACACACACACGCTTGCAGCAAACTGACTGCTATTATTTCACAGTCAAAATAGTTTTTTTTTTTTTAAATTTAATCTACTGTGACACAAGATTTGAGTTGCGCTGGTGACACTATGCACTTGTAGGGCACGAAACACACACACACGTGCAGACAACTGACTGCTATTATTTCACAGTCATATTTTTTTATTTTTTTTAAATGTAATCTACTTTGACACCAGATATGAGTTGCGCTGGTCACACTATGCACTTGCAGGGCCTGAAACACACACACGCGTGCAGGCAACTGACTGCTATTATTTCACAGTCAAAATTGTTGTTGTTTTTTTTTTTTTATGTAATCTACTGTGACACAAGATTTGAGTTGCGCTGGTGACACTATGCACTTGCAGGGCCTGAAACACACACACGCGTGAAAGCAACTGACTGCTATTATTTCACTATCAAATTTTATTTTTATTTTTTTATGTAATCTACTGTGACACAAGATTTTGGTTGCGCTGGTGACACTATGCACTTGCAGGGCACGAAACACACACACGCGTGCAGGCAACTGACTGCTATTATTTCACAGTCAAAATTATTATTATTTTTTATATGTTATCTACTTTGACACCAGATATGAGTTGCGCTGGTGACACTATGCACTTGCAGGGCCTAAAACACACACACGCGTGCAGGCAACTGACTGTTATTATTTCACTTTTAAAATTGTTGTTTTATTTTTTTTATGTAATCTACTGTGACAATAGATTTGAGTTGCGCTGGTGACACTATGCACTTGCAGGGCCTGAAACACACACACGCGTGAAGGCAACTGACTGCTATTATTTCACTATCAAATATTTTATTTAATTTTTTATGTAATCTACTGTGACACAAGATTTTGGTTGCGCTGGTGACACTATGCACTTACAGGGCCTAAAACACACACACGCGTGCAGGAAACTGACTGCTATTATTTCACAGTCAAAATTGTTTTTTTTTTTTAAATGTAATCTACTGTGACACAAGATTTGAGTTGCGCTGGTGACACTATGCACTTGCAGGGCACGAAACACACACACGTGCAGGCAACTGACTGCTATTATTTTACAGTCAAAATTTTTTATTTTTTTTAATGTGTTCTACTGTGACACCAGATATGAGTTGCGCTGGTGACACTATGCACTTGTAGGGCCTGAATCACACACACTCGTGCAGGCAACTGACTGCTATTATTTCACAGTCAAATTTTTTTTATTTTTTTTAAATGAAATCTACTTTGACACCAGATATGAGTTGCGCTGGTGACACTATGTACTTGCATGGCCTGAAACAAACACACGCGTGCAGGCAACTGACTGCTATTATTTCACAGTCAAATTTTATTTATTTTTTTAAATGTAATCTACTGTGACACAAGATTTGAGTTGCACTGGTGACACTATGCACATGCAGGGCCTGAAACACACACACGCGTGCAGGCAACTGACTGCTATTATTTCACAGTCAAAATTGTTGTTTTTTTTAAAATGTAATCTACTGTGACACAAGATTTGAGTTGCGCTGGTGACACTATGCACTTGCAGGGCACGAAACACACACACACGTGCAGGCAACTGACTGCTATTATTTTACAGTCAAATTATTATAATTTTTTTTTATGTAATCTACTGTGACACAAGATTTTGGTTGCGCTGGTGACACTATGCACTTGCAGGGCACGAAACACACACACGCGTGCAGGCAACTGACTGCTAATATTTCACAGTGAAAATTATTATTATTTTTTAAATGTTATCTACTTTGACACCAGATATGAGTTGCGCTGGTGACACTATGCACTTGCAGGGCCTAAAACACACACACACGCGTGCAGGCAACTGACTGTTATTATTTCACTTTTTAAATTGTTTTTTTTATGTAATCTACTGTGACAATAGATTTGAGTTGCGCTGGTGACACTATGCACTTGCAGGGCCTGAAACACACACACGCGTGAAGGCAACTGACTGCTATTATTTCACTATCAAATATTTTATTTTATTTTTTATGTAATCTACTGTGACACAAGATTTTGGTTGCGCTGGTGACACTATGCACTTGCAGGGCCTGAAACACACACACGCGTGCAGGCAACTGACTGCTATTATTTCACAGTCAAAATTGTTGTTTTTTTTAAAATGTAATCTACTGTGACACAAGATTTGAGTTGCGCTGGTGACACTATGCACTTGCAGGGCACAAAACACACACACACGTGCAGGCAACTGACTGCTATTATTTCACAGTCAAAATTTTATTTTTTTTTTTAAATGTAATCTACTTTGACACCAGATATGAGTTGCGCTAGTGACACTATGCACTTGCATGGCCTGAAACACACACACGCGTGCAGGCAACAGTCTGCTATTATTTCACAGTCAAAATTATTATTTTTTTTTATGTGTTCTACTGTGACACCAGATATGAGTTGCGCTGGTGACACTATGCACTTGTAGGGCCTGAATCACACACACGCGTGCAGGCAACTGACTGCTATTATTTCACAGTCAATTTATTTTTATTTTTTTATGTAATCTACTGTGACACAAGATTTGAGTTGCGCTGGTGACACTATGCACTTGCAGGGCACAAAACACACACACGTGCAGGCAACTGACTGCTATTATTTCACAGTCAAAATTTTTTATTTTTTTTAAAATGTAATCTACTTTGACACCAGATATGAGTTGCGCTAGTGACACTATGCACTTGCATGGCCTGAAACACACACACGCGTGCAGGCAACTGACTGCTATTATTTCACAGTCAAAATTGTTGTTGTTTTTTTAAAAATGTAATCTACTGTGACACAAGATTTGAGTTGCGCTGGTGACACTATGCACTTGCAGGGTACGAAACACACACACACGTGCAGGCAACTGACTGCTATTATTTTACAGTCAAATTATTATTATTTTTTTTAATGTAATTTATTTTGACACCAGATATGAGTTGCGCTGGTGACAGTATGCACTTGCAGGGCCTGAAACACACACACGCGTGCAGGCAACTGACTGCTATTATTTCACAGTCAAAATTGTTTTTTTTTGTAGTCTACTGTGACACAAGATTTGAGTTGCGCTGGTGACGCTATGCACTTGCAGGGCACGAAACACACACACACGTGCAGGCAACTGACTGCTATTATTTCACAGTCAAAATATATATATATTTTTAAATGTAATCTACTTTGACACCAGATATGAGTTGCGCTGGTGACACTATGCACTTGCAGGGCCTGAAACACACACACACGCGTGCAGGCAACTGACTGCTATTATCTCATAGTCAAAATTGTTTTTGTTTTTTTAATGTAATCTACTGTGACACCAGATATGAGTTGCGCTGGTGACACTGTGCACTTGCAGGGCCTGTAAAATAAAACGCGTGCAGGTAACTGACTGCTATTATTTTACAGTCAAAATTGTTTTTTTTTTTTTTATGAAATCTACTGTGACACCAGATATGAGTTGCACTGGTGACACTATGCACTTGCAGGGCCTGAAACACACACACGCGTGCAGGCAACTGACTGCTATTATATTACAGTCAAAAAAGTTTTAGGTTTTTTTAAATGCAAGCTACTGTGACACTAGATATGAGTGGTGGCACTGGGCAAGTTGGCACAGTATACGCTGTGAGCCTGACACACATGCTGGCAGGCAACTACAATTAGATTACACAGGACAAAAAAAAAAAAAAGCAGATTGATGTACTAGCCCTAAAAACGGCTTTTTGGGGTATGTCAGGACGCTGTCCTTACAGCAGAGATCAGATGAGTCTTTCAGGACTGTAGTGGACACTAAATACACTAGCCTAGCTATCGATTTCCCTATTAAATCAGCAGCAGCCACACTGTCCCTCCTCTCACTAAGACTGCAGTTTCCGATTGAATCTAAAATGGATGCTGTCCAGGAGGTGGGAGGGTCTGGGAGTGAGGGTATGATGCTGATTGGCTGGAATGTGTCTGCTGACTGTGAGGTACAGGGTCAAAATTTACTCAATGATGACGAATAGGGGGCGGACCAAACATCGCATATGTTCGCCCGCCGCGGCAAATGCGAACAAGCTATGTTCGCCGGGTACTGTTCGCTGGCGAATAGTTCGGGACATCTCTACCCCCAGACACCGTCGTGGTGTCACCATATGCTGCTGCTCTCCGTAAGGGATGGTAAGGCATGGTGCACCCCAATCGGAAATAAGTCTAGAGAGTCAGGGTTTTCAGTAAACCATTGTGCCTCTTTACTGGAGGAATTCAGGTGCGAAACAATACAGGTGAGGGATAAAGCTGGCTTCTCCATTCTTCTCCCTGGCAGAAGAAGGTTTTGATGCTGATAAAAAGGCCTGAGCTAGCTGTCTCTGTCTCTCTATTCAGAGGGCTGGTACCCTGGTCAAAGGCTGGGGATCCAGGGCGGTGGAAGAGTATCCCCATCTCAGCATCTTCTTCTGGTCACTTTGTAGTGTGGCAGAGTCCCCTCTGAGCACTGTATCCTAACTGCAGAACACCAGGGGCTCTGACTGCTCTCCTTATATACTGTTTCTAGCTGAACTGGAACCTTCTAGTAGGAAGGGTGGAGTGGAT
Source organism: Bufo bufo (assembly GCF_905171765.1). Taxonomy (NCBI): domain Eukaryota; kingdom Metazoa; phylum Chordata; class Amphibia; order Anura; family Bufonidae; genus Bufo; species Bufo bufo. Next base: position 308,504,846 of record NC_053389.1, read on the forward strand.
AGACTCAGCACATACAGATGCAAAGTGACCACTTCCATCTGTAATAGACTTACATTAGAGCTTCAGTGATATTCAATGGCAATGGCACAGCAGTTTTTCCAGACAAAAACAAGTTTTCAGACATATCAACAGAACTATACCAGAAGTTCAAAACGTCAGACTGTTTGGTTTTGATGGCAAACTAGTCTGGCTTTTCCCCCCGAAACATGCTCTTCTTTAAATCCTATGGTAGCAATAGAAAATTACTAGCTTCTCATTTAAAGTCCCAAATGTCTCTCATTATTCATTAACCCTTTCCACAGAGCCTCGCAAATACAGTGCAAATGAACAATATATATATAACAACATACATATAAAATGCAGTTAAACAGTATTAAACAGTGTAAGTTAACCCTTTCAAGTGAAATAAAGTAACACGTTTATAACTTTGCATAGTGGAAACAGAGGCAAATGTCAAGACTTCACAATACCCCTGCTCTAGGGCACTACAAACATAATTGAAAATCTGTGGATAGACCTCAAAAGAGCAGTGCATACAAGATGGCCCAGGAATCTTACAAAACTGGAACACTTTTGCATGGAAGAATGGATGAAAATCCCTCAAACAAGAATTGAAAGACTCTTGGCTGGGTACAAAAAGTGTTTACAAACTGTTATACTTGCCAAAGGGGGTGCTACTAGATACTAACCATGCATTATGCCCAATGTTTTGACATTGCCGTCTTCAGTCCCACTTGGAAGGATCACCTAGAGCACCTGACGCAAGTGCTGGGGCGGATCCACCAGGCAGGCTTGACCATCAAGCCGGAAAAATGCCGGAAAAATGCCAGCTGGGCATGAACAAGGTCCACTACCTTGGGCACAGGGTAGGCGGGGGGACTTTGAAGCTATAGCTCGGGAAGGTGTATGCTATCGCATCCTGGCCCACCCCCAGGACCAAGAAACAGGTGATGTCCTTCCTGGGCACCGCCGGGTACTATAGGAGGTTTGTCCCCCACTATAGTAGCCTGGCGAAGCCCTTGACGGACCTCACCAAGAAGAAGCTGCCCTCTGCAGTTGATTGGACAAACGACTGCGAGACGGCTTTCCGGGCACTGAAGGCCGCCCATTCGAGCTTCCCTGAACTACAGGCAGCCAACTTCATGCGGCCGTTTATAGTACAGACCGACGCCAGTGATTTTGGCCTTGGTTCCGTACTCAGCCAGGTCGACACTGCGGGCCAGGAAAACCCCGTTTTGTACCTGAGTCAGAAGCTCCTGCCGAGGGAGGTGACGTACTCCACAATGGAGAAAGAGTGCCTGGCCATTGTCTGAGCGCTGCAACGGTTTCAGCCGTACTTGTACGAGCGCCGCTTCACTGTGGAAACGGACCACAACCCCCTCAGCTGGTTAAACACTGTCTCAGGGATGAATGAAAGGCTGCTACACTGGAGCCTCGCACTCCAGCAGTATCACTTGACCATTCACCACAAGAAGGGCCGTGACCACGGGAACGCCAATGGGCTATCCCGGCAAGGAGAGGGTGTGGATGGGTGCACGGGGGAACACAGGAATGTGCTTCCCGCTAGCTCCCTCTAAAAGGGGGAGGTGTGAGGAATATGGATTAATATTAAGAAAAAGACACAAATGCAATAGCACTCGGCAAACCAGCACTCCGCCCTGCCTCCATGCTGGATGTTGAATGAGGCATTGGTGTACATTCTGGCCAAAGCGTAATAAGCCACTCACCACGTCAAGGTCGCCTCTATGAGTGGTCCCTAACAATAGTTCCTACCTGTTTATAATACTACCTAATTAATATTTACTGTCAGCCATGTCACCACACCCGCTATTTGCTGAAAAATAGCAGAGGTAGTGAACTCCACAGGGGAGCCCTGCTTCAAAGCCCCAGACAGATAGCAAAAAACTCCTAGCAGGCCACATTTGGTTACTTTTCACACCTCTATTCAGACAGCACGGATCCTGCAGGAAAACCTCCCTGCAGGGGGTCTAAGCCATTCCCCAGTTCAATTAAATCTAGCAGACAGCATGGAACCGGCAATTTATAAGGAATTATGAATCACCCGGCCATCACAGGCACAAACTGGATACATATTTGTGTCCCGGTGGCCACGATGAACATGCCCATTGTCTCAGTTTGGTGGTGGGATGCCAGGGAGGGGAGATGTACATAACTCCCCACAGAAACCACATAGCGGCACCATGTTTGGACTCTAGTTGTAGCCGAAACCCAGGCGGATCAATTGGGCCCGGAACCACCTCCCTACGACATTCTGGTCTGGAGCTATGAACCCTAAAGTGTTTTGTGGGTCATTTAATGCCAGCCCAGAAGAGGGGCGAGTGGACCCTTCCCAGAGGAGGGGCCGGCTACAGTTTAAAAGGCTTGTGCCAGCAAGTATGGAGAGGAGGACAGATAGGTGGGGGATGTGGCTAATGAGTAGCAGCAGTCTGCTACATTACCACAGCCTGATAACAGACTGCAGTGTCCATCCTAAGCTATTTAGTATTTTCAGTAATTGTATTTTCTTAATTCCCAGATAACCCCTTTAAGTGAAAGGTGGTCACATGGTGCAAATGAGTTTGGAAAGACCTGGAAACCAGCTGACATCACTACCCTCCATGTGAATACAGAAAAGGAACATTCATCTACCCGTTAACTGACTTGTGCTCTGTGTTATCCTGTTTGTACTATATTACCGGTATTTGTAACCTCTGACCACTGCATATATTCTTAGTGTATATTGTGTTATCTAGTGTGCCCTTAAGGTGATTAAATATATAATTTAATCATGTGCTGGCTTGTATCTTGATCAAGAATCCCCATGTCCGTGTCTCGGTCAAGTTATAAGCTACAGCGGGTTGGTTTCTCGTGCTGACATAAGGCCAGATTCTCTGTTACAGGACCTCTCTCCTCTGTCTGGGTGCCGGGGCCTAAATGTGTGACAGTGGCCTGTTCCAGTGGTGGGTGACATAATGCCTGATTCTCTGCTATGACATGAAGACAGATTCTGTGCTGACATAAGGCCAGATTTGCTGTTACGGGACCTCTCTCCTCTGCCTGGGTGCCTGGGCCTAAATGTGTGACAGTGGCCTGTTCCAGTGGTGGGTGACGTGAAGCCTGATTTTCTGCTATGACATGAAGACTGATTCTGCGCTGACATAAGGCCAGATTTGCTGTTACGGGACCTCTCTCCTCTGCCTGGGTGCCTGGGCCTAAATGTGTGACAGTGGCCTGTTCCAGTGGTGGGTGACGTGATGCCTGATTCTCTGCTATGACATGAAGACAGATTCTGTGCTGACATAAGGCCAGATTCTCTGTTACAGGACCTCTCTCCTCTGTCTGGGTGCCGGGGCCTAAATGTGTGACAGTGGCCTGTTCCAGTGGTGGGTGACGTGATGCCTGATTCTCTGCTATGACATGAAGACTGATTCTGCGCTGACATAAGGCCAGATTCTCTGTTACGGGACCTCTCTCCTCTGCCTGGGTGCCTGGGCCTAAATGTGTGACAGTGGCCTCTTCCAGTGGTTGGTGACGTGAAGCCTGATTCTCTGCTATGACATGAAGACTGATTCTGCGCTGACATAAGGCCAGATTTGCAGTTACGGGACCTCTCTCCTCTGCCTGGGTGCCTGGGCCTAAATGTGTGACAGTGGCCTGTTCCAGTGGTGGGTGACGTGAAGCCTGATTCTCTGCTATGACATGAAGACTGATTCTGCGCTGACATAAGGCCAGATTTGCTGTTACGGGACCTCTCTCCTCTGCCTGGGTGCCTGGGCCTAAATGTGTGACAGTGGCCTGTTCCAGTGGTGGGTGACGTAATGCCTGATTCTCTGCTATGACATGAAGACAGATTCTGTGCTGACATAAGGCCAGATTCTCTGTTACAGGACCTCTCTCCTCTGCCTGGGTGCCTGGGCCTAAATGTGTGACAGTGGCCTGTTCCAGTGGTGGGTGACGTGAAGCCTGATTCTCTGCTATGACATGAAGACTGATTCTGCGCTGACATAAGGCCATATTTGCTGTTACGGGACCTCTCTCCTCTGCCTGGGTGCCTGGGCCTAAATGTGTGACAGTGGCCTGTTCCAGTGGTGGGTGACGTGATGCCTGATTCTCTGCTATGACATGAAGACTGATTCTGCGCTGACATAAGGCCAGATTCTCTGTTACGGGACCTCTCTCCTCTGCCTGGGTGCCTGGGCCTAAATATGTGACAGTGGCCTGTTCCAGTGGTGGGTGACGTGAAGCCTGATTCTCTGCTATGACATGAAGACTCATTCTCTGCTGACATAAGGCCAGATTTGCTGTTACGGGACCTCTCTCCTCTGCCTGGGTGCCTGGGCCTAAATGTGTGACAGTGGCCTGTTCCAGTGGTGGGTGACGTGATGCCTGATTCTCTGCTATGACATGAAGACAGATTCTGTGCTGACATAAGGCCAGATTCTCTGTTACAGGACCTCTCTCCTCTGTCTGGGTGCCGGGGCCTAAATGTGTGACAGTGGCCTGTTCCAGTGGTGAGTGACGTGATGCCTGATTCTCTGCTATGACATGAAGACTGATTCTGCGCTGACATAAGGCCAGATTTTCTGTTACAGGACCTCTCTCCTCTGCCTGGGTGCCTGGGCCTAAATGTGTGACAGTGGCCTTTTCCAGTGGTGGGTGACGTGAAGCCTGATTCTCTGCTATGACATGAAGACAGATTCTGCGCTGACATAAGGCCAGATTCGCTGTTACGGGACCTCTCTCCTCTGCCTGGGCCTAAATATGTGACAGTGGCCTGTTCCAGTGGTGGGTGACGTGAAGCCTGATTCTCTGCTATGACATGAAGACTCATTCTCTGCTGACATGAAGCCAGATTCTCTGTTACGGGACCTCTCTCCTCTGTCTGGGTGCCGGGGCCTAAATATGTGACAGTGGCCTGTTCCAGTGGTGGGTGACATGAAGCCAGATTCTCTGCTATGGCATGAAGAGACTGATTCTCTGCTGATGTGAAGCCAGATTCTCTGCTATGGGACCTCTGTCCAATTGATATTGGGTCATTTTTATTTTTTTTATTTTTATTTTAATTCATTTCCCTATCCACATTTGTTTGCAGGGGAATTACCTACATGTTGCTGCCTTTTGCAGCCCTCTAGCTCTTTCCTGGGCTGTTTTACAGCCTTTTTAGTGCCCAAAAGTTCGGGTCCCCATTGACTTCAATGGGGTTCGGGTTCGGGACGAAGTTCGGATCGGGTTCGGATCCCGAACCCGAACATTTCCGGGAAGTTCGGCCGAACTTCTCGAACCCGAACATCCAGGTGTTCGCTCAACTCTATTCATTAACTATCGTTAGGTCAGTATCAGATTACCAGAGGTCCAACTTCTGGCTTTCCTGCCAATCAGCTCTATTTACAAGTTGCAGCACCAGAACTGTACATCTCTGCATTGCTGTGCCACCCAGCTACTGGAATATGAACATAACTGCAGTAACCATGCGCCACAAATAGTAATAAAACAGTTGATCAGCATGAGTGCAGGGAGTCTGACCGCCACTAATCTTATATTTATGACCTATCCAAAGGATAAGGTCATCAGTAAGTAAATCGTGGCAAACTCCTTTAACTCAGAATCTGTGAGTAATGAACCAGATGGCTTCAAAAAAGGCATTCTAACTTTCCTTTGTCAACTACATCTTGTGAATGTAGAACATTTGCCAGGTCCAGTCTTTATTTTTATTTTTTTCCTTAACATAAAAATCTCTAGATAAGATGTTGGATCTCCATAAAATATAATTAACTACAGCCCTGCATTTGTGAGCCTTTCTTTTGGGTGACAGTAACGGCTCATTAAAATAAAGAGCAATAGCTACACATGCAGTATTCACATTATTGCAAAGCAAAGGTTTAGAGGCAGTGAGCATGTCATTACTGGCTTCATGGAACGTGGCAAAAACCTAATAATTATCCTCTGCTATCTGCTTGTTTTAAACACAACAGAAAGGGAAAAATGAGAGGGATCTGTAGTCACATGTTCTGTTCAAAGCCAAGGGAAGGAGGGACATAGGAGGAAAAGATATGGAATTGCAAAACAAAGGGAAAAAAAAGAAAAAGAACATAATGGAAAGTGAAGAAAGCGAGTGACCTACTTACATCACACCTAACAGTGTCCATATTAGGTGTCAGAATCAGATATCAAATTCACATGCACAGTACTTAAGGTATCAGGGTCGCATACTAGAAATGGTATCAAGGTCACATATAACTGTCAGATATCTGGGTCATATATCATGGAACCAGATATGAAAGTCATGTAGGTAAGAGCCCTATATATATAAAACAAAGCAATTCACCAAAAGAAAAAGGCACCATGTATATAAATTAAGGATAAGGGAATTGATTAATAACAAACTGGGTTCATTATGAATTTCACAAAAATGTATCCTCAAAACGAACCCAAAGCTTTTCAGCTTGTTTTGGACGAATTACATAAAACTGCGTGCAGGGAGAAAAAAGAAGGATGCTCATATGACACTTAGAGGAAGTGGCCGGGAGGGGAAGGCTTGCCCTGACTGGCTCAAAGGCTGACAGACAGCCTAGATCATCCAATCAGAGGGGCTGAAGGCAAGAGGGTGCCTGGGCAGAACGAGCAGAACGTCATTCTGCTGTGTACTTGTGACCTGGTTGGACACTGGTCTGTGTGGCTCTGCCGATGCAGACTGAAACTTTCAGCTGGGGACAGTATAAGAAGATTTTAGGTAGAAAGTAGGTGATAGGGATGGACAGTCTAAGAAGATTATAGAGATAGAAAAGGCAACAGGGAGGGACAGTATAAGAAGAATATAGGAATATTTGGGAATTCTGGGTACATTAAGGGGTGTAATCATGAGAACTGGCAACTATCAGGTGTATTTGCAGGCAGGCTATGGTAACAGTAGGGGCAGTAGTAGTGACAGTGGTATTTGGGGAAAATACAGAACAGGGCATTGAGAGGGAGGCCAAGGAGTTCATGATTACATATCACAATCTGAGAGTGAGAACTATGATGATCAATATGTGTTGGACAGGACCTGGGAACTGGAATGGGGTGCTGAGGAGGATCAATCAGAGGAGAAGGGTGGTGGCCGTAGCAGTAACAAAGAGCAGAAGCAATGCATGGCCAAAACCTCCAAAAGAAGTGGCAGGATCAGATCTACTTCTATTGGGGTTAGCACTAATGCTGAAGGAGAAGGCTCAAAATCACCTAGGCCAAGCTCACTGCTTCTAGCTCTGTGCTGTATGGTGTTTTTTTCTAAACAAGGCAGACATACAAAACCACAGCTGTGTGCAAGATTTGCAGGATTAAAATAAGCCATGGGCATTTAAACACAAATCTAGGTATCAGGACTCTATTGCAGCATACGAGGCAGCATCACCAGGGTCCTGTGGGAAAATAGAACTGGCCAGCATTCCCAATTCAGAACAAGTCTGTCCTCCTTCTCCTGGTTTTCTTTGTGGCAGCCAGCCCCCATCCCTAAACAGTACAGTGTCGTTTTCATCATCATCAGCTGCTTCTTCTCCTGCTCAGACTCCTCCTTGGCTTCTCTCTGTCGTGAGACATTCATAATGGAATTTGTGGCCATACGAAAACTATTTTCGAGAAGCCATTAACTCAACTGTGTGCAAGCTGAACTCTCACCTGGCTACGGTTTTTGGTGGTTCAGTTGCTGCTGTACTACTTAGTTATGGGAATTGTAAAACACTTCCGCACCTTCACCTAAATATAATTTGTCTGGCCCATGCAGTGTGTTGGACTGCAAAAGTACCATAAACGGTCTTATCGTTACTCAAATTCAGCATTCTTCCGTCCCTTCCCTCAAATTTAATTTTTGTGTTCTGTGCAGTCTGTTAGACTCCAGGCAAGCAAAACGACTATGAACTGTCATGTCATTACACACTGGGCTTCTGCACCTTCCTCCAAATTTCATTTGTCTGGCCTCTATGGTGTGTTGGACTCCACAGCAGTCAAGCAAACTTATTATACATTTTCTTGTTGCACAAATTCAGGGCACTTCCCTGCCTTCACCAAATGTAATTTTTTCTGGCCCCTGCAGTATGTTGAACTTTTGCCCAGTCAAGCAAAAGTACAAGTTGTCTCGTTGTTACGCAATTGTGGCACACTTCCATACCTTCACCCAAATTTACTTTCACTATATGATATTCATACTTCTGACCAGCTGTCCGTTTAAAAAAAAAATCTAAACAATTGTTTAAAAATTGTAATTTCTCTAAATAACTGTGTCCTTTCTCCTGTGCATGCCCTGTTTCCTGACCTCATAGGTTTTCTGGGCAGGCAGACTGGAACAGTGGCCTGAACTGGCCCACTATGCTCTCTCTCTTCTCTCTTGCACAGCTTCCAGTGTCATATCAGAGAGGGTTTTCAGCCCGACAAGGAAACGGATACAGTTTTCCTCCACCAGTGTCTAAAACATCACTTTTATCAAAAAGCACGAGACATGGATTTTCGCACTCCTCCAGCTGAGGCCAATGAATAGATTTGCCCTGCTGACATTGCTCCATCTTGCCACTGCCACAGTATGCCCTCCTACCCTCATGTTCTGTACCACATGGCTGCTGCCATTGTGCTGTCTGCCTTCCTATAATCATGTTTCATACCATATGGCTACCTCCACTGCTCCAGCTGCTATTCCTACTTCCCCTACCATTACTGCTAGCAAGTTGCCACTACTATTGCAGATGTCTACTACTACACATATCTTACTGCTTTGTCTATTCCATGCTGTGCTGCAACTGCTGATGTTAGTATTGTGGCCACATGCTACGATTGCCCTACTGTTTCTACAGCTACACTGTACTGCTGCTTACCCCAATTAAAAGGAGGAACCTTTCCAGTTTTGTTCAGCATAAGCAACTATGTATTGTGACAATTAACAATTGTGCATATATAAACCCCTTCTTGACCAGCGCCATACTAGTACAGCGCTGGTCGGGTCATTAAACATGAGTCCCGCTCCGCTCCGCCATAGCCGTGGGATGCCTGCTGTTTCATACAGCAGACAGCAGCGGCTCATGTCCACGAACAGCGATAATGCTGGTTGTGGACATTTAACACTTCAGATGCCGTGGTCAAACATGACCACAGCATTTGAACGCTTCCGGATATGCTCCAGCTCCCTCTGGTGGCGATCAGAGGAGTCAGAGCTTGTATGCAGCAGCCCCTGTGACAAGAGGCTGCTGCATAGTGTTTCCTATGGACTTCTTGTCGGTAGCAGAGCTCCATAGGAAACTAGTAAATGCTAAAGAATTGGAGTCGATGAGAATAGCAATCTGTAGAACAATAATTGTGCAATAATTATAATTATTTTATCTGTATCAAAATGCAAGAAAAACTATACACATAAGATATCACAGGATTCGTACTGACCTGTAAAGTGAAAATAACTGGTCATTGCACATTGAACGTCGTAAATAAACAATAAACATAAAACTATGGCAGAATTGCTTTTTTTCCAAATTTCACCCCATTTGGAATTTTTTGCCTGCTTCCTACTACATTATATGCAATATTAAATGGTGGTGTTGGAAAGTACAACTTGTCACGCAAAAAAACAAGCCCTCATACGGCTATGTTAACAGATAAAAAAAAAGTTATGGCTCTGGGAAGGCAGGGAGCATAAGACAAAAATATCTCTGGGGTAGAAAGGGTTAATATAGGCAGGGATTCTTAAATCATAATTTTTGGATGCTTGTGCAGAATGAGCCATCGTTTCTTCTGACATTAATGTTAGTGGTTCCAACAAGCCATTGTCTTTTTGCCATAACACCTTGTCTAAAAAACCATCTGCCCCAGAAAAGGTGCGCTTTTTTGGAAGCTTTGTAATGAAAAAGTGCAACAGTGCAATGTGCTTGTCGACACCATCAAACATGCGTTTACCCATAGCTATGCATTTTAGTATGACTTAGACATGATTTGCTATTGCTGTCATAGCATTTAAGAGCTTAGGGAGGGGGGGAAAGAAATAGTTTGGTAATTGGTAAAAAAAAAACTAAGTCCTAGGAAATTAGAGGGTGTTATATAAGAATTTTCAAGGCAATTGGAGCAACTTCGATTCATGAAAGATTTTTAGGGTGCAAATCACAATTAGTTTGATCATATATATATATATCCTACTGTAGGGTCTACTTAAAATATCAATTCAAGAGTACAGCCACATGTAGAACACTGCAGATTTTTTGCAGCTGAAAATCTGCAGGGAATCTGCCCAAAATCCGCCTCCACAAAAACCGCCTGAAATGGACTGTTTTTTGGGGAACTCTTTGGGGCACATTTATTGACTGGTGTTTTAGACAGTGGTCTTAATAAACCCCTAAGCTGGCAGTGGTTCCACCAAAGTTCTGAAGAGGAATCAGCTTCCTAGCCGTCTTACATTTAGACCTTTTTCTACGCCTAAAACAGACATAGAAAATGGTAAATGAAACAGACCTGCTGGCCTGTCCCCTTCCACGCCATGCCCACTTTTTTAGACCTGGCATGAGCAGGGAGAAGTCGCAGATTACGGCTCAACTAGCAGTTGTGCCACAATATGACCCTGAAATACGCCTAATATAGGCATAATTTAACTTAATAAATGACCTCCTTTGAGTCTTCACAGGGAGTCCAGGGGCATAGATAGAAAAAGCTTGGCCCCATAAAAGACCTTCCCAGCTTCCATTGCAATCTACTGATGCTCCAAAAGCACACCGCTGAATGAGTGCCAGACGTAGTTCCCTACTTATGTTTAATTACATACAGTAAATGCTGCAGTCCCTATTGACCATGGCATCAGAATGTAAGGTGTATATGACAGATGACAACTGCAGTAGATTGCACAAATACATATCTATCTATCTATCTATCTATCTATCTATCTATCTATCTATCTATCTATCATATAGCACTGCACTGACTAAAACTCCCTGAAATGACTGTATTGCAGGGACACGTTCTCAGTTGGAATCATTACACAATAAAGGTAGGTTCAGATGCTACTCAGTATACGACGTTTTCCTACTGCCAAGTAGCATTCATTTCACAAACTGTCAGAAGGTTTTTAGTAGTATATGGTGCCACGTGGCTGCTATGTCGGTACGTAGTTCCATTAGTGCCTACAGCATAAATTGACATGCTGTGGATTATAAAAACCTGCAACACAACTCAATTTCATGTTGCCAATTTTTTTTTATGTAGAATGTGAATGAGATTTCTGAAATCTCATCCACTATGCCACCGGTGTAAATGCTGTGAATTTTCTGCATGCAATTCTACTGCAGATAATCCACAGCCTTTACACCACATGTGGCAGTGTCCATGATCTTTTTATTTAAATCAGGAGAATTTATGGCCTTTGTTCTTCACAAGTTCTCATGATAGCGAGTTAACAAGTATAATGTCCAAAAATGTTAAAACCAGGATGCACCAATTTCATAAACATGTTCGTTTAAATTGTTGCGTTAACTTCTGTAGCTCTATTTCCAAACCCCTAATGAAGCAGCTCTACCTTACTTACTCAGAGCAGGAAATCTCAGCACTAATTGACTTGTCTTTCTGTGTCAGCTCTGTAGCACTGTAAAAATCCTAGTAATGTCCACAATTAGCTGATATATACTAAACAAGGCAGTACCAACATCAACTCTTCTCAAAAATGATTAGGGGTGGCAAGATGTCTTAATTGTATCTCCTTCATATTCATTTCTAGCCAAATCTTTATTGTGAGGCATCAGTCCTTGAATACAAAATGGCTGCACAAAACCTGTCGAAAATGTCAGCACAAAAACCTGATTAATAACTTACCAATGATCCATCAACTAGAATCTTGAGCTATGAGAAACTGATATATCAAAGAGCTAAAAACACATGCATCAGTGTGAACTAAGGTATGTACAAGCATTTATAATACAAAATAAATACCAATGCCAGAAGAGCCTCATTTTATCCCAGCAATATGATTAATTACCAGAAAGTTCTTAAAAATCCACAAGTTGGCAAACCAGAGAGAACATGGACCCTGGAAAGACAAAAAGATAATAAACTAGGGAATGAGGACATAAACAATAAGGCTAGTTAAGGTCACAATTACTGTACCAAAATGCAATTCTGAGAGCAATTAGCATCTGAGAGCAAGACTGATACTGCAAACACTGTAGCCATTCATTAGGCTGCTTCTGCATTGCAGAAACATGGTAAATATAGTTCACTTAGACCCAGCAACAGTAGGAAAATGTAAAAAATAAAAAAAGTAAAACTAACATTGCATACTAAAGTGAAGAGATTGGAATTCAATACACAACAGCTATTTAATCCTTTCAGTAGAGTAGAAGATGAGAGTATGCCTGATATCAGGCATATAATGGCAATACAACATCACATGCGCTATCAGTGACCCATATTCAAATAGCCTTATCTATAGATTTCAATAAAAAAATAATAACACTGGCTTATTGACAAAAGGTTTACTAATATAGCTCATTTATATTGGTGAACTGGTATTTTGTACAGTCTCAAACATTTCCAGAAGATTAAAAAAATTGGCAAAATTTGGAATGGCCTTTAGTTTCTCATTAATTTATGCCGATAGTGGAGGCAGAGAAAAAGTCAACAAGGTTCTCAACCAAAAGAGTTCCCTCTCTCTGCAACTGTTGCACCCTACTCTACTCAACCAGGCAATGTAAATGTGATCACACTTGGTTCTGAAGTCTCTTAAATTCATTTAAAATGCAGAGAACATGGCAGTTACAGAGAGAGCAGAGTCTCTAGCAATGCCTACATTGCTCCTAGAGGCTCATTTGTATATATTAAAACCAAGAACATTTTTCTCAGCAACGCGGGCGCATATGAACATGGGACCAACATGGATGCCTTCAGCTGCCAAGCGCACATACAACAGGACAGCCCGTTTCATAGCTGCAAATCTGCTGACAGATGCCCTTTAAGTAGAACTAAGACCTCATGCAGCCATAAAGTGCACCAAACCATTCTGTGTAGTCCATTTGTTTCTCATTAATTCATTTGGAATCCATCAGAAGAAATTGTAGCATGTGCCATCAGATGCTGCTTTATGCCTCATTCACACAGTCAGTGTTCGGTCAGTGATTTTCCTCAGTGATTGTGAGGCAAAACCAGGTGCGGCTCTAAACACAGAACAGGCGCAGATCTTTCCATTATACCTTATGTCTGTGGAGGCTTTAATCCTGGTTTTGGCTCACAATCACTGATGGAAATCACTGAACAAAACACTTACATATGAATAAGGCTTTACAGAGAAATTTTCCTGTAGAAGCATTGCTTCATGAATGGACTTCTCCATAATATAACATTGCACAGAGGTAACACATGCTAGAACAGCTAGAAAGGAGTTATATGGACTCTGAAGGCCATCATGCAAGATCTTTACATGTGACTCAGTTTATGCATGACCATGAACTGTACTAAAACTTGTGCTTTGGCAGAGTATATCCAGTGTGAGATTGTGGAAGCTGCTAGATCAGAGGGACCTCAGTATGTGACAGGATAATGTTTCAATTTACATATTTCCACAGAAAATTGAATGTTTAATAGCCCTCACTGATTTTAATGTTTGTTATTTCTGTAAAGTTTGGACACAAATACTAATGTTAATCAAATTTATATTCTCAGGCTTGATTTTTTATATTTTTTTCAAACAACACCAATTAACTTATTATAGACATTTCACACTTCCAGTGTTGTTTCCTGAGTATTTACATTTTGTGCTAAGCTGAAATGCGTTGTATCACAGTAATTAATGTCCTATCTAAAATTATGGCTTTAGGAAGAGGCTTGCATGGTCTTGTAAATGTGGTCTTTAACCATTTTTTTATCAACTGTTTTGCACTGGAGATATTTATCCATGAAGAGGGCAACCCAAATTTAATAAACTTTTTCTGATGACTTATTAGCTATATTGTCCAAAATCCAATGCAAACAAAACCCATAATAATAAAATCCATAAAGCACAAAGATGCACATGTACTGTATTAACAGTGCCTAAGATTTACACTTTGTTATAGATTTAGCCCAGCTACGTTAAAATTGATCAAGTTACTTAAGTGGAGTGGGAGGGTCCTGTGTCATCACTTTCTGATTGGTATGGGTCTGTCAGTATTCTATAGTAAAGGTTTGAAACCGCGCTGCTTGTGATTTAGTCATACGATGCACAAGTGAATGAATCAGGGTATTAGCCTTCGTCCTCTTTCAAAGGGTTCGATCCTCCTCAGACCGCCTCCTCTCTAAGATTAAATGACCGGCATATAGTGAAGTACCCTCTTAGTTGTTAATAAAAACAGTTTTATTCTACTCACAGACAAGGGTAGATAACAGGCATATCACAATGATAAAATCAATAAGGTTCCTGCCTGACCCGGGTTTCGCTCTCTGGCTTCCTCAGGGGAGACAACTGCGCATGTCCACAGTAGGGCCCTTTAAATAGCCCAATTTCCCATTCCCAAACTATGGGAGCCATAACTCAATCAGATCATATTAAAATACATCAATGAAATACAATACTTTTTACATATGCTTAATAGGAGAATTAATCTCACGACAAAAACAAAATAAAATTAAGAATTTTTTTTTTATAGATCAGCCGTACGCCAAATATGCCCAACAAAAGAATTGGTTATATAGGAAGAAATTTTTTCACTTATCTACTATACTTTCCACTATCATGTTACCACAGCCTTATAATATATGTAAGCCTCATTAGTACATTCTATTATCCCTTTCATCTGGACCGCATTTATGTATTACATACATCCTCTGTTTCTTTCTATTTTCTTTCTATTTACACAGCCTTTATTCCACATTCTCAGAAGGCCTCTCGATTGGTAAGCCATTCACAATTTTCTTATCCCATTCGTCACGCAATCACGTCATTTCCTCTCCGCCCACTACTGGTCATGTTACTCCAAAACTCTCAACCCCACCTCTTTCCCATTCCTGACATTCATATCACATGATCCAACCGCCCAATCAACAGTCGCTACTTATGACGTTTCTTGAAAGGTCCTCAGGACAAAGAAAAAAACCTCATTGATTAGTTCTACCCAGAAAAAAACACTTCTTATTCTATATTTTACACTAAACACGGCTTCAGATCGAACTCTATGTTCAGGCCGCTCGGTTGCAAGGTCCCTAGTTGGTAAATCCATTGTACTTCTTTCCGGTTAATTTGTAACAGCGAGTCGCCTCCTCGCCAGTGTGGTTTAACCACTTCCACTCCAGCAAACTTCAAGCCCCGCGGGTTCTTACCATGCGTGAGCTTGAAGTGAGCTGACACACTGGCTCATCAATCCTCTCTTGATATTCCCTATATGTTCCTGGATCCTCACTTTCAACTTCCTCACTGTCCTGCCAACGTATTGGAGTCCACAAGGGCACTCCAATACGTATATTATGCCCTCATTCTCACAAGAATAATTTCCTTTTATTCGAAACTCCCCTCCGTTTTTATTGGATACGATACAGTTAAGTGTTCTCATTCTTCCTTTTGTGTTCCGATTTTTACACCCGATACAGAACCCACACCATGTGAACTTCCCTCCCTCCTTGCCCCGCTTTTCACCCACTGGGGGGATGGCACTATGCACCAGCTTGGTTCTGATATTTGGAGCCTTTCTAAAAATAAACGAAGGGTTCTCAGGTATAACCTTACCTAATACTGGGTCATTTTTGAGTGTACCCCAGTTCTTTCTGACTGCTTTTTTGACAATATCCGACATTGAGCAATATCTTGTTGTAAAGGAAAACCTGTAATCCTCTCATTCTTTTTTTCCCTCATATTTTCCCTTTCTTTCTTTTTCTCTTCTTCTCCAGTCTGGATGCACGCATCCAGGCTGTCTTCTTCATATCCCCTTTCAAGGAATCGGTCTTTTAACACCTTACACTGTAATCTATAATCTTCCACCGTAGTACAGTTTTCGGCCATTCTTTTGAATTGCCCTTTTGGTATATTCTTGAGCCATGCTTTATAATGGCAGCTTTTCATGTCAATGTATGAATTGACATCCGTCTCTTTGAAAAAGGAGCTGGTTTTAAAGCTACAATCCTCTATCCTTATGCACAGGTCCAAAAAATGTATGGAAACATTGCTAATCTCCCCCTCAAACCGCAAGTTCCATTCATTGTCATTAAGCTGGTGGATGAATATCTCAAGTCCCTCCTTCTCTCCTTCCCACACTAGGAGGCAGTCATCAATATATCTCCTCCAGAGGGTTAGCCTACCCCTGGAGGTGTCTGCCCCTAGTGTGGGAAGGATAGTAACCTCCTCCCATGCCACCATAAAGATATTGGCGAAACTGGGGGCGAATTTCGCCCCCATCACCGTGCCAATGCGCTGTACATAATGGGAATCCCGGAACCAGAAATAGTTATGTTCAAGGCAGTAATCCAAACACTTCAGGATAAAATCCCCCTGTAGATCACCTATTTTGGGGTCTTTTTTAATTCTACTTTCTACCGCTTTTATGCCAAGTTTTTTGGGGATTACTGTATACAGGGATGCCACATCAACTGTGGCCATCCATGTATTCAGTGTGGGCGGGCTCAGCTGTATTACTGACTCTGTATCCTTCAGATGTGAGGGGTTTTGTGTTACATACCCCTGTAGATAGAAGTCTATATATTCTGTGATTTTACATGTCAGGGAATTCAACCCCGAGATTATCGGCCTCCCCGGGGGGTCAGTAAGGCTTTTGTGCACCTTTGGCAGGTGATATATCACTGGCACAATGGGATATGGGACGGTCAGATATTCAAACTCCTTTCTATTTAGTACCCCTTTTTTGAGGCCATCAGTTAGTAAGCTATCAAGAATTTTTTTATATTCAGATGTAGGGTTACTTTTTAGCTTCTTATATGTGACCTCATCAGATCAGGGCCGTCTTTAATATTGATTGGACCCTGGGCAAGAATTTACCTGGGCCCCCTGGATCCCACCTTCCCACACCCTAGCAGGCAATCACATCCTCCACCACAATACACATACAACCTCATCAATACAATGCACAGGAATGTGCAGTGTGTGAGTATATCATAGCCAACCCACTGCTTTCCCATAGAGAAGTATTGGGAGGCTATTGCGCATGCGCGGCTTCATAGAGATGCTTTGAAGCAATGCATTTCTATGAGGAGTGTTTAGCGTGAATGCCAGGTTTGCAAATTGTACAACACTGGACTAGGAAGCACCTCTAGTGGTCGTCTGATGAGTGGCCACTAGACGTGTTCCTTGGCAGTAAATGTAAATACTGCCTTTTTTTCTGAAAAGGCAGTGTTTACATTAAAAAGCTTGCAGAGACATGCTATAGACACCGGAACTACTACGTTTAGCTGTTGTGGTTCTGGTGACTATAGTGTCCCTTAATATAGAGGGAAAAAAAGAATCAGCACAAAAGTATCAACTAATATGGCTGTATCATTATTCTAAAAACTTAAAAAGCACAACTTCTGACACAAATATATAGTATTTTTTTTTTTACAATATTCAGATAATACTGTACTACTAACCCCTCCATCCACTCCTCCCCCCCCTCACCCACCTTCTCCAACCACCCAGTACCCTTACTCACATAAAACAAGTAATATATATAATATAGCTTACAGTGAATGACTGTCAATACTGAAGACTCCAGCGGCTCAGGATCAGTGCTCTGGGCAGCTGGGCTCAGGCTGGAAGTGGGCACCGCTCTGCAGGAAGGAGACCGGGGCTCAGGTCACCCTAGCGTTGCAATGCCTCTGTGCAGTGTTTGACTGGGGTACTTAGGGCCCACCAGTGTAACCGATTCTGGGGGCCCACCTTAGGGCTCCTGAACACTAACTTTTTTTTTTTTTCCATGTCTGTACCGTTCAATTCACTTCAATGGGGCTGAAAAAAAAATAAAAAGACTCAGTGTGCATTCTGTGTCTGTATGTCTTTTCCATCACATTATACACAGCACGTATTCGTGGTTATTACCACTGTGTAATCCAGCAGCGGTGGCTGTGCTTGCACACTATAGGTAAAGGTGTTCGCCTATGAGCACTTCCAGCCTTTCCCTATAGTGTGTAAGCACGGCCACCGCTGATGGATTACATGATGGTAATAACCACGGATACGTGCAGTGTATAATGTGATGGAAAGGAGGCAATATGGAGTATCACAATACATTAGTAAGTGCCTTTTATTAACTGCATGATAAATGGCATTTACTGAAGTGAGACAAACCCTTTAGCCCATTTAAAGAGGACCTTTTATGGGTCCAGACATTATAAAATAAGTGGCACGTTTGGTAGGCATCAAACAGGGATCTAATAGAGCCTACTATTATTCCTGGGCGCGGCTCCGTTCGCCCGCTGTGCCCCTGTTTAATTATCGCACCTTTTATGCAAATTACTAGCATCGGAACAGGGAGCAGACGCCAGGGTTTCTCAATTTGCGTCTCCTTCTCCCTGGCTGTAGCCATGTCCAATCACAGCCAGAGCGTCACAGCCAGGGAAAAAATACCTCCAGAGACATTACATCATATGTGACTGATATCAGCAGCTCCTCTTATAACGCTCCAGTACTGATATAACCTCCAGAGACATTACATCACATGTGACTGATATCAGCCGCTCCTCTTATAACGCTCCAGTACTGATATAACCTCCAGAGACATTACATCACATGTGACTGATATCAGCAGCTCCTCTTATAACGTTCCAGCGCTGATATAACCTCCAGACAGGACATCATATGTGACTGATATCAGCCGCTCCTCTTATAACGTTCCAGCGCTGATATAACCTCCAGAGACATTACATCCTATGTGACTGATATCAGCCGCTCCTCTTATAATGCTCCAGCGCTGATATAACCTCCAGAGACATTACATCATATGTGACTGATATCAGATGCTCCAGTTATAATGCTCCAGCGCTGATATAACCTCCAGAGACATTACATCACATGTGACTGATATCAGATGCTCCAGTTATAATGCTCCAGCGCTGATATAACCTCCAGAGACATTACATCATATGTGACTGATATCAGATGCTCCAGTTATAATGCTCCAGCGCTGATATAACCTCCAGAGACATTACATCATATGTGACTGATATCAGATGCTCCAGTTATAATGCTCCAGCGCTGATATAACCTCCAGAGACATTACATCACATGTGACTGATATCAGATGCTCCAGTTATAATGCTCCAGCGCTGATATAACCTCCAGAGACATTACATCATATGTGACTGATATCAGATGCTCCAGTTATAATGCTCCAGCGCTGATATAACCTCCAGAGACATTACATCACATGTGACTGATATCATCCGCTCCTATTATAATGCTCCAGTGCTGATATAACCTCCAGAGACATTACATCACATGTGACTGATATCATCCGCTCCTCTTATAATGCTCCAGCGCTGATATAACCTCCAGAGACATTACATCACATGTGACTGATATCAGCAGCTCCTCTTATAATGCTCCAGCGCTGATATAACCTCCAGAGACATTACATCACATGTGACTGATATCAGCAGCTCCTCTTATAATGCTCCAGCGCTGATATAACCTCCAGAGACATTACATCATATGTGACTGATATCAGATGCTCCAGTTATAATGCTCCAGCGCTGATATAACCTCCAGAGACATTACATCACATGTGACTGATATCAGATGCTCCAGTTATAATGCTCCAGCGCTGATATAACCTCCAGAGACATTACATCATATGTGACTGATATCAGATGCTCCAGTTATAATGCTCCAGCGCTGATATAACCTCCAGAGACATTACATCACATGTGACTGATATCAGATGCTCCAGTTATAATGCTCCAGCGCTGATATAACCTCTAGAGACGATTACATCATATGTGACTGATATCAGATGCTCCAGTTATAATGCTCCAGCGCTGATATAACCTCCAGAGACATTACATCACATGTGACTGATATCATCAGCTCCTCTTATAATGCTCCAGCGCTGATATAACCTCCAGAGACATTACATCACATGTGACTGATATCATCCGCTCCTCTTATAATGCTCCAGCGCTGATATAACCTCCAGAGACATTACATCACAAGTGACTGATATCAGCAGCTCCTCTTATAATGCTCCAGCACTGATATAAACTCCAGAGGGCAGGGGGAGATGTCAGAAGGTGAGATGGTTGGTGGGCAGGGATCTGTGATGGGACAAGGGACACAGGGGAACACTAGAGTTGCAGGGGCTCTGTAAGATCAGGGGGGCACAGAATTGGACTTGAACACAGGTTATAGGGAGCACCTTCAGGACTGACTGCCCCCTACAGTAACTTATCCCCCTGCTGCTGTATGTAAGAAGGAAGCAGGGGTCAGTGAGGGGACTTCATACTTGAACTTCCAGCACCGCACAGTGACATGAGGCGCACTAACGTTACCTGAGGTGAAGTCTCTGCAGGCCAGCTCTCATCTTTTCCTGCAGCCACTGAAGGTCTGGAGGAGTCCCCGCCCCCTCCTCACACGGACTATCACACTGCAGAGAGGAGGGGGAGCTGCCTTCTCTTGGGGTCAGTAAACTTTAATATGGGCTGCCCGATGGGGGCAGCTGTGAGTGGCCCCTATTTTGCCTCTTTGCAGCAGCCAGCAGGGTCCCTGACAGGGCTCAGTTACTGCCCTGATGGTGACCCTGCTGCGCTGCTGACATCTACTTGATGATAATGTGGACCTGTCTGCACTGACTACACAGACATCGCGAGCCGCCTGCCCCCCCCCCCCCCCGCACTTTCTCATTATTATGGTGACATTGGTTGGTGAGACTAGCGCAGCAGTCAGTGTCACATAAGCAAGAAGTCCTTCACTATGCGAGCCATGCCGCTCTGCTCCTGCTCGCATAGTGAAGGATAGGATTAGGATCGGTACGGGACAGGGAGCTGCCTTGGGCCCCCCAGGAGCAACTGGGCCCGGAGCAGCTGCCCCTTTTGCCCTGCGTTAAAGACGGCCCTGCATCAGATACCAGTCTTAGCATTTCGGATTCATATTTATCTCTATTCATCACAACCACCCCTCCCCCTTTATCAGCGGGCTTGATTATTAAATCTGGGTTCTGCTCCAGATCCTTTAGAGCCTTCCTTTCACCAAATTTTAGATTGTGTGTTATCTTGCTCATATCCATTTCTTCTAATTCTTTCAATAAGCCTGTTTTGAATGCTTCCACACACTCATTGTAGCGATTTTTAGGAAAAAATTTTGATTTCTCCTTCAAATGTGTATGCACAATTCCCTCCCTTTCCTCTGCCTTTTTACTTTGTGGGGCCGGGTTGTTCATCCAATATTTTGCCATGTTAATCTTTCGAATAAACTTGTGTATATCCAGGAACATCTCAAATTTATTTACCTTCTGACTAGGTGCATATTTCAATCCCTTATTAAGAACACTCTTTTCATCTTCCGTTAAAATATGACTGCTCAGATTAAAGATCCCTCTTATGTTTCCTTGCTCTTCTTTGTTTTTGGGCTTATTCTTCCCCTTTCCCCGTCTTCCTCTGCAAGACTTCTTTTTTGTGGTGTCCTCACAAGGTGATGCAGTATATTATTAATGTCCGGAAAAACAAGTTAAGAAAGACTAATCAGACAATCTAAGAACTACAAGAGGTGATTAAACCGTTTAAAGGTGCAAATAGGGGTGAATATGAAAAATGCAGCAAACAATGTCAGGAAGCAGTCCTTAAATCAGAAAAGGACATAAGGAGTAAAAAACTGAAGAAATACATAAAGATCTGCAATGATTATAAGTTAGATTTGGTCTACAAATGGAAAAATAAGAACAAAAACACAGAACAGATAATGTTGGATGTAGCACATGTGGATGAACCCTAATCAAGGATATCACACTGAAGGTTTTAGGAACACAGAAAATGGGGTGGGAGGCAAAAGGTTTGTGGGGGAGATTAGCAATGTTTCCATAAATTTTTTGGACCTGTGCATAAGGATAGAGGATGGTAGCTTTAAAACCAGCTCCTTTTTCAAAGAGACGGATGTCAATTCATACATTGACATGAAAAGCTGCCATTATAAAGCATGGCTCAAGAATATACCAAAAGGGCAATTCAAAAGAATGGCCCGAAACTATACTATGGTGGAAGATTATAGATTAAAGTGTAAGGTGTTAAAAGACCGATTCCTTGAAAGGGGATATGAAGAAGACAGCCTGGATGCGTGCATCCAGACTGGAGAAGAAGAGAAAAAGAAAGAAAGGGAAAATATGAGGGAAAAAAAAGAATGAGAAGGATTACAGGTTTTCCTTTACAACAAGATATTGCTCAATGTCGGATATTGTCAAAAAAGCAGTCAGAAAGAACTGGGGTACACTCAAAAATGACCCAGTATTAGGGAAGGTTATACCTGAGAACCCTTAGTTTATTTTTAGAAAGGCTCCAAATATCAGAACCAAGCTGGTGCATAGTGCCATCCCCCCAGTGGGTGAAAAGCGGGGCAAGGAGGGAGGGAAGTTCACATGGTGTGGGTTCTGTATCGGGTGTAAAAATCGGAACACAAAAGGAAGAATGAGAACACTTAACTGTATCGTATCCAATAAAAACGGAGGGGAGTTTCGAATAAAAGGAAATTGTTCTTGTGAAAATGAGGGCATAATATACGTATTGGAGTGCCCTTGTGGACTCCAATACGTTGGCAGGACAGTGAGGAAGTTGAAAGTGAGGATCCAGGAACATATAGGGAATATCAAGAGAGGATTGATGAGCCAGTGTGTCAGCTCACTTCAAGCTCACGCATGGTAAGAACCCGCGGGGCTTGAAGTTTGCTGGAGTGGAAGTGGTTAAACCACACTGGCGAGGAGGCGACTCGCTGTTACAAATTAACCGGAAAGAAGTACAATGGATTTACCAACTAGGGACCTTGCAACCGAGCGGCCTGAACATAGAGTTCGATCTGAAGCCGTGTTTAGTGTAAAATATAGAATAAGAAGTGTTTTTTTCTGGGTGGAACTAATCAATGAGGTTTTTTTCTTTGTCCTGAGGACCTTTCAAGAAACGTCATAAGTAGTGACTGTTGATTGGGCGGTTGGATCATGTGATATGAATGTCAGGAATGGGAAAGAGGTGGGGTTGAGAGTTTTGGAGTAACGTGACCAGTAGTGGGCGGAGAGGAAATGACGTGATTGCGTGACGAATGGGATAAGAAAATTGTGAATGGCTTACCAATCGAGAGGCCTTCTGAGAATGTGGAATAAAGGCTGTGTAAATAGAAAGAAAATAGAAAGAAACAGAGGATGTATGTAATACATAAATGCGGTCCAGATGAAAGGGATAATAGAATGTACTAATGAGGCTTACATATATTATAAGGCTGTGGTAACATGATAGTGGAAAGTATAGTAGATAAGTGAAAAAATTTCTTACTATATAACCAATTCTTTTGTTGGGCATATTTGGCGTACGGCTGATATATAAAAAAAAAATTCTTAATTTTATTTTGTTTTTGTCGTGAGATTAATTCTCCTATTAAGCATATGTAAAAAGTATTGTATTTCATTGATGTATTTTAATATGATCTGATTGAGTTATGGCTCCCATAGTTTGGGAATGGGAAATTGGGCTATTTAAAGGGCCCTACTGTGGACATGCGCAGTTGTCGCCCCTGAGGAAGCCAGAGAGCGACACCCGGGTCGGGCAGGAACCTTATTGATTTTATCATTGTGATATGCCTGTTATCTACCCTTGTCTGTGTGTAGAATAAATTTGTTTTTATTAACAACTAAGAGGGTACTTCACTATATGCCGGTCATTTAATCTTAGAGAGGAGGCGGTCTGAGGAGGATCGAACCCTTTGAAAGAGGAGGACGAAGGCTAATACCCTGATTCATTCACTTGTGCATCGTATGACTAAATCACAAGCAGCGCGGTTTCAAACCTTTACTATATGACTTTCCAGTGTGAATTACCCACCACACTACACCGGAACCAGCAGCGCAGGTAACTGTCCGTGTTTTGGGACATAGGACTGACATTTTCTATTTTATTTTATTCTGTCAGTATTCTAGAATGCATGCACTTTGGGATACTTCTGCCACATATAGAAGGAAAGGCAGCAGCTTTCGCATCACTTTGGCATATTGCATGCACAGTTGAGTTTCATTATTATGAAAAGAGATGAGCAAATTTTTTATAAATTTGGTTGGATCCGAAAATATTTGCGGCGAATTACGTAAAAAAATAGCTATTTCCTGTCTGCTGAGAGCCTTTATAGTGGTGTAAAACACTGCGCCTTGTAGTAACACGGATAGGGAGTCTGCTTAGGTAGTGAAATAATACTGTCCGTATGACATGCAGATGACAGGCGTCGCTCTTAGAATTATGGGATTTTACTAGTTTATGACGTAAAGTCATGATTTTATGAAAGACACGGAGGCGAGTATTGCATCATCTTTCTTTACTGAAAGCCACAGCAGCAAAGAAAAACTGAAAACAAATTTACATATTGCCATAGCAACCGTCCCTCCCACCTTAGTCCTGTATATAATGTCCACAAGCCCCTAACACTTCCTCTTTCTTGGCGGATGCCACTCCAACCGGACCGGACACTGTATACTCCAAACTGAACCGCATGAAACCGGAACCATACGAACTTGAAACATCTCAGAAGAGACAACAGCAGTCTTCTTCCGGAACCTCTGGAAAAAAGGTAGACCTCTGATCCCGCAACCTTAGAACTGGAACAGGCCGAAGCTACATAACAGAAACGAGCGGGAATAATCCATCGGCGGATTCATCCTACGAAGAAAAGAAAATATGTGAAAGAGAATGCTCCATCTGGACGACACGTGCAAGCACGACAAATCAGCAAGAAAAAACACAATAATACAGAATATCACAAAAGAAACTGTACATCATAATAAACAATAACCCAAGGGGGGGAAAATACCTAAAAGGGAGGGCCTCCGTGTCTTTCATAAAATCATGACTTTACGTCATAAACTAGTAAAATCCCATAATTTTATTTCAAGACACGGAGGCTCTTATTGCAAGTTTAAAGCTGTAAAATAACCGAAGAAAAAGCATGTAGAGACGGGCGAAAATAGAATTCCTTAAAAGTAGAAGCCCGAGACCAGTCGGCGATCTTCATGATGTCCTCTAGATGAGCCCAAGACACCAACATAGAGGTGGAAGCAGCACTCCTAGTAGAATGGGCCGTGAAGACCGAGGTATCCACACCTGCTAGGGACATAGTCCATTTAACCCAACGCGCCAGCGTAGGGGTAGAAACCGGGCCAAACGGACGTCGATATGAGAGAAACAACTGAGGGATCCCCGCAGATCTATGCAAGGAGGTCCTAGCCTCATACTCCCGGAGACAATCGACCGGGCAAAGGTTCGGAAAAGCCGGAAAACTGGGATAAGAAACTGAACGGATATGTGTCTTGGTCCGACGGGAAATATTGAAAGTGACTCCCTCCGGCGAAAAAGACCTGGCGTCAAAATCTAAAGCCCTGACATCTGAGACTCTCTTGCAAGAGATAAGGCAAAAGAGGGTAACCAGTTTGGCCGAGAGCTGGCGAAGGGAAAGTTGAGAATTAGATGGCCAAGTAGAGAAAAGATCTAAAACCAAGGAAACATCCCAGGTAGAAGAAAAACGAGGCCGAGGAGGCCGAGACATACGAGATCCCTTAAGGAGACGGCATACCAGGGGATGATGACCCGCAGGACGTCCTTCGAATCCCTGGTGGAAGGAAGAAATCGCAGACCGGAAGAGATTTATCGTACGATACGCCTTACCTTCCTCAAATAATGATGTCAAAAACTCTAGGACGTGTGATACAGGGGCTGAAAGGGGATCCACACCTCGTGCCACGCACCAACCAGACCATGATCCCCAGGCCGCTCTATAGGCCCTCCTGGTGCCCGGAGCTCACGACTGTTCCAAGAGTCTATGAGCTGCATCCGAAAGATCCTCGCTTTGGCTGAGGCGCCCGATATTCTGCATGCCAGCAGGCGGAGAGATCCTTCTAACAGTAGTGGATGTCGCGTGCCTCCGGAGTCTAGGAGAAGATCTGGGTAGTCTGGAAGAAGAATCGGTGGTAGGATGAGTAGGTCCAGCAGGTGAGGAAACCACGACTGGGAAGTCCAAAACGGCACAATCAGCACCAACTCCGCTTGTTGATACCGCACCTGAGTCAAGACCCGGGGAAGCATCGCGAACGGTGGAAAAGCGTAGAGGAGAGGTCCGCGCCAATCCTGCAGGAATGCGTCCACTGCCTCTGCATCCGGATCCGGTCGCCAACTGAAGAAGCGCGGTAGCTGAGCGTTCAACCGAGAGGCAAATAGGTCGATATAGAATGGACCCCAGATGGATGAGATTTCTGAGAACACCAGCCCATCTAACTTCCAATCGCTGCCATCCCTGAGGTAACGAGAGTTCCAGTCCGCTTGGACATTCTGCAGACCAGGCAGATACTCCGCCACTACCGAAATTTCCTGGTTGAGACAGAAAGACCAGAACTCCTTGGCCAAATGAGACAACATGCTGGAGTGGGTACCTCCCATGAAGTTGACATACCGGACAGCAGACACATTGTCCATACGAAGGCGAATGCAGGCACTGGCAATGTCCTTGGCAAAACTGTGGATGGCGAAAGATCCGGCTAACAGCTCCAGGGCGTTGATATGGAGTGAGGCTTCCTCCTGAGACCAACGTCCCCCGGTTCCCATTCCCATTCCCATTCCAAGCCTGAAGATTCGAAATCCACCACTGCAGCTCGTCCCGAGTTTCCGAATCCAGCGAGATCGTGTCCGCGTATGAGGCACCAGATTGAAGGTGTGCGTGTTTCAGGCGCTGAAGAGCCCGGTAGTGGAGGGGGGCCGGAAACACCGCCTGAATTGAAGAGGAGAGGAGTCCTATGATCCGAGCCAGATGGCGAAGTGTAATACGGGGGGTAACCAACGTCTTGCGTAGTTCTTTGCGGATGGACCGGAGTTTTGACTGGGGAAGGCTGAGAGTCTCCGAGACGGAATCCACTGAGAAACCGAGGAATTCCATAACTCTGGAGGGAGTCAATAAAGACTTCTCGTGGTTGATGAGGAAACCCAATCGAGATAGAAGATCCATCGTCACTTGCAACTGAGAAAGAAGAACAGAAGGATCCTGATCCATTAGAAGTATATCGTCCAGGTAGATGATCAACCTGATTCCGCGACTGCGGAGCCAAGCGACTACCGGACGCATAAGCTTGGTGAAGCACCAAGGGGCTGACGACAGGCCGAAGGGGAGGCAAGAGAAACGCCATATCTGCCCTTTCCAACGGAAACAGAGAAGGTCCCTGGAGGGAACAGCGACCGGTACGGTGAGATAGGCGTCCTTCTAATTTCACCATCCAATCTCTCTTGAGGAGCAGATCCCTGAGGAGGTGAATACCCTCCATCTTGAAGTGCCTGTAGCGCACAAATCTGTTCAAGGGTTTGAGATTTATGACGGGGCGCATCTGTCCCCCTTTCTTCCGTACGAGGAAGATACTGCTGAGCAGGCCCACTGAAGAGAATGGGACCTGCTCGATGGCGTTCTTGTGAAAGAGTTCTGTTAGTTCCTTGTCTATGGCCTGAGACGTGGCCCCGGAGGATGGGATAGGAGGGGGAAACGGGATATGATGTGGGACCTGGACCAGTTCTATCTGGAATCCCCGTATTGTGGATAGAACCCAACCGTCTGATGTGATCGACTCCCAGGCATGAGAAAAAAGTTGGAGTCTGCCCCCTACACAAACTGGAGAAAAAGGAAGATGAGGGAGACTTACCAAGGGGACGACGGAATCCGGAACCTCCTCTGAAAGGCCTGCGGCTAGGTGCACCTCGGGACGGGAAGAAACTTTGCGACTGCCTGGAGTCCTGGAAGGAGGGTCGCTGAGAGAAAGGTCTTTGACCGTAGGAGCCTCTACCCGAACCACGGGCGTGGAATGAAGAGCGGCCGGCCGAACGGCCCCTGTAACTGCCGGCCCTTGAGGAAAAACGGCTCTGGAACACTCTCCTCATGGACGACTGTGCCTTGTCCAGAGCAGTAAAGGCACCCACGAATCTGCCCATGTCCTTAATGAAGGGCTCTCCAAACAAAAGACCCTGTGCTTCACCTGCGGCCTCAGTGAGGGCAAGATTGACTAGTTTTGGTTCAATTTTGAACAGAATAGCTTTACGCCGTTCTATCGACAGGGAACTATTGGCATTGCCCGCAATACATATGGCTCGCTGGGCCCATCCCCGGAGTTCTTCCGGATCTATGGGCGTATTAGCCTCTCTGGCGATTTCCGCCATCTCAAAAATTTTTGTCAACGGACCAAAGACGTCCAGGAGCTTGTCCTGGCACGCTTTAAGGGCCGATTCCAAACCCCTTATAGGGTTCCACCCAGATTTTGCTAAAAACTGGACCATTTTGGGGTCCACAGTTGGGGTCTCGCAGACCTTGTTTGCAATAATGGGTCTAGGGCACTCGGCCTTCAGCTTGTTACGCGCCTCCTTAGACAGAGGGCAACGTACACGTGCCTCCAGGTATTGGGCTACGTGATCAAGCGGGAGCCATTCGGCGGATCTGGGGTGGTGGAGACTGTCAGGGTCAAAAAGGGGATCCCCTAGAGGGTCGGTTAAGACACCAGATGGTCCTTGAAAAACATCCGCAGATGAAACGCCAGGAGGCGTCGGGATGGGAGCCGAAATAGGATCGGCCGGGGCATAATCAGACAGATCTCCATCAGGGTAATCCATATCCTCACATCTAACCTCCTTCTCAGAGTCGACATCAGAGTCGATCTCTAACTCAGTTTGTGCTCTGGCGCACTTCCAATTCCTCGCCCGTTCTGCCTGGCGGGATGAGGCTCTCTTGCGCGAGGTCGCGCTCTCAGGGGTGGCATTGGACTCACCAATCAAGTTTGTTCTGGAGGCGTGAGGTACAGGTAAATCGGGCTGCGCCGTGTCACTGAAGACAGTAGGGCGAGCATAGAGGGCATCCGAGATGGATTTGGTAAGGGACGTGGTAACGGAGCCCATAGCGGCCATGATGGCCTCAGAGACAGAACGCTGGAAAGCATCCGCAGAAAAAGCGGAGCCACCAGGTGCAGGATTAGGTGAGGAGACGGAGTCTCTGCCTGCTTCCAAGCTCTGTGAAGGGGTATGGCCAGAGGGATGAGACATCATTGCAGTGTTAATGATTCACTATCAGGCCTATAATACAATGAGGGGAAGTAAATCCCAGGGGATAACACACCTAACCTGAAGGAAGGAGAGAAAAACTCACAGTGGGTAGTCACCCAGCAGTGAGAAGGAGCAGGGAGAGAGCAGGAAGAAACCACACTGAGAAGCAGGGAGGGGGCGTGGCTAAAATCGGAACAATAAGAAAAACCAGAGGGAAAAGGTAATAGGCAGATGGATAGAAAACAAGAGATAGGCTACTACAAAATGGCCGCCGAAATCTCGTGGCCGGCCGAGATCCCGCGAGACTACGGGACTAAGCTAGCAAGTGGCTGCAAGAGGATGACAAAGCAGAGAGAGAGCTCGGATTCCCCCCCCCCCCCCCCCACCGGGTAAGTGAAGGGGAGAGAGGAAAAGAGAGTGTGTGTCCCAGAAAGAACAATCAATAAGCCCCCTCAGATCCCAGCCATTGCGGCAGGACAGCAAAATATTTCCCTCCCCCCTTCACAGGGAGGGAAAGGGAGACAGAATAACTGCACCTAAAATAGGGGAAAGATACTGAAATGCCTGTAGACAAACAAATCTAAGTGCCCCAATAAGAAAGTGTGGGCACCCAAACGAATAAGATCAACAAAATATATATACATATACCATACAATAATCAGAAATATGCTGCTAGACAAAACAGGTACTTATCTCTGTGGCAGCAGCAAAGAAAGAGGAAGTGTTAGGGGCTTGTGGACATTATATACAGGACTAAGGTGGGAGGGACGGTTGCTATGGCAATATGTAAATTTGTTTTCAGTTTTTCTTTGC
The DNA here is from genome assembly GCF_905171765.1 of Bufo bufo. Taxonomy (NCBI): domain Eukaryota; kingdom Metazoa; phylum Chordata; class Amphibia; order Anura; family Bufonidae; genus Bufo; species Bufo bufo. The sequence goes on from NC_053389.1 coordinate 308,534,831, forward strand.
TGCTGTGGCTTTCAGTAAAGAAAGATGATGCAATAAGAGCCTCCGTGTCTTGAAATAAAATCACTGCACACTTCACTTATTAGGGCAGTCACGGGGCCAAAACTGATCAAATAACTCAACTATGAACTCAGCCTTATAGATCGATGTTTACATGACAAAACAGTATAGAAAGGTTATTGAATATAAATGTTAGGACAATTAGAAAACTGAAAAAATTTATGCAGCCCTCCTAAGCAGTGAGAGAAGAGTTAGCTGGCATTCCAATTTTTTTTTACAATTGTTGTCACCCTAAAGATAATGATGTAGGTGTGCAGGTCGCCCAAGCCATCCAACTTAAATCAAGCAACTTTGAGGCTTACTGGCTCTCAGTCAGATAAGAGCTGGTCTTGAATGTCTCATTGCATACAAGGCTGCCATTGTAAGGTATGCTGACTACCTGTCTCATGGACAGATTGTTGGCTTGTACCCAGCTTTTGGCATATAGCCTTTGTGTGATTATTTGTTATAGTTAATGAAATTGTGGTGGAATATGTGCATAATACATTGCAGATTTTTCCAAATTTATTGGGAATATTCAGCAAAAAATTTGTGAAATATTGCAAATTTGAATATTGCCTATGCCGCTCATCACTAATATTGATGAGGTGAAAGCAGCATGAGGAGACCACAGAGTAGCCCAATGACAGAGTGTGGAGGTGGTGGCGGCAGCATCAGGAGGAGGCCACAGAGTGGCACAATGACAAAGTCTGGAGGTTGCGACAGCAGCAGCATCAGGAGAAGCAGGATACCACAGAGTGGCAAGGTGACATAGTGTGGAGATGGCAGTAGCAGCATCAGGATACCACAGAGTGGCAAGGTGACATAGTGTGGAGATGGTAGTAGCAGCAGCAGCATCAGGATACCAAAGAGTGGAAAGGTGACATAGTGTGGAGATGGCAATAGCAGCAGCAGCATCAGGATACCACAGAGTGGCAAGGTGACATAGTGTGGAGATGGCAGTAGCAACAGCATCAGGATACAACACAGTGGCAAGGTGACATAGTGTGGAGATGGCAGTAGCAGCAGCATCAGGAAACCACAGAGTGGCAAGGTGACATAGTGTGGAGATGGCAGCAGTAGTAGCATCAGGAGCATACCACAAAGTGGCAAGGCGACATAGTGTGGAGATGGCAGCAGCAGTATCAGGATGCCACAGAGTGGCAAGGTGACATAGTGTGGAGATGGCAGTAGCAACAGCAGCATCAGGAAACTACAGAGTGGCAAGGTGACATAGTGTGGAGATGGCAGCAGTAAGAGGAGCAGGAGGATATGACAGAGTGGCAAGGTGACATAGTGTGGAGATGGCAGTAGCAGCTGCATCGGGAGACTACAAAGTGACCCCGTGACAGAGTGGGGCAGTGGGTGGCAATACCAGTACCTGCTAACGAACGTGGGTAAAAGAAGGAGCACTTGGCATCAGATGTGTGGCATGGGGTGGGCTGCAGCATTAGAGTAGTAACTGAGGCAGGTAGTCAAAAGAAACCGATCTCTTTTATCAAAGTGTCGGTGTGGCACCATGGATGATCTAGTCTGATGCATCAGGAATTAATGGTTGGAAATCCTGGCTGATCCACGCCTGATTCATCTTGACAAAGGTCAGTCTCTCCACATTTTGGGTGGACAGGCGAGTTCTCCTTGGGATAACTATGGCCCCGTCGCACTAAACACCCGCTATGATGCCACACTACTGGCCGGGCAGGACAGCTTTTCCAGGGCAAACTCTGCTAGTTGCGGCCACAAATCCAGTTTGGCTGCCCAATAGTCCAGTGGATCTTCAATGTGGGTTGGCAGGGTACTGTCTAAGTATGCCACCACCTTCTGGTTCAGGTCCTGCTCCAGGTCTACCTGCTGCTGCTGGTGAGTAGTTTCTTCACTATGCGGGTGAGGAAAGCTACTCATCAGTGACTGTAGACTCAGGCTGCTGCTGCTGATGGAGCTGGTACTGCATAGGATGTCTCTGTAGTATTTCAGTTTGTCCTCCCTCTCAGTGGGTGCAAAAAAGGCCCCCATTCTGGGGTGCAACAAGGAGGAGAGCCAGAAGTCATCCTTCTGCCGAATGGTGACAATTCGGCTGTCACTACGCAAGCAAGTGAGCATGCATCGGGCCATTTGTGAAGGTGACTCGGAGGGACTCCCTGCCTCCATCTCCACTGCATACTGCCACGGTGTGTCTGGGTCCTCTGTCTCATCTTCTCCTGTCACCTGAGTAGAAAAACCACCCATTTCGCTACACATTGACTGTGTTCCAATGTCCTCATCCCTTTCCAGTTAAGCCCCCACAGGGCTAAAGTGGCCGTAAGATCTAGGCACCACGTCTCCAGTCCCCTGAACAGCCATTGTTACCACCATCTGTTCCAGGACATGAAGCAGTGGAATGACGTTGTTCATCGCATAGTCATAGCGACTGACAAATAACGTGGCATCCTCAAAGAGCCTGAGCAAACGGCAGGTGTCACGCATGAGCTGCCACTGGCTGACATTGAAGTTACACAGGGAAGTACTCCTATCTGCTTGCATCATCAAGAAATCGTTCATGGCCTTACTCTGTTCTTATAGTCGGTCCAACATATGGAGGATGGAATTCCAATGGGAGGAAACGTCGCATATCAGCCTATGTTGGGGGATGCCGTTCTGCCGCTGCAGCTTAAGGAGGGGGTGCTTTGTTGTGTACAAGTAGCTGAAGTGCATGCAAAGTTTCCTGGCCATTTTAAGGATGTCTTGCAGATGGATGTAAGACTTCAGGAACAGCTTGACAACCAAATTTAACACGTGTGCCATGCAGGGAGCATGGGTCAGCCTTCCTCGATGCAGCACCAACACAATGTTCTTCCCGTTGTCAGTCACCATGGTTCCGATTTTGAGTTGTCGGGGAGAAAGCCAGGATGCGATTTCTTGATGAAGAACACAGAGCAGTTCCTCCCCTCTGTGACTCTGTTTGCCCAGGGAAACGAGGCGCAGAACAACGTGACACCGCCATGCCCTGCACATGTGATATGCTGGAGGGACACTGTGACTTGTCCCTGCAGTGGAGGCTGAGGAAATGGTGGAGGGATAAAGAGGCAGAGGCGGACATTGTTGCAGGATCAACGGAGTTACAACATTGTGGCGGAAGTGTGTGTGTGCCACTGGGTGATGCAGCGGTTGCTGCGGCAGGCTGGACCACCACATCGGAGCCACGGTTCTCCCAGGCCACTTTATGGTAACGCTGCATATGTTGATGCAGGGCCGTAGTGCCAATATTGGCACCCTGGCCACGCTTCACCTTCTGCCCACATATTCTACATATGGCCATGTTAACCTCCTCCGGCGGATTAACAATAAACTGCCACACGGCCGAGTAGGTGATTTTACCCCCAAAAGTCTGCACTGACTGACTGCTACCGCTACTGCCTCCATAAACCCCTGAACCACTACTTCCTGGGCAGGTAGGCTGCTGCGAAGCAGGTGGTCTACACCTGACATGTTTGGCTCCCGACCTGCAACTGCTGCCACCCTGCTGACTCCCAGCCATGCTACCACCTTGCTAACTCACAGGCAAGCTGCCACCCTCTTCTCCTGATGATGATGAAGCCCCTTCTGCACCCAGCTCCCAAGTGCGATCGGCTTCATCATTATCGAGTAGTTTCCTTAACGGTCTCTGTCTCAGGAGCCTGACCGCTCGCAACAACACCTCCCACGGCACTCTCCTCATCACTACTTTCCCGCCTAGCGGAGGAAGCAGCGGATGTCTCCTCTAGATCTTGGCTGGGCAGTATCTGCTGACTGTCCTCTAGTAGCTCGTCCTCACTGTATAGTGGAGCTGAGCCTACAGCATATAATACTTCTCGCGGTGAGGGAACAGAAAAGGACAGAGGCAGGTTGAGGACAGGTGAGTGCACAGGGCCTGCTCCTGGGCCATGCCAACTAAGGGTTGTGTCTGACGAACCCACTGACTGTTGGCTGGGGGTGTCTGATGTTACTTGGGATGAAGTGGATGACCGAGTTAACCAATCAAGAACCGCTGGGTTGCTGGTCAAGACACGACCACTAGATGACACCGGGAGCTCAGGCCTCTCGCTGCGACTCCTACTGCCACGCCCCCTTACTCTGCTTCAACCTCTGCCTGCGCCAGAAACATTTATGCCTCTGCCACTCCTCTGTGCATGGCCTGGCTCTTCTCTGTCTGACATACATTTAGCTGAGCTAAATAAAGTAAAAGCAAATTAAAACCACCCTAAAAACGACAAAAATATTTTTCTTTCTGTACTGAAATAGGCCAGTAAACGCATTCAACACATATAACTGCAGAAGTGAACTGAGAATATATTTTTCTTTTTGTACTGAAATAGGCCAGTAAACGCTTTTAGCAGAAATAAATGCACCAGTAAAGTGCGTATATATTTTTCTTTCTGTACTGAAATAGGCCAGTAAACGCTTTCAACACATAACTGCAGAAGTAAAATGAGAATTTTTTTCTTTTTTTACTGAAATAGGACAGTAAACGCTTTTAGCAGAAATAAATGCACCAGTGAAATGCTTATATATTTTTCTTTATGTACTGAAATAGGCCAGTAAATGCTTTCAACACATATAACTGCAGAAGTGAAATGAGAATATTTTTTTCTTTTTGTACTGAAATAGGACAGTAAACACTTTTAGTAGAAATAAATGTAGAAGTGAACTGAGAATATATTTCTCTTTTTGTACTGAAATAGACCAGTAAACGCTTTTAACACAAATAACTGCAGAAGTGAAATGCGCATATATTTTTATTTTTCCACAGATATACCGTATTTTTCGCTTTATAAGACGCACCTGATGATAAGACGCACCTAGACTTTTGAGGAGGAAAATAAGAAAAAAAATATTTGAACCAAAAGGTGTGCTTTTGCGGGGTTTTGAACTAATGGTGGTCTGTGGATGACGCACTGTTATGGGGGGACCTGTGGATGACACTGTTATGGGGGATCTGTGGATGACGCACTGTTATGGGGGGACCTGTGGATGACGCACTGTTATGGGGGACCTGTGGATGACACTGTTATGGGGGGACCTGTGGATGACACTGTTATGGGGGGACCTGTGGATGACACTGTTATGGGGGGACCTGTGGATGACACTGTTATGGGGGGACCTGTGGATGACACTGTTATGGGGGGACCTGTGGATGACGCACTGTTATGGGGGATCTGTGGATGACGCATTGTTATGAGGGGGATGTGTGGATGATACACTACTATGGGGGATGTAGCATCATATATAGCATCTTATGTAATGGGGGTCACTATTCACACAGGGACAATATACTGTGACACATATGATACTGTGACTAGCATAGGATCATCTTATGCTGGTCACAGTATCATATGTGTCACAGTATATTGTCCCTGTGCGACTAGTGACCCCCATTACACCACAGGGCACACAGTAGACTTTATATGTAAAATCTTTTAATGGCTCTGCTTTCTTCTATACCAGTACTCACTATAAAAGCAGCAGTCCGGCCAGCACGTGACGTCACTGACTCAGTCACGCTCCTGCCAGCTTCATTAATGAAGTGGGAGGAGCATGACCGAGTGAGTGACGTCACGCGCCGGCTGGACCGCTGCTTTCATAGTGAGTACTGGTATAGAAGAAAGCAGATTGTAATGAAGCAGTTTTTATATGTAAAGTCTATAATCTTCAAGCAGTATCTCTGCTTTTAACTAGGGCAATCCTCTGTAGTGCAACTCACTATGAAAGCGGCAAGCAGGGCGGCAGCGTAACCTCGCGATGCTCACTCATTCACGCTCCTCCCACTTCCTTCATGAATGAGTGAGCATCGCGAGGTTACGCTGCCGCCCTGCCTGCCGCTTTCATAGTGAGTTGCACTACAGAGGATTGCCCTAGTTAAAAGCAGAGATACTGCTTGAAGATTATAGACTTACATGTGAAAATTGCTGTGAGCGGAGCCCGATGTATTACAGTACAGTGACTGCATCGGGCCCCGCCGCGAGTGTTGCCAGCCTCCGTCCCCTCCTCCCACCCCTCTTATACATCGCGGCTTGCGATGTATCAGCGTCAGCAAAGTAAACATGGCAGTGTTCGCTTTATAAGACGCACTGCCATTTTCCCCCCACTTTTGGGGGGGAAAAAGTGCGTCTTATAAAGCGAAAAATACGGTAAGTCACTAAAGGCTTTTCAACATAATACTTGCATCCTTAGAACATGAACAAATTGCTGGAATGCAATGGCTATTTGGATCCCCAAATAATGTTTCCCTGCACTTGTAAATCGCTGTCCCTAGCGACTTCAGACGTCTCTCCCTGCACTAAGATGCTGTGAAATTATTCCTCCCTATCCTTTCCCTGCGCTTATAAATCATTTTTTCAGTTTTTTTTTCACAATGAGGTTTTTCCTATTGCTGTCCCTAGTCCTTCTCATGTCAGTCCCTGCACTCAGAACGTTGGAAAATTTCTGACTCTAAGATGGCCACCGTATTTATAGGGCTGTGAGATCACAGGGCTGGCTACTGATTGGCATGGCATTATGGGTTAGCCCGCCTTCCCAGAGTTCCTTGCCTCATGCCCTCACACGTGTAGCCGCCATTGTAGCTGCCATTTTAGGAAAAATAGCGATTCGTTACCATGAAGCGCAAGGAAATTTGCATTCGTTGCGAATTGAATTTTTCCTGAAATTCTGATGAAATTCAACTTTGTCTTATTCGATTCGCTCATCTCTAATTATGACCACCAGCTCATATTCCGAGTAAACGCTGTGTGCAGCATGAGCAGCAGCTAGACAGGCTGGGAGTGACTCAGTAAAGTCCTGGTAGGTTGCTTCAGGTATTTGGAGCCATGGTGGCTGCAGTACATGCCACAACTGGTGGAGGGAGCTTGGGGAGGATCCATGAAGCAAACATGATCAAGGTGGTCCCACAAATGCTCAATTGGGTTCAAGTCTAGGGAACTAGAGACCAGGGTAGTACTTGGAAGTATTGGTCATGCTCTTCCAACCAATGTCAGATATTTCTAGCCATGTGACATGTTGCATTGTCTTGCTGAAAGATCCTATCACCCCCAGGGAAGACAATCAGCATGTATCGGGGCATGAAATCTGCATGGGTGTATTTATACCCAAATCAGTTTAGAGTGCCTTCTAAATGGATAAGTAGGCCCAGAGAATGCCACAAAAATATTCCTCGGACCATAAGGCTTCCACCACCAACTTGTGTTCATCTAACAATGGTTGCAAGGTGTTTGTTCTCTGATGTTTTTCGTCTGACATACCAAAGTCCATCTATTTCATGAAGCAGAAAATGTAACTCATCAGAGAAATCAACCCTTTGACAATCAGTGGAGGTCCAATTCTAATACTGCTGCGAAAATTGAAGCCTTTTCCACCAATACAACTTAGTTAGCAGAGGTGCAGTGACCATCAGTCTGCTTAAGAGCCTAATACATAGTTGGGTTTGCTGAACTTTTGTTTTAGATGCATGTTTTTGAATGTGGCCCCCCAGAAACTTCTTCGCAAAACCCTCACTCCTGTGGCTAGTAAAGATCGCTCTCTCAGGGGAGGCCCTGCATCCACTCCATTTGTTTCCTACAGTGTCACTGTTTACTGTATAATTAGAGATGGCCTTGTAGTTCGCCCGGCGGTCGTTTTTCATTGCGAACACATGGCGATATTCGCACGCGACATATTTTTTTGCATAGCGCCGAATTTTGACCCATGACACATACATTAGGTGGGACAGATCAGCCAGTTGAGACGTTTCAGCACATGGACACACCCCCTACCCAATAAATAAACCCGATCTGGCAGCCATTTTACATTCAGTTTTTTGCCAATGTAGGGAGAGGTTGCTGTGTGGAGCAGGGACAGACTGTTAGTGACACCAAACGCTAGCTAATAGGGCCACAAAAGTCCTTTTAAGGACTGATATAGGTGTTCTATCAATAGGTGTGACATACAGAGGGGTGTGATATACTTATAATATATTTTCTAACATAGAAAGTATATTATAGTGCATTTGTATTCTGCAGAAGTTGTGTGCGGTTCTGCTGTGATAACTAATTGCAACTGGTGTAATATACCTGTTGCACAAAAAAAAAAACTGATTGAGGGGTGTGATATACCTATAATATACCTTCTAACATAGAAAATATACTATAGTGCATTTGTATTGTGCAGCAGTTGTGTGCGGTTCTGCTGAGATACCACAGCTAGATAGAGGGACAAACGCTATTGGAATAAGTAATTGAAACAGGTGTGATATACCTGTTGCCCCCCAAAAGAAACAGATAGAGGGGTGTGATATACCTATAATATACCTTCTAACATAGAAAGTATATTATAGTGCATTTGTATTGTGAAGCAGTTGTGTGCGGTTCCACTGAGATACAGCAGCTAGATAGAGGGACAAACGCTATTGGAATAACTAATTGCAACTGGTGTTATATACCTGTTTGCCGCAAAATAATATATATATCTGATTGAGGGGTGTGATATACCAATAATATACGTTCACATATAAAGTATATTATAGTGCAATTGTATTGTGAAGCAGTTGTGTGCGGTTCTGCTGAGATACCGCAGCTAGATAGAGGGACAAATGCTATTGGAATAACTTATTGCAACGGGTGTTATATACCTGTTTGCCACCAAAAAAAATCTGATTGAGGGGTGTGATATACCTATAATATACCTTCTAATATAGAAAGTATATTATAGTGCATTTGTAATGTGCAGCAGTTGTGTGCGGTGCTGCTGAGATACCGCAGCTAGATAGAGAGAGGAACGCTATTGGAATAAGTAATAGCAACTGGTGTGATATACCTGTTGCCCCCCCAAAAAAAATCAGATTGAGGGGTGTGATATACCTCTAATATACCTTCAAACATAAAAAAGTATATTATAGTGCATTTGTATGGTGCAGCAGTTGTGTGCGGTTCTGCTGAGATACCGCAGCTAGATAGAGGGACAAAAGCTATTGGAACCACTAATTCAACAGTTGTGATATACCTGTTGCCCCCCAAAAAAACTGAAAGAAGGGTGTGATATACCTATAATATACCTTCTAACATAGAAAGTATATTATAGTGCATTTATATAGTGCAGCAGCTGTGTGCGGTTCTGTTGAGATACCGTAGCTATATAAAGGAACAAACGCTATTGGAATATCTAATTGCAACTGGTGTGATATACCTATTGCCCCAAAAAAATTGGATTATGGGGTGCGATACACCTGCTTCCACAAAATACTGATTGTGGAGTCTGATACACTGACTTCCACAAAATATTGATTGAGGGGTGTGATACATCAGGTTCCACCAAATATAGATTGAGGCCTGCGATACACCAGCATCCACCAAATATTGATTAAGGGTTTTGATATACCAGCTTCCAGCAAATACTCATTATTGGGTTCTATATACCTGTTTCCACAAAATACTGATACAGGGTATTGATATACCGGCTTCCACCAAATATTGATTGAGGCCTGCTGCACACCAGCTTCCCCCAAATATTGATTGAGGGCTTCGATACACCGTCTTCCACCAAATATTGATTAAGGGGTTCGATACACCGGCTTCCACCAAATATTGATTAAGGGGTTTGATTTACCAGCTTCCAGCAAATACTCATTATTGGGTTCTATATTCCTGTTTCCACAAAATACTGATAGAGGGGAATGATATACCGGCTTCCACCAAATATTGATTGAGGCCTACGATACACTAGCTTCCCACAAATATTGATTAAGGAGTTTGATTTACCGGCTTCCAGCAAATACTCATTATTGGGTTCTATATTCCTGTTTCCACAAAATACTGATAGAGGGTATTGATATACCGGCTTCCACCAAATATTGATTGAGGCCTGTGATACACCAACTTCGAATAAATATTGATTAAGGGGTTTGATTTACCAGCTTCCAGCACATACTCATTATTGGGTTCTATATACCTGTTTCCACAAAATACTGATAGAGGGTATTGATATAGCGGCTTCCACCCAGGACCCAGATCAGCCCAAGGAGGGTGGTCCCTGCTGTTGCTGTCTACTCCAAGATTTCTAATGTCAGTGGTAGTGAAGGTGACGATGATGACATGTCGATGGACGTCACGTGGCTGCCCACAATAGAGGAACAGGAGGGGAGTTCAAAGGGAGAGACGGAGCAGCAGACTAGGAGGAGAAGGAGGAGAATCATGCAGAACTCGCAGTGCACAGGAGGCAAAAAGCAGACTGCAAATGTATCTGGAGAAACCCATCCACCATGCACGGTCACATCTGGCGCTCCCAGGATGCCGGCACATGGCTCCGCAGTGTGGGCTTTTTTTAATGTGTCAGCTGCTGACAATAGTGTTGCCATCTGCAGCCTGTGCTGTCAACGCATAAGTTGCGATAAACCCAACACTCACCTAGGGACGACCGCCTTAAGAAGGCACCTGGCCTCCCATCACTGACCCTGTGGGAGCAACACAATCAGACCTACAAAGCCACACTCCCGGCCCTCCATGTCCTGCCTCTTCTCTTTCTCCTTCTCCTCTCTCCTCCCAGTTGTCCTCCACCTTCCACCGCGCTGTTGTCGCGTTCATCTGGCAAAAGGCAGGCTTCCGTGTCCCAAATGTTCGAACGTAAAAAGGTGATGATGCCGCAAAACCCGCCGGCTTGTCGGAACTGCTAGCCCGCCAATTACTTCCATATAAACTGGTGGACTCGGAGGCCTTTAGAAAATTTGTGGCCATTGGCACACCGCAATGGAAGTACTTGGAAGGAAATATTTCTCCCAGATGGGCATCCCAGAGCTATATTTCAATGTTTAGCGGCAAGTGAAGGTATATCTGGAACACAGTGTCGGTGCCAAGATACATATGACCACAGACACGTGGTCTCGCAAACACAGGCAGGGAAGGTACATAACTTTTACTGCCCACTGGGTGAACCTTCTGATGGCTGTCAAGCATGCAACCAGTGGCACCCGTGTGGATTCGGTGTTACCGCCACGGATTGCATGCAGGCCTACCTCTTCTTCTCCTCCTCCTACTCCATCCTTCGTCTACTCCTCGGCTGACTCCTCTTTTTCCACTGCTACCGCCTTTTTCGCTGCATGCCCTTAGCTCCCCAGAACCTATTCGACATGCCAGGTGAGACGTTGCCATGCTGTGCTGCGGCTGTTGTGCCTGGAAGCCAAGAGCCACACCTGTCCTGCACTCCTTTCAGCTCTGCGGTCACAGTTCGATCAGTGGCTAACCCTGATCAATTTGACAGTTGGTAAAGTGGTGTGCGACAAGAGTTCCAATCTACTGAGCGCACTGAAACAGGGCAAAATGACACACGTGCCGTGCATGGCACACATCCTGAACTTAGTCGTGCATCGATTTGTTGCCAAATACCCCGGGGTCCAGGACGTCTTGCGGCAGGCCAGCAAAATCTCTGGCCATATTAGAAGATCTTACACGGCCATGGATCGCCTTGCTGACGTTCAGCGGCGACACCACTTGCCAGTCACACATCTGATTTCTGACTGCCCGACGTGATAGAACTCCACCTTGTATATGCCTGATAGGCTGCTCCAGCAGAAACGTGGCGTTAGCGACTACCTGTACGAACTCTGCGGCAGGACAGGTTCTGGGGAGCTTGTTTTTTTTCACTGCGCCAGTGGCTACTCATGCGCGACGCATGCAGACTTCTGCGGCCATTTGATGAGATCACCAAACTGGTCAGTCGCAGCCAGGACGCCATCAGTGACATTGTACCATACACCTTCTTTCTGGAGAGTGCATTGCGTTGTGTCATTGATCAAGCCATCGAGGAGCAGGAGCAGGAAGATGAGGAAATCGCTATGCTGAATGAATTCCCAGGGGGCGTTACTCCATCTGAGACAAGTCAGCAGGAGTCTGAAGAGGAGTCATAGGAGGATGGTGCCTGGGGGGAGGAGGAGGAGCAAGAAGAGCAGGCTTTAAACTTTTTGGGGATCCCTGGTGTTGTCCGTGGATGGGAGAAGGAGACCGAGGACGATATTCTCCTGGGCGATGAGCAGGAGCCAGGCCGCTCCACCGCTTCCAATTTAGTGCAAATGGAGGCCTTCATGCTCCAGTGTTTGAACCTCGTATAAAAAGCATAAAGGGCAAGGACCAGTACTGGGTAGCAACGTACTTAGACCCCCGGTACAAACACAAAATGGCGGACATGTTACCAGCATCAAAGAATGCAGCATCTCCAGGCCTTGCTTCGAGAGATGCAGCATTCTGCTGTTGCGGGCACTGGCAGAGGAATTTCCACCCTATGCTATAGAACATGACTACTAGGTGTGCAGCCTTGACCTGTGTCCAGAGCTGGCACAATTTTCCATGTAACTCTTAGCTTGCCCCTCGTCTAGTGTCCTGTACGAAAGGACGTTAAGCGCAGCAGGGGAGTTTGTGACCGATAAGCACACTCGCCTAGCTCACGACAGTGTGTACTGCCACATTTCTAAACATGGATCTCGGAGAAATTCAACACCTGTGACGACCACATTTAATTGAATTTCCTCATGACAGCCTACACATATCCACAACTACTCAAAATAAATACTGGTCCCAGTCTTATGTAAATACAGCGGCATAAAAGGCCTTTTCTGTCCGGTGAATGCCTAATGTTTGGGTCCACGGAGGAAATCAACACCTGTGATGACCAGAGGGGGGATTTCGTTAGCCATGTTTTTAATCCAATTTCTTATTTTTAGTTCATTTAAACATATATATTTTACATGTATTTGTACTGGCCTGCAGTAAAATTAATATCCATTGACAGTGTAATATACCTCCGGCCACATAATCACTGGATCTTTTATGTACGTTGAATGCTTAATTTTGGGGCCTGTAATCTAACTGGCCAACAGTAAAATTGTTATATGGTGACCGCCTAATGTACCTCCAGCTACATAATCACTTGATGTTTTCAGTCCTGTAAATTAATAATTATTGGGGCCTATAGTCCACTGTCCTGCAGTAAAATTGATATCCATCGACCGTCTAATATACCTCCAGCCACATAATCACTTGACCTTTTATGTACGTTGAATGCATAATTTTTGGGGCCTGTAATCTAACTGGCCAACAGTAAAATTGTTATACGGTGATCGCCTAATGTACCTCCGTCTACATAATCACTTGATGTTTTCTGTCTGGTAAATGCCTAATGTTTGGGGCCTATACTACACTGGCCTGCATTAAAATTGTTATTCAATGACCGTCTAATATACCTCCAGCCACATAATCACTTGATGTTTTCTGTCTGGTGAATGAATAATTTTTGGGTCCTATAGTCCACTGGCCTGCATTAAAATTTATATTCATCAACCGTCTAATATACCTCCAGCCACATAATCACTTGATCTTTTATGTACGGTGAATGCATAATTTTTGGGGCCTGTAATCTACCTGGCCAACAGTAAAATAGTTATACGGTGACCGCCTAATGTACCTCCAGCTACATAATCATTTGATGTTTTCTGTCCGGTGAATGCCTAATGTTTGGGGACTGTACTCCACTGACCTGCAGTTAAATTGATATCCAATGACCGTTTAATATACCTTCAGCCACATAATCACTTGATTTTTTCTGTCCGGTGAATGAATAATTTTTGGGACCTGTAATCTAACTGGCCAACAGTAAAATAGTTTTACGGTGACCGCCTAATGTACCTCCAGCCACATAATCACTTGATGTTTTCTGTCCGGTGAATGCCTATTGTTTGGGGCCTGTACTCCACTGGCCTGCAGTAAAATTGATATCCAATGACCGTCTAATATACCTCCAGCCACATAATCACTTTATGTTTTCTGTCCGGTGAATGAATAATTTTTAGGGCCTATAGTCCACTGGCCTGCAGTAAAATTGATATCCATCTACCGTCTAATATAGCTCCAGCCACATAATCAATTGATCTTTTATGTATGGTGAATGCATAATTTTTGGGCCAGTAATCTAACTGGCCAACCGTAAAATTGTTATACAGTGACCACCTAATGTACCTCCAGCTAAATAATCACTTAATGTTTTCTGTCCGGTAAATAAATAATTTTTGGGGCCTGTAGTACACTGGCCTGCAGTAAAATTTATATCCAATGACCGTCTATTATACCTTCAGCCACATCATCACTTGATCTTTTCTGCCCGGTGAATGCCTAATATTTAGGGACTGTACTCCCGTGGTCTAAAATAATTTTTTCTTGGCTCCAGCAGGGCACATTTTTGACAGTTTCCCTTTAAGACGCATAAAAATGGCCCCTGATTAAAAGACATTTTTTGTGGGAATTTTAGCCATTGATCCCCCTCTGGTATGTCACTGTCCATGTTGTGGGGTGATTTGTGTATTTCTAGTAAGTATTTGGTGGATGCAAATATGACCTGAAGGTTCGCGAACATTTGATCGCGTTTGTGAATCATCCTGGCCGATGTTCGTCCATCACTATTTATAATGCCATTGTATAAAACTGTTGATGAGGACCTGACAATAAAATCTAGAGGTGGGACGAATCCAATTTTTTTCAAATCCGAATCCGAAAAGGTTCTCGAATATATTGAATCTTTCGAATCTCGAATCCTACGAATCCTGTACATAATTGTGTGAACGGTGTAAGAAACAAAGTCAGACCGCGTCAGTTTGTCTGAACCTCCACCTCCCAGACCGCGATCATTACGCCCCTGCTCCTATCACTACAGAAGATACAGGGTAATACAGCGCCACATACCTCTTACATCCAGTGACGTCTCCTTTGATGTAGATGTTCTCTTTCCTTATCTTCTCCTTTCAGACCTTCAGACCAGACCACCATTTTTCAGCCATTTTTCGTCTCTGCAGTTTGACAAAAAAAATCTTAGTTTACTACTTTTCCATCATCCTCCCATCTTCTGGACAAATCATCCTAACACCCCCAATACTGTTCCGCTGTGCTCCCCAATACTATGCTGCAGAAACAGATAATACCCCTGATAATACTAGTACCACACAGAGCCCCCCATTTAAAATACCCCTTCTTTGTGGCCTCAGTAGATGCCCCCATAGTGTTCCCCAATAATGTGCCAATAAGAAGTGGCCCCAAAGTGCCACCCAATAATGTGCCAGTAAGTGTCCCCATAGATGCTCCCCTAATCATGTGCCAGTATCAAATGCCTCTCTCCTCCCCCATGTGCCAGTATCAAGTGCAGAGTGCCTCTCTCCTCCCCCCCCATGTGCCGGTATCATAGTGTCATCTCCCCCCCAATGTGCCAGTATCATAGTGCCATCTCCCCCCCAATGTGCCAGTATCATAGTGCCACCCCCCCAATGTGCCAGTATTATAGTGCCATCTCCCCCAATAATGTGCCAGTATCATAGTGCCATCTCCCCCCTAATGTGCCAGTATTATAGTGCCATCTCCCCCCCATAATGTGCCAGTATCATAGTGCCATCTCCCCCCCAATGTGCCAGTATCATAGTGCCATCTCCTCACCAATGTGCCAGTATTATAGTGTCATCTCCCCCCATAATGTGCCAGTATCATAGTGCCATCTCCCCCCATAATGTGCCAGTATCATAGTGCCATCTCCCCCCATAATGTGCCAGAATCATAGTGTCATCTCCCCCCATAATGTGCCAGTATTATAGTGCCATCTCCCCCCCAATGTGCCAGTATCATAGTGCCATCTCCCCCAATCTGCCAGTATCATAGTGCCATTTCCCCCCACAATGTGCCAGTATTATAGTGCCATCTCCCACCCATAATGTGCCAGTATCATAGTGCCATCTCCCCCCCAATGTGCCAGTATCATAGTGCCATCTCCTCACCAATGTGCCAGTATTATAGTGTCATCTCCCCCCATAATGTGCCAGTATCATAGTGCCATCTCCCCCCATAATGTGCCAGAATCATAGTGTCATCTCCCCCCATAATGTGCCAGTATTATAGTGCCAACTCCCCCCCAATGTGCCAGTATCATAGTGCCATCTCCCCCAATCTGCCAGTATCATAGTGCCATTTCCCCCCTAATGTGCCAGTATTATAGTGCCATCTCCCCCCCATAATGTGCCAGTATCATAGTGCCATCTCCTCACCAATGTGCCAGTATTATAGTGTCATCTCCCCCCATAATGTGCCAGTATCATAGTGCCATCTCCCCCCATAATGTGCCAGTATCATAGTGCCATCTCCCCCCATAATGCGCCAGAATCATAGTGTCATCTCCCCCCATAATGTGCCAGTATTATAGTGCCATCTCCCCCCCAATCTGCCAGTATCATAGTGCCATTTCCCCCCACAATGTGCCAGTATTATAGTGCCATCTCCCCCCATAATGTGCCAGTATCATAGTGCCATCTCCCCCCATAATGTGCCAGTATCATAGTGCCATCTCCCCCTATAATGTGCCAGTATCATAGTGCCATCTCCCCCCAATGTCCCAGTATCATAGTGCCACCTCCCCCCATAATGTGCCAGTATCATAGTGCCATCTCCGCCCATAATGTGCCAGCATTATAGTGCCACCTCCCCCCATAATGTGCCAGTATCATAGTGCCATCTCCCCCATAATGTGCCAGTATTATAGTGCCACCTCCCCCCATAATGTGCCAGTATCATAGTGCCATCTCCCCCCATAATGTGCCAGTATCATAGTGCCATCTCCCCCCATAATGTGCCAGTATCATAGTGCCTCCCCCCAATGTGCCAGTATCATAGTGCCTCCCCCCCAATGTGCCAGTATCATAGTGCCATCTCCCCCCAATGTGCCAGTATCATAGTTCCATCTCCCCCATAATGTGCCAGTATTATAGTGCCACCTCCCCCTATAATGTGCCAGTATCATAGTGCCATCTCCCCCATAATATGCCAGTATTATAGTGCCACCTTCCCCCATAATGTGCCAGTATCATAGTGCCGTCTCCCCCATAATGTGTATTATAGTGCCACCTCCCCCCCATAATGTGCCAGTATCATAGTGCCATCTCCCCTCATAATGTGCCAGTATCATAGTGCCATCTCCCCTCATAATGTGCCAGTATCATAGTGCCTCCCCCCAATGTGCCAGCAGTATCAGTGCCATCTCCCCCCATAATGTGCCAGTGTCATAGTGCCTCCCCCCCAATGTGCCAGTAGTATCATAGTGCCATCTCCCCCCATAATGTGCCAGTATCATAGTGCCTCCCCCCCAATGTGCCAGTAGTATCATAGTACCTCTCACCTCTCCCCCTCGCCAATGTGCCAGTAACAGATAAAATAAAAAAAACACTTTTACTTACCTCCGCTGCGATGCAGGCCTCTTCTGGCCTGTGTCCCGCGCTGTACGGCTCAGGCGGCGCGATGACATCATCGCGCCGCCTGCACCGGCCTCTGATAGGCTGCGGGCCTTGTGCCGGCAGCCTATCAGAGAAACAGGGAAAGGAAATGCCTCTCCCTCCCCTGTTGCAGCAGCAAAGCGCTCATCTTCTAGAGTGCCCTGCCGCCGCCACCACCAGTCTGGGCACCACCGGGATTCGTCGGATTCGTATCCGGTAAATTACGTCGGGATTCGAGTCCACGAATCCCACAAATCCAGCAAGATTCGAGAGATTTGTGGATTCAACGAATCCCCCGTCCCATCTCTAATAAAATCCTTTAGTCATCATCCTGGGTGGCCCCTTCTTAGTTCGGGCCACAAAGTAGCCACTTCCCCTATAGATACACCTCTCATCCTATTCTACCACATTTGGGATGAGGCAACTTTTCAGGAAGAAGAGAATCATCTCACATATATCTTTGATGCTTCATTTTGACTGTATTTCTCCTTTAAATATTTCAAATTGTAAAGTAATTTTATTGAGCTGGACAGGTGAAAAAATATTAGCGAGTGAGGAAAAAATGCATATCCTGTAAACGAGAAAACTATTAATAGATGCTGTCTTCTGCTAATTATTTCCATGACAAGACCTGTAATCAAAAAACAACTTTATTCATTTCATTTACATTCTGTTAATCTATAGAAATAGTAAAATAACTTCAGGAACTGATAGGTCAATAACACTTGCCTGTGAACTAGTCTTCAGCTCATTAAAAGGTGCTATTAACCAGCTCTAAATATAGTGGTGCAATAGTCTTATATACTGCCCATCTTAATAATTCACTTATGAATAACAAGAATAAACATATCAATAATGCCGCTATCGACTGGTTGCATTTAGAATGAAGTCTGTTCAAGTTGAATACAAGATTCAATCCAGAAATATCCAGAAATATTGACTGTACTCTGCATAATATGGTTATTTTCCTCTCCCCTTGCATTTAAAAAAAAAATGAACATACAGTAAGGTCCATAAATATTGAGACATTGACAGAATTCTATTTTTTTTGGCTCTATACACCACCACAATGGATTTGAAATGAAACAAACAAGATGTGCTTTAACTGCAAACTGTCAGCTTTAATTTTAGGGTATTTACATCCAAATCAGGTGAACGGTGTAGGAATTACAACAGTTTGCATATGTGCCCCCCACTTGTTAAGGGGCCAAAAGTAATGGGACAATTGGCTTCTCAGCTGTTACATGGCCAGGTGTGTGTTATTCCCTCATTATCCCAATTACAATGAGCAGATAAAAGGTCCAGAGTTCATTTCAAGTGTGCTATTTGCATTTGGAATCTGTTGTTGTCAACTCTCAAGATGAGATCCAAAGAGCTGTCACTATTAGTGAAGCAAGCCATCATTAGGCTGAAAAAACAAAACAAACCCATCAGAGAGATAGCAAAAACATTAGGCGTGGCCAAAACAACTTTTTGGAACATTCTTAAAAAGAAGGAACGCAACGGTGAGCTCAGCAACACCAAAAGACCTGGAAGACCACGGAAAACAACTGTGGTGGATGACCGAAGAATTCTTTCCCTGGTAAAGAAAACACCCTTCACAACAGTTGGCCAGATCAAGAACACTCTCCAGGAGGTAGGTGTATATGTGTCAAAGTCAACAATCAAGAGAAGACTTCACCAGAGTGAATACAGAGGGTTCACCACAAGATGTAAACCATTGGTGAGCCTCAAAAACAGGAAGGCCAGATTAGAGTTTGCCAAACGACATTAAAAAAGCCATCACAGTTCTGGAACACATCCTATGGACAGATGAGACCAAGATCAACTTGTACCAGAGTGATGGGAAAGAGAAGAGTATGGAGAAGGAAAGGAACTGCTCATGATCCTAAGCATACCACCTCATCAGTGAAGCATGGTGGTGGTAGTGTCATGGCGTGGGAATGTATGGCTGCCAATGGAACTGGTTCTCTTGTATTTATTGATGATGTATATGCTGACAAAAGCAGCAGGATGAATTCTGAAGTGTTTCAGGCAATATTATCTGCTCATATTCAGCCAAATGCTTCAGAACTCATTGGACGGCACTTCACAGTGCAGATGGACAATGACCCAAAGCATACTGCAAAAGCAACCAAAGAGTTTTTTAAGGGAAAGAAGTGGAATGTTATGCAATGGCCAAGTCAATCACCTGACCTGAATCCGATTGAGCATGCATTTCACTTGCTGAAGACAAAACTGAAGGGAAAATGCCCCAAGAACAAGCAGGAACTGAAGACAGTTGCAGTAGAGGCCTGGCAGAGCATCACCAGGGATGAAACCCAGCGTCTGGTGATTTCTATGCATTCCAGATTTCAGGCTGTAATTGACTGCAAAGGATTTGCAACCAAGTAGTAAAAAAGTGAAAGTTTGATTTATGATTATTATTCTGTCCCATTACTTTTGGTTCCTTAACAAGTTGTAGGCACATATGTAAACTGTTGTAATTCCTACACCGTTCACCTGATTTGGATGTAAATACCCTCAAATTAAAGCTGACAGTCTGCAGTTAAAGCACATCTTGTTTGCTTCATTTCAAATCCATTGTGGTGGCGTTTAGAGCCAAAAATGTTAGAATTGTGTCGATGTCCCAATATTTATGGACCTGACTGTAGCTCTCCTGACAGGATGGACTCCTCCTGATGTCATGCCAGAGCTGTATTGTGTGGTCTGATCAATCAGATAAATCTCACACATTGTGCTTCCCCTACCTTATCACAGCATAATCCATACTAGTACTGGACTAACCATTTGAGCACTGGCCAATTACTTATTTTTTTTCTTACTAGGTACTCTACATCCCCTGCTTTCCACTACAGTAAGATTCTAGCACTAAGGGAATGCTCACTGTATACAAATTTCATTAATGTGGCAGCATGATGAGTAGCAAGAGATTAGAAGCTATGTCTGACATATGGGGTGCAGTTTCTGGGAACACAAATAAAAAAAAAAATACAATAAAATAACATCCAAAGAAGGAAAAAAAAGCCTATGATAAAATGTTCCCCCTTACTCCAGGTTACAAACAAGATTGTCTAATACAGGGATGTGGCCCCCCAGTTGTTTCAAAACTACAACTCCCAGTATGCCTGAACAGCCTACAGCTATTAGGGCATGCTGGGAGTTGTAATTTTGCAACAGCTGGACGGCTGTAGGTTGAGCATCCCTAGTTTAATGTATGTTGGCTGTGAAGATAGTAAGGTTCTGGTAGGTTGTCTGCAGTGAATCCCACAATTGCTGGATGGAGTGTGGGGGAGAATCCATAAAGTGAACATGATCAAGGTGGTCCCACAGATGCTCAATTGGTTTCAAGGCTGGGGAATTAGAGGCCAGGGTAGTACTTTGAAGTATTAGTCATGCTCTTCCAACCAATGTCGAATATTTCTAGACATGTTGCATTGTCTTACTGAAAGATCCTATCAACCACATGGAAGACAATTAAAATATTCTTGCAGGCTCTTGTTCTTCTAGGAGCAGACCTGAGTTTATCACTCCTCCACATTAGCATCTGCGGTTAAGAGGTGTAATGAGTTGCCTGGGGTGGTAGAGCACATGATCACAAGATAGGTGATAAATGTTTTTAGTGGAAAGTCCACATTAAGCAAAATATTCCTCCGTAACTATCTGCAAAAGTGCTCATGCACACGATGTTTGTGCACTGCATCACGGATGTGGACTTGAATGGGTCCGCAATCCAGAAGGATTAGTGCGGAAGCTGAATGGAGGCACCTCTCCATTCCTCCACCCCGCAAAAAAAATAAAAAAAAAATAGAACACTATTTTTTTGCAGTGCGGACTGATCATGGATCCATTCAAGTTGAATGGGTGCGCACTCATCTGTTCCAGCCACACGGATGGTGCCTGTGCATTGGAGATCTCGCAATTTGCGATCCCCAATACACAGAAGGGGCGACACATGTTTGTGTGCATGAGCCTTAACTGGGCTTTCCTGGGAATACTCATCATTTCCTCTTCACTGACTGTCTTACCATAAGTACAAATTGATTTTTATGTTACCATTTTAATGTGAGCGTTGTGCAACCAAAACATAATTTTTTAGCTTTGGTCTAAATCAACAAATAACATAGACTAAACATAAATTATAAAATGATATAAATATTGCACAACACATACAATTTTGGCATCTGTCTAGTTTCCAGTCCAGACTGCTTTGGTGTAGACCTAACCATCTCAGTGTCTTAAAGTATAAACTGATGAATAAATGGAATAACAGAATCAGACAGAATTACTGTTTTAACATTGGCTCGAAAAAGGAAATATATCAATTATGAAATCCGACACAGATGTTAGACAATGAAATTTTGTATAATTGACATCAATATATGGTAATGCTCATTTCAGAAGCCTATACCTCCGCTAAATAGCTTCTTAAACGATTCCGAGAGTTGCAAATTATGACTTAGATTGCTTATGATATTTTGCACATGATTTTATGGGAGACAGAATTCATGCCCAATATAGTCTTTTATAGATGCTGAGTCACTGACTTTCCTGGCAGCACAATAATATAAACAGAGTCTTTCATATTTCTGATTATATACCACAATGCATGGTCAGATATTTCATACTTTTCAGACCTTAGTAAGCAATGTTGGTCAGATGCTTCTCTATTCTTGCTATGCCAGCAGACCATGCCCAACTCCACCTCCCTCTTCCAGGTGGGCATGAGTGCTACAACACTCATCTTGTTTCCCCATTGGTCCATCCCTGCCGGTATCCTTCTGTTTCCTCCTGATAGGTTTAGCTGCAGGGCCGTGCAGCTCTATCCATTCCACATAGGCTTAGAGGGAGTCTTTCACCTAATCTGAGTGTTTTAGACCGCTCAGATCAGGTTATAGACTCTTTGACCCTCATTACAATGGCACCTTTATTTACTGTGTCCCTCGTCCAGATCATGAAAAAAAACTCTTTTTAAACGTATGCAAATGAGCTTTTGAAGGTGCCCAGGTGCGGCGTTACTGGGCGATGTGCCCAGAAAAACACACCTCTTTCAGCCAACTAAAGACAGCCGGCCGTGCATGGGCAATATGAAAAGCTGATCCTAATGAGCAGTGCAGTGCGCAGGTGCGGGCCAGTTCCCAGCCTGACTTTTCTTGCCGCTCGTGACGTCCGCCGGCTAGAGGCAGAGGAGGAGGTAATAATAGGACAGAAGGTCGGGCCCGAGGGCTGAAAGAGGTGTGTTTTTCTGAGCACATCACCCAGTAACGCCGCCCCTGGGCACCTTCAGAAGCTCATTTGCATACATTTAAAAAGTGTTTTTTTTTTCATGATCTGGACGAGGGACACAGTAAACAAAATTACCATTGTAATGAGAGTCAAAGAGTCTATAACCTGATCTGAGCTGTCTAAAATGCTCAGATTAGACTTGCTGCTCCCCTGCTGTGGCTCTCTCCACCTATAGTGCATGCAAAACTCCTCTGGCTCTTAAAGGGGACTGTCCATTCACAGTCTTCTTCTGCTAATAGCTAGCCACCATATGTATTTAAAGGCTATGTATATCTCTGGGAGCATTTTTTATTATTATTGCATTGTACTCATTTTGAGCTAAAAATAATTTTTTCCACTGGTCTTTATAGAAATAGAAATTGAACCACTCTCTTTGTGCAGCCTTGAGTTTCTCTAGTAGCAGGATATGTATTTTCAATCTGTGTCATCAGGCAGCTTCAGCAAAAGGCTCCTTATCTCTTATAAACACTCATTATAGCTCAATTCATATCTTACTGATAAGAATGTGACTTAAATAATTGTTTATGACCTTTTAGTAATTTAGAGATAAGGTTTATTAGATGACAGGCACAAAGTGAAAGTAAAAAGTACAATTCACAAAGCTAGAAAAACAGTTAACCCTTTGTGTCAGAACAGCTCAATATTTTTAATAAGGACAAATAGAAAATCAATTTTAGGCCTAAATGAGTAAAATGCAATTATAAAAAATAGTGTAGAGCGATGACCAAAGTGCTTGTGTGCTTGAGTAGAACATTTCACAATGTTTGGGTTTTCTACCGAGCACCCGAGCACAATGGAAGTCAATGGGAGAACCCCAGGCACCCCCTGGGTGTCGGGAGTCTAGTTTGGCTTAGGAGTCTCTGCTCTGACTCCATATATCGATATGTCCATATATGGAGTCAGTGCTTGGGGACACCCCGGTGTATTGAAATCTAATTTAGGCTGTATTTCAGAAAAGTTTCTGCTGGGATTCAAACTCACGACCTTCTGTATTAGAGGCAAGGCACTTAACAACTCAGCAATAATCGCTGCATAGCCAGTTACTTTAAAAAATAAATTAATAAATAAAAATTAGACTTCTAATGTACTGTACTTCTACTGAGACCTATATAGTAGAAGTCTCATATTTATTTATTTATTTTTTTGGAAGCAATTGGCTATGCAGCTATATAGTGTAGTGGTTAAAGTTCTGGGCTGTGATGCAGAAGCTGTGAGTTCAAATCCTGTCACAAACTTTTTCAGAAATAGAGGCTAAACTTAATTTAAACATATGTATATGTTTTTAGCCATAATATATTTACACATATTATTATATATTTAGAATATATAATATATTTTAATATATATAAATATATTATGGCTAAAACATCAGTAGTAGTTTCCCACATATTATGCATTCATGTGTATCAGAAGTATTTTATATATATATATATATATATATATATATATATATATATATATATATAATATATATATAGCAAAGAAAATCTGCAGCACTCCTTCAAGTAAAAAATGTGCAATTTATTCACACATGTCAAAACAGACAACGTTTCGGTCCTCTCACAGAACCTTTCTCAAGTCAACTTGACTGGAGAAAGGTTCTGTGAGAGGACCGAAACGTTGTCTGTTTTGACATGTGTGAATAAATTGCACATTTTTTACTTGAAGGAGTGCTGCGGATTTTCTTTGCTATTGATTCCGTCCTGCATCGAAGGACTACTGCGGGCACCCATACAACCACAGCTGCATTTGAAGGAGTGCTGCCTGACTTTCTCCATGTATATATATATATATATATATATACATACAGTCCTGATCAAAAGTTTAAGACCACTTGAAAAATGGCAAAAAATAATATTTTACATTGTTGGATCTTAACAAGGTTCCAAGTAGAGCTTCAACATGCAACAACAAGAAATGAGAGTGAGACAAAGCATTTTTTGTGCATTCAATTAATTGAAAATAACGATTAAACTGAAACAGGCTGTTTTTCAGCTGATCCAAATTTAGGACCACATGCCTTTTAAAAGGCCAAATCTGTGCAAAGATGTGGATTTATTGTCATTTTCTGTCAGGTAGTCACACGTTGTGATGGCAAAGGCAAAAAAACTCTCCATTTTTGAACGTGGTCAGGTTGTTGAACTGCATAAGCAGGGTCTCTCACAGTGCGCCATCGCTGCTGAGGTGGGACACAGTAAGACAGTCATTTGGAATTTCTTAAATGATCCTGAGGGTTATGGAACAAAAAAGTCAAGTGGAAGACCCAAAAAAATTTAATCAGCACTGAGCCGGAGGATCCAATTGGCTGTCCGTCAAGACACTGGACGATCCTTGATCCAAATTAAGGCCCTTTCTGGTGCTAACTGCAGCCCCATAACCATCAGACGGCATCTGAGACTGAAGGGCTTCAAAAACAAAAAACGTCTTCAAAGACCTTGTCTCCTTGAACGCCACAGAACTGCTCGTTTGGACTTTGCAAGAGAGCACCAAACATGGGACATTCAATGGTGGAAGAAAGTTTTATTCTCTGATGAGAAAAAATTTAACCTTGATGGTCCTGATGGTTTCCAACGTTACTGGCATGGCAAGCAGATCCCACCTGAGATGTTTTCTAAGCTCCACAGTGGAGAGGGCGCAATAATGGTCTGGGGTGGTTTTCCTTCAGTGGAACAATGGAGCTTCAGGAAGTGCAGGGGCGTCAAACGGCCGCTGGCTATGTCCAGATGTTGCAGAGAGCATTCCTCATGACTGAGGGCCCTCGTCTGTGTGGTAACGAATGGGTTTTTCAACAGGACAACACTACAGTACACAATGCCCGCAGGACAAGGGACTTCTTCCAGGAGAATAACATCACTCTTTTGGCCCATCCTGCGTGTTCCCCTGATCTAAATCCAATTGAGAACCTTTGGGGATGGATGGCAAGGGAAGTTTACAAAAATGGACAACAGTTCCAGACAGTAGATGGCCTTCATGCGGCCGTCTTCACCACTTGGAGAAATGTTCCCACTTACCTCATGGAAACGCTTGCATCAAGCATGCCGAAACAAATTTTTGAAGTGATAAACAATAATGGCGGAGCTACTCATTACTGAGTTCATGTTTGGAAGTTGGATTTCTGTTTTGGGGGCTTTAGTTTTTTTTTTGGAGGTGTGGTCCTAAACTTTTGATCAGCTGAAAAACAGCCTGTTTCAGTTTATTCGTTGTTTTCATTAAATTGAATGCTCAAAAAATGTTTTGTTTCAGTCCCATTTCTTGTTGTTGCATGTCGAAGCTCTACTTGGAACCTTGTTAAGATCCAGCCATGCTAAATATGATTTTTTGCCAATTTTCAAGTGGTCTTAAACTTTTGATCAGGACTGTATATATATATATATATATATATACAGGGAGTGCAGAATTATTAGGCAAGTTGTATTTTTGAGGATTCATTTTATTATTGAACAACAACCATGTTCTTAATGAACCCAAAAAACTTATTAATATCAAAGCTGAATATTTTTGGAAGTAGTTTTTAGTTTGTTTTTAGTTTTAGCTATTTTAGGGGGATATCTGTTTGTGCAGGTGACTATTACTGTGCATAATTATTAGGCAACTTAACAAAAAACAAATATATACCCATTTCAATTTTTATTTTTACCAGTGAAACCAATATAACATCTCAACATTCACAAATATACATTTCTGACATTCAAAAACAAAACAAAAACAAATCAGTGACCAATATAGCCACCTTTCTTTGCAAGGACACTCAAAAGCCTGCCATCCATGGATTCTGTCAGTGTTTTGATCTGTTCACCATCAACATTGCGTGCAGCAGCAACCACAGCCTCCCAGACACTGTTCAGAGAGGTGTACTGTTTTCCCTCCTTGTAAATCTCACATTTGATGATGGACCACAGGTTCTCAATGGGGTTCAGATCAGGTGAACAAGGAGGCCATGTCATTAGATTTTCTTCTTTTATACCCTTTCTTGCCAGCCACGCTGTGGAGTACTTGGACGCGTGTGATGGAGCATTGTCCTGCATGAAAATCATGTTTTTCTTGAAGGATGCAGACTTCTTCCTGTACCACTGCTTGAAGAAGGTGTCTTCCAGAAACTGGCAGTAGGACTGGGAGTTGAGCTTGACTCCATCCTCAACCCGAAAAGGCCCCACAAGCTCATCTTTGATGATACCAGCCCAAACCAGTACTCCACCTCCACCTTGCTGGCGTCTGAGTCGGACTGGAGCTCTCTGCCCTTTACCAATCCAGCCACGGGCCCATCAAGACTCACTCTCATTTCATCAGTCCATAAAACCTTAGAAAAATCAGTCTTGAGATATTTCTTGGCCCAGTTTTGACGTTTCAGCTTGTGTGTCTTGTTCAGTGGTGGTCGTCTTTCAGCCTTTCTTACCTTGGCCATGTCTCTGAGTATTGCACACCTTGTGCTTTTGGGCACTCCAGTGATGTTGCAGCTCTGAAATATGGCCAAACTAGTGGCAAGTGGCATCTTGGCAGCTGCACGCTTGACTTTTCTCAGTTCATGGGCAGTTATTTTGCGCCTTGGTTTTTCCACACGCTTCTTGCGACCCTGTTGACTATTTTGAATGAAACGCTTGATTGTTTGATGATCACGCTTCAGAAGCTTTGCAATTTTAAGAGTGCTGCATCCCTCTGCAAGATATCTCACTATTTTTGACTTTTCTGAGCCTGTCAAGTCCTTCTTTTGACCCATTTTGCCAAAGGAAAGGAAGTTGCCTAATAATTATGCACACCTAATATAGGGTGTTGATGTCATTAGACCACACCCCTTCTCATTACAGAGATGCACATCACCTAATATGCTTAATTGGTAGTAGGCTTTCGAGCCTATACAGCTTGGAGTAAGACAACATGCATAAAGAGGATGATGTGGTCAAAATACTCATTTGCCTAATAATTCTGCACGCAGTGTATATACAGTACAGACCAAAAGTTTGGACACACCTTCTCATTCAAAGAGTTTTCTTTATTTTCATGACTATGAAGGCATCAAAACTATGAATTAACACATGTGGAATTATATACATAACAAACAAGTGTGAAACAACTGAAAATATGTCATATTCTAGGTTCTTCAAAGTAGCCACCTTTTGCTTTGATTACTGCTTTGCACACTCTTGGCATTCTCTTGATGAGCTTCAAGAGGTAGTCCCCTGAAATGGTCTTCCAACAGTCTTGAAAGAGTTCCCAGAGATGCTTAGCACTTGTTGGCCCTTTTGCCTTCACTCTGTGGTCCAGCTCACCCCGAACCATCTCGATTGGGTTCAGGTCCGGTGACTATGGAGGCCAGGTCATCTGGCGCAGCACCCCATCACTCTCCTTCATGGTCATATAGCCCTTACTTTCAAAGTTTTCCCAATATTTCGGCTGACTGACCTTAATTTCTTAAAGTAATGATGGCCACTCGTTTTTCTTTACTTAGCTGCTTTTTTCTTGCCATAATACTAATTCTAACAGTCTATTCAGTAGGACTATCAGCTGTGTATCCACCTGACTTCTCCTCAACGCAACTTATGGTCCCAACCCCATTTATAAGGCAAGAAATCCCACTTATTAAATTTGACAGGGCACACCTGTGAAGTGAAAACCATTTCAGGGGACTACCTCTTGAAGCTCATCAAGAGAATGCCAAGAGTGTGCAAAGCAGTAATCAAAGCAAAAGGTGGCTACTTTGAAGAACCTAGAATATGACATATTTTCAGTTGTTTCACACTTGTTTGTTATGTATATAATTCCACATGTGTTAATTCATAGTTTTGATGCCTTCAGTGTGAATCTTCAATTTTCATAGTCATGAAAATAAAGAAAACTCTTTGAATGAGAAGGTGTGTCCAAACTTTTGGTCTGTACTGTATATATATATATATATATATATATATATATATATATATAGAGAAGAAAAAGTCCAGTGGGAGCACCAGCCAGCATGTGGGTGCAAGGTCCAACGTAGGGTAACGGCAATCCCCAATGGTATAGAGAACAAAGAAGTAGGACTGCACTCCAAGATAGTGATAAAATCAGCAAGTGGTTTATTCACCCATAATATGGCAAGTCTTGCGACGTTTCGGCTCACAAGAGCCTTCCTCAAGCCTAGGAAGGCTCTTGTGAGCCGAAACGTCGCAAGACTTGCCATATTATGGGTGAATAAACCACTTGCTGATTTTATCACTATCTTGGAGTGCAGTCCTACTTCTTTGTCCTCTATATATATATATATATATATATACACGCTCAAAAGATGAGGCAGCACTCCAAAGTAAAGTGAAAAAATAATTGACCCTTTATTGACCCCTCTACAACGTTTCAACCCCTCAATGCAGTCTTTATCAAGCATAAAACATGGTGTCTCACAAGGGTATATATACCCAGGATACATAGCAGCAAATAAAATGACAATTAATTAATAAATAATACAATCATAAAAAGAAGTGTTAAAATACATACAATATCTTCATACAGTGATCAATGTATCAATAATATAATTTACATGATTGTGGTTCAAATGTGTAAATCAACAATATTCATGATTAGTGTAAACATATACCATAAACTGTGTAAATGAAACTCCTTAAGGCAGTGTTACATTACCTGTGCATAAGTGTCAGCAATAGCTCTAATTAGTAAAAATAAAAACTCACTCAGCGGAGACAGATTAGCGGCGTCAAAATCCACGTCCTCCAAGTTAGACTGCGCATGTCCAGAAACCTAGCAACCGCAACTCAAACGGTCAGAGCCAGGAGACGCCACCAGAGTCACGTGATTAATCACCTGACCATCCACATGACTCGTGCAGCCATCGCGAGACCAAGCCGAGAGCAGCGCTTGGATTTGCCACGCCAGCAGGGAGGGGTAACAGCGGGGAGGGGCAAGCGCACACAGGCCAACAACACCAGTGATACTGGCGTCGGTGCCCCAGCAACAGCCGGCCGCAAACCCCAGGCAAAGCGAATTCCGGCCAGAAAAAAGGAGGCAACGAAGTCACAACTTCAAGGAGAGGGGGAAACAGAAGGCACAAAAGAAAAGGGAGAAAAAGAAGGTCAGAAGACAAATAGAATGGATGTCCAAATTGGATAAATAAAGACACCCATCTAGCCGCTGTACTCGGTATATATACTGGAGCGATCATGGTACTTATTGTATTAGAACACACAAGGGGAAAGAACCCCTATAAGATAGATGCCTTACATATTGAGAGTGAATAGAGAGAGACCAGTAGTTGTATCATTTCCATGATCATCACCACAGGCCTATAGCGGGAAGGAGGTCCAGGACACGTCCATGGCCAGACCATCCTAGCCCAAAATCTCCCCTAGACTCTACAGACAGGTAAATTAGGACCACCACTCACTTTGCAAAGCCCTATACAAGCGGCCAGAATAATAGATAGTAATAATAATCAATCTAAAATAATTGTGCCCTATGAGTCCCCTCCCTCCCGAGATTCATATGAAAAAAAAAAACAGGATTCCGCATCCGCCATCTGTCCAACCCGCTGCAAAAGCATTGATAGATAAGATCTAAAAAAAATAAAGAAAATGATAAATATAAATACTTTTATCAAATTTATATGTACAGTAAATGACACCAATTGAATTCACATAACCAGGACAAGAATAACAAAAAAACAGCAGGATGATGAGGAACCCACATCTATATCACACTCCATTTAAACTCGAAGTTAAGACCAAATGGTCTCAGAGTATGTAGGCGATGAATCCAACGTAGCTCTCTCTGCTTGAAAGCCAATGTCTGATCATCCCCCCTCCTTGACAAATTGATCTGATCCAATATCATGAATTTCAGGTCCTTCTCATTATGGCCTGCCTCAACAAAATGTTTTGGAACTGGCAAATCTTTCCTCTTGCGTCTAATAGAAAAACGGTGGTTGTTTAAACATGTCTTCATGTCACATGTGGTCTCCCCAACATATAGGAGACCACATGGACACGAAAGCACATAAACAACATATGCACTGTCACATGTCAGAAATTGACGAATGTCATAACGGGTTCCTGTTATAGGATGAATAAATCTGTCCCCCATGATCATATATGAACAGTACACACAATTAAGACAGGGGTAACATCCCCTTCTTCGGGACCCAATGTGTGTTTGTACCAAACCTTTGACTGGGATGTCAGCCCGAACTAATTTGTCACGCAAATTGGTGGGGCGCCTATAAGATAAAAGGGGAGGTACAGTGAAAGCTGCAATATGGGGTCGATTGCTTTTCAATAAGGACCAATGTTTGCGAATGATCTTGGCAACCATCCCACTTTGTTCCAAATATGTGATATAAACGGAATCCTTACTGCTTTATTGGATACGGTGTCAGTTCCAATCTGCTGTGGATCCCTAAACCTATTCAGATGTTTATTGATCACCCGAGAGGGATATCCTCTCTGTCGAAACTTATGTACCATCTTGGCATAGCGAGTGGGTAGTATCTCAGAGTCCTGAACTATCCTCTTAACTCTAAGCAACTGACTATATGGTAATGAATCAATAGTAGACATATATATACAGTTGCAAGAAAAAGTATGTGAACCCTTTGGAATGATATGGATTTCTGAACAAATTGGTCATAAAATGTGATCTGATCTTCATGTAAGTAACAACAATAGACAATCACAGTCTGCTTAAACTAATAACACACAAAGAATTAAATGTTACCATGTTTATTGAACACACCATGTAAACATTCACAGTGCAGGTGGAAAAAATATGTGAACCCTTGGATTTAATAACCGGTTGAAGCTCCTTTGGCAGCAATAACTTCAACCAAACGTTTCATGTAGTTGCAGATCAGACATGCACAACGGTCAGGAGTAATTCTTGACCATTCTCTTTACAGAACTGTTTCAGTTCAGCAATATTCTTGGGATGTCTGGTGTGAATCGCTTTCTTGATGTCATGCCACAGCATCTCAGTCGGGTTGAGGTCAGGACTCTGACTGGGCCACTCCAGAAGGCGTATTTTCTTCTGTTTAAGCCATTCTGTTGTTGATTTACTTCTATGCTGTGGGTCGTTTTCCTGTTGAAAGCTCTTCTGTTGAGCTTCAGCTGGTGGACAGATGGCCTTAAGTTCTCCTGCAAAATGTCTTGATAAACTTGGGAATTCATTTTTCCTTTGATGATAGCAATCCGTCCAGGCCCTGACACAGCAAAACAGCCCCAAACCATGATGCCCCCACCACCATACTCCACAGTTGGGATGAGGTTTTGATGTTGGTGTGCTGTGCCTCTTTTTCTCCACACATAGTGTTGTGTGTTTCTTCCAAACAATTCAACTTTGGTTTCATCTGTCCACAGAATATTTTGCCAGTTCTGCTGTGGAACATCCAGGTGTTCTTGTGCAAACTGTAAACGTGCAGCAGTGTTTTTTGTAGACAGCAGTGGCTTCCTCTGTGGTATCCTCCCATGAAATCCATTCTTGTTTAGTGTTTTACGTATCGTAAATTCGCTAACAGGGATGTTAGCATATGTCAAAGACTTTTGTAAGTCTTTAGCTGACACTCTAGGATTCTTCTTCACCTCATTGAGCAGTCTGCACTGTGCTCTTGCAGTCATCTTTACAGGATGGCCACTCCTAGGCAGAGTAGCAGCAGTGCTGAACTTTCTCCATTTATAGACAATTTGTCTTACCGTGGACTGATGAACAGCAAGGCGTTTGGAGATACTTATATAACCCTTTCCAGCTTTATGCAAGTCAACAATTCTTGATCGTAGGTCTTCTGAGAGCTCTGTTGTGCGAGGCATCATTCACATAAGGCAATGCTTCTTGTGAAAAGCAAGCCCAGAACTGGTGTGTGTTTTTTATAGGGCAGGGCAGCTGTAACCAACACTTCCAATCTCCTCTCATTGATTGGACTCCAGTTTGCTGACACCTCACTCCAAGTAGCTCTTGGAGATGTCATTAGTCTAGGGGTTCACATACTTTTTCCACCTGCACTGTGAATGTTTACACAGTGTGTTTAATAAAAACATGGTAATATTTAATTCTTTGTGTGTTATTAGTTTAAGCAGACTGTGATTGTCTATTGTTGTGACTTAGATGAAGATAAGATCACATTTTATGACCAATTTGTGCAGAAATCCATATCATTCCAAAGGGTTCACATACTTTTTCTTGCAACTGTATATATATGTATATATCAAAATAGTGGTAGAGATAGTCAGTGGGGGGCACTCAATATTAGTCAACAATAAGGACAGGTATGTGTGAATTGTAATTTCTAAAAGCAATTTAATAATAATAGAAAAAGGTAAAAAACAAACATAAGCGACTTCAGTACCATAACATCAGTAACATAAAAGCGTCAATTGCATACAATGTATCAATGAGTCGATAATATAAATAAATAAATTGATCACAAAGTCATATATATAGTAGGATGGCCGATGTGCCTCTAGGTGAAGTTGAGGTAGTGCCACCTACATCCGCCTATAGGTGGTGCGGACGCAAAAGGAATTAATATAAGAGAAGATCCTAAATGGGTAAGTTCCTAAATGGATATATTGAGTTCCTATATGTGCACTCCAAGGTATGGTGGATCTCAACAAAAACTGTACCACTCAGGAGGTGCCATTACAGCCACATCACATGTTTATCACAAGTGGCTGTAATGTTTGCTATCGGTAGGTAGCCAAGGAAAAGACAGTAACAGTAGCAGTATGATGTACTTTACCGCTCTGTGGTTGTCTCAGACCTCAGCATTCATAGATTGCCTGTTTGCTATGAAGTAGGAGATCCAGACTTTGCTCAGCTTTGCCCTGCAAGGACCTGTGTGTCGTCCCACGTGGTCTGCAGGTCGCTCATGTGACTCTTGAAGCAGGGAGGAGTTGAGTTCTGTATTAGGAATAAGGGTTCCACCGCAGTCTCTTTTTGATCTTAGGGGGCCAGTGGCTGTCAGGTCCTCCCGGATCAGTAAGATGTCATTAAGATCTTTAGGTAAATCCCTCACTGTTCAAATACCAGACGCGTTTTGGGACAGCGTTATCCGTTCTTCAGTGGCTGTACAGTGAGAATCAAATGACTTCCTTTTATATGGTATCTGGGAGCACGGTGTATGCTGGAACAGCAAGGGATTTACAAATATGTGGATCTGGATCTTAGGTTCGGGTCAGAATTCAATCGCCCATATGTCTATTTGTTGGGGTATTCAAATAGAAACATTGTATTTGACAGCAGAATAGATAGGGCTGCATAATAGTATAAAAGACATAAAAAAACAACATAAACTGCACCAGAAACGCGCATTCAGTAGTTGTGCGCCCTCAGTGCGTTATTATCAGAAAACTTTAGACAGTCTGCATGGTAGTGATGGACGAACATCTGCTGGGACGGTTCGCGAACGCGATCAAATGTTCGCGAACCGCAGGTTTGCGGTGGGTCCCATTCATTTT
Source organism: Bufo bufo (assembly GCF_905171765.1). Taxonomy (NCBI): domain Eukaryota; kingdom Metazoa; phylum Chordata; class Amphibia; order Anura; family Bufonidae; genus Bufo; species Bufo bufo. Next base: position 308,568,842 of record NC_053389.1, read on the forward strand.
AATGGCAGGCGAACCTGAAAAACCTTGAGGTCATATTTGCAGCCACAAAATACTTACTAGATGCGCACACACATTCCCACAACATGGACACTGACATACCAGAAGTATTAAGCGAATCTGCGATCTACAAGCATTTTTTTATATGCGAAATTTCGGCAAAGTATTAATCGCAAGAGCACATGCGTTCTGAAGGCGTGGCCTACAGCAACTGGTTTGCACCGACTAGAAATTAAATGGATGCGATGGTTGGAACAAAGTTCAGCGACGAAAAGGAAGAACTCCTGGTGACAATTGCTTTATATGCATAAAGAGTGTTATAAAAAAATTGCCAGTGCGAACTTCTGCGATTCTAATTTTTCTTAAGTGCACTCAACTTCATATTTTATAAGGTCTCACTAGATATTAGTGATTGTTGCAAGTATTCCTGTGACATCACACCCACTATGTTAGTAGCATATTTGTATGGAAAGCAGAGAAATATATTTCACATGCACATTGCACATCCATTGTCATGCCGCACACTATATACCACACACACACACTATATACCGCACACACACACTATATACCGCACACACACAGACACACACTATATACCGCACACACACACACAGAGTCTATAGATTATAGTTTGTATCCTGTTGGTCAGGACTCAGGAGAAGCTTTATTTGTCTGACCGCCAGTATTTGCTGGTTCATTTAGAGTCACCCAGGGTGCACCACGGGGAGGCGAACCAGCTGTACACCCCATACCGTACCGTCACTTCACTAGACAGGTACATCTCTACTTAGCTGAACAATATCTGATAGCTTAGACCCCACCCACATACAGTCGTAATCTTCTAACCGTAGCAGTAAGGCCGCATGCACACACGCGTGTTCTTTCACAACTACGGACTGTAAAAACCCGAGCTGCTGTCCTGCAGAGTGGACGAGCACACGGCGTTATTGGTTGCTAGCTCGCTATGACGTCGTGCGCTTCTTGCCACCACCGCTGTACAGTAATACACTTGTATAGATCATATAAGTGTATCACAGTACAGCGGTGGTGGCTGGAAGCGCATGGCGTCATAGACGCTGTGCGCTCGTCCACTCTGCAGGACGGCAGGCCATGTTTGTACGGTCCGTAGTTGTGAAAAAACACGCCTGTGTGTAGGCGGCCTAAATCTAATATTTACACTTCAAAGACTTAAAGGGAGTCTGTCATCAGCATTTCACTTTTTTAACCCTTGCTTACATTTAATAAAAACGTTACCTCTGGCATCAATCCTGGACTTATAGAACCATCAAAAACGATCTTTATAACTTATGCAAATGAGAGCTCGCAAGTGCCCAGGGGCGGCGTTACACTCGTAGGTGCCCTGCTTGCTCAGCCTTTTCATTGCGTCCCCCCGCCCCTTCCTACCCTCCGCCCGCCCATCCTTTCCCTCTGACCGCCTTTCTACTAACTTGTTATTCCCTCGAGATCCCGCGCCTGCGCACTCAGTCCGTCGGCCGGTACATGCGCACTGCGATGCCCATTCCTTGTATGGCATCACAGTAATTAATGCGCATGCGCCGGCTTCGCGCCGTTAGCCGGCGCATGCGCATTAATTACTGAGATGCCATACAAGGAATGGGCATCGCAGTGCGCATGCACCGGCCGACGGACTGAGTGCACAGGCGCGGGATCTCGGCGGAATAACAAGTTAGTAGAAAGGCGGTCAGAGGGAAAGGATGGGCGGGCGGAGGGTAGGAAGGGGCGGGGGGACGCAATGAAAAGGCTGAGCAAGCAGGGCACCTACGAGTGTAACGCCGCCCCTGGGCACTTGCGAGCCCTCATTTGCATAAGTTATAAAGATCGTTTTTGATGGTTCTATAAGTCCAGGATTGATGCCAGAGGTAACGTTTTTATTAAATGTAAGCATGCTAGGGAGCTATGGGAAGGGTTAAATGCGTGAAAATGCTGATGACAGACTCCCTTTAAATACTTTTTGCAGTTTACTTGAGTAAATTATTTTCAATATTATTATTGTTAGAAATTGGGATTATATGCTTGCATTTTTTTCTTGCAACAGATGTTGGGGCAGGGATACGACCGCACACGTTCCCACACCGAGAAGCAGTGGATTGTGCGGGAGCTGGCATTTGAGATCTGGCGCAAAACGGGTCTCAAACACTGATGTCTGGCCATCATTAAAAAAATGCTCAGACATGAAGCGCAGCCACCCTCAGTTTATAAAAAGAATCCAGGATGAAAAATGCCCAGGTAGATGCATAAATAACTTTTGTATGTTTTGCCAACACAAAGCAAAAGTATTCACCCCGCTTGACTTTGTTCTTTTTTTTTGTTGTCTCACATCCTGGAATTAACATGGATTGTTTGAGGATTTGCATAATTTAATTTGTAGAACATGCCCACAACTTAGAACTTTTTTTTAAATTGGTTAATCTTAAAGCATATAACAAATAGGACAAAATACCAGAAAAGGTCAATGTGCATAACTATTCACCCCCTAAAGTCAATACTTTGTAGAGCCAACTTTTGCAGCAATCACAGCTCCAAGTCGCTTTGGATAAGTCTCTATGAGGCTTGCACATCCTACCACTGGGATTTTTGCCCATTCCTCCTTGCAAAACTCATCCAGCTCCTTCAAGTTGGATGGTTTGTGCTTGTGAACAGCAATCTTTAAGTCGGACCACAGATTTTTTTATTGGATTGAGATATGGGCTTTGACTAGGCCATTCCAACACATTTACATGTTTCCCTTTAAACCACTTAAGTGCTGCTTTAGCAATGTGTTTGGGGGCATTGTCCTGCTGGAAGGTGAACCTCCGTCCTAGCCTCAAATTACGCACAGAGTGGTACAGGTTTTGCTCAAGAATATCCCTGTATTTAGCACCATCCATCTTTCCCTTAACTCTGACCAGTTTCTCAGTCCCGGCTGCTGAAAAACATCCCCACAACATGATGCTGCCACCACCATGTTTCATTGAGGGGATGGTGTTCTTTGGGTGATGTGATGTGTTGGGTTTGCGCCAGATATAGCGTTTACTTTGAATGTCGAAAAGTACAATTTTAGTCTCATCAGACCAGAGCACCTTCCTCCATACATTTTGGGAGTCTTCCACAGGCCTTTTCGCAAACTCACAATGTGCCTTTTTGTTTTTAGCTGAAAGTAATTGCTTTCTACTGGCCACTCTGCCATAATGCCCAACTCTATGGAGCGTACGGTTTATTGTCATCCTATGTACAGATACTCCAGTCTCTGCTGTGGAACTCTGCAGCTCCTCCAGGGTTACCTTAGGTCTCTGTGCTGCCTCTTTGATTAATGCCCTCCTTGCCCTGTTTTGGTGGGCGGCCATCTCTTGGCAGGTTTGCTGTTGTGCCATGTTCTTTCCATTTGGTTAAGATAGATTTGATGGTGCTCCTGGGGATCATCAAAGATTTGGGTATTTTTTATAACCTAACCCTGAGTTGTACTTCTCAACAACATTGTCCCATACTTGTTTGGAGAGTTCCTTGGTCTTCATGGCAGTGTCTGGTTAGTGATGCCTCTTGCTTACGTGTTGCAGCCGTTGGGGCCTTTCAGAATAGGTGTGTATATGTAATGACAGATCATGTGACACTTAGATTGCACACAGGTGGACATCATTTTACTAATTATGTGACTTCTGAAAGTAAAAGGTAGCACCAGAACTTTTTATGGGCTTCTGAACAAAGGGGTTAAATACATACGCACATGGCAAATTTCGGTTTTCTATTTCTAAACAATAATTTTATTTAGATATTTATCTCATTTCACTTCACCGACTTAGGCTACTTTCACACTTGCGGCAGAGAGATCCGGCAAGCAGTTCCGTCGCCGGAACTGCCTGCCGGATCAGGCAAAATGTATGCAAACTGATGGCATTAGTAAGACTGATCAGGATCCTGATCAGTCTTAAAAATGCCTGATCAGTCGAAAAAATGCATTGAAATTTCCGGTGTCATCCGGCAAAACGGATCCGGCATTTATTTTTTTCACCTTTTTTTCGATCTGCGCATGCGCAGACCGGAAGGACGGATCCAGCATTCCGGTATTCTAAAATGCCGGATCCGGCACTAATACATTCCTATGGGAAAAAATGCCGGATCCGGCATTCAGGCAAGTCTTCAGATTTTTCACCGGAGATAAAACCGTAGCAGGCTGCGGTGTTCTCTTTTGCCTGATCAGTCAAAACAACTGAACTGAAGACATACTGATGCATCCTGAACGGATTACTCTCCATTCAGAATGCATGGGGATAAAACTGATCAGTTCTTTTCCGGTATAGAGCCCCTGTGACGGAACTCTATGCCGGAAAAGAAAAACGCAAGTGTGAAAGTACCCTTAGACTATTGTGTTTTGATCCATCACATAAAATTAAGAATAACAAAACCTTTAACAAAAGGCTGTAATGTACCAAAATAAGCAAAAAGTGAAAGGGGGTGAATACATTTGGAAAGTACTGTACATACAGTAATGCAAATAAGTATTTAATCCCTTTACAACTGATTAATTAGTATCCAGTGGGACACGCCCCAAATTAACCAAATTACATCCAAAATCTCAACCTAGCTGTGGTTGTATTGTATATATATATTTAAACACACAGCGCAATAGAGATTTCGGATGTAACCAGCTGATTTTGCACAAGTGACATCATTGGGTCTGCAGTAGAAGCCAGAGGGCTAGCCTCTTTCCTACGGGGTATGGACCCAGGACTATGGAGACCCCCACTCTGATCTATTTAGGTTAGAGTGAACTATAAATGATGGGATTAAGAAGTAGCTGACTCTGGTGTAGAGAAGTAGATCATCCTATGATACACTCAGGAGATAATCCCATCCCATGGGTCTCCTCTCTCCCTATTGTTTCATAAAGACACTGTGGAGGGGATGTCTGTTTGCATGCTGTTCATTTTTGATTGAGTTATGCTGCATAAAGCTGGCAGCCACTGCAATTATATATAGATCCCTCCATATTGGAATTTCTTTATATCTAATTTTGTTAAGATTTCTGATTTTTCTAAAATCTGAACATTCTGTGATTACAGAAGTTCCTATTCCCTCCATTCTGAGAAGTCGATCGGCGGAGGCCGCGGAGGTGGTGGAGGTTGAGGAGGAAGAGGAGGAGGAGGCAGGACCCTCCCAGCCTATTGAGCTACTCACCCCAGATGTGGGAGAAGTGAAAGAGGTGGAGGTGGAAAGTGCTGGACACTCCAGCACCGCCCCATTTCAGGACTCGGAGGAAGAGGAGGCAATCACCAGCCCCCTCCAGGAGGGTAAATATGTGCACATAGCAATAGGATTATGTATCCATAACATGTATATAAACATTAAAAGGGCCAACAATGAGGGGACAACATACACTTTAGTAATACAAAAAAAGAACACTAATCTACATTAAAACCATTAACTTAACAAATAAATAATATTAAACTCTATTGAACTATCACTAACTAACAAACAAAGTAAAATTATACTGTCCTGAAATATCACAAACTAATAAACTATATAATCATCATAAATATCACTAACTAACGTATTGAGATTTAAATTGTCAGTGTGTATAAAGACTTTAAATAAAAAAATTAAAATAAAGGTAAAAAATAGAAAAACAGACATATTTTGTACCGCCGTGTACATATCGACCATCTCTATAAAAATATCCTATGACCTAACCCCTCAGGTGAACACTGTAAAAATAAAAAAATTCAAACCATTAAAAAATATATATAATTTTGTCAGCTAACATCACTAAAAGTACAACACAAAGCTATCAAAAAAGGCATACGCCCCCCCAAAATAGTACCAATCTGTCATTTCATTCGGCAAAAAATGAGACCCTACCATTAGACAATCGCCAAATAAAAATAATAATAGGGCTCTCAAACTATGGAGACACTAAAACATGAATTGTTTTTGGTTCAACAATGCTTTTATTGTGAAACATATTAGGTCTTGCCGCATCTGTAACAACCAGCTGTATAAAAATATCATGCGAAGTAACCCCTCAGGTGGACACCTTTCAAAACAAAAAATAAAAACTCTTCAAAAAGGCATTTTTTGGACAACTTTTATCACAAAAAGGTGTAATAGCAAGCGATCAAAAAGTCATACGCACCACAAAATAAAGGTTTAAAGGGTTTAATAAGAATTGCAAATAATGTTTATATATATTTTTTTTCCAACAACACTCGAGACATTGAAGGCCAAAGTGAAAAAAATGCAGAAGGAGCACCGCCAGGATATGCGGGCCATTTAGGGGCGGATGAAGGCCATGGAGGAGAGGCACCGCCAGGCCATGAAGGGGGTGCAGGAGATGCTCCTGCTATTGGAAAAGTTGCCTTAAATTTATTAATTTTTTTCTAATAAGTTATATAAATCATTTATACAGTTATAACATGTATTTTGGTTTTTGTAATATTGCTCTATTTTAGTGTAATAACTTGGCCTAAATCAGCCAGAACTGACAGCAGCCGGTAAATACATGTCAAATACATATAGGGTCCATTCACATGTCTGTAAAATGGGTCCGCATCCGTTCCGCAATTTAGCGGAATGGTTACAGACCCATGGATTTTCAATTCCAGTCAGAAAAATTAGGCATTCACAGGATAAATAAGTAAGTGTCGGCCAGTACAGGCCCCAAAAATTAGCCAACAGGCGTTCACCTGACAGCAAAGAACTTTGTATTCTGTGGCTGGAGGTACATTAGCCATTCACAGGATAAATAAGTAACTGTCGGCCACCAGTACAGGCCCAAAAAATTAGGCATTCAACGGACATAATAGGCCTTTTATGCCGCTGAATTTACCTAATACAGGGACCATAAATTGTTCTGGGTGGTGGCAGATATTTGTGGGCTGTCATGAGGAATTTGAATAAAACATGGTCTACTGGTCATGTGTTGAATTCCTTCAAGATCCATGCCTCATTCATTTTTAGAAATGAGAGGTAGTCCACACTGTCTTGAGCTAGGCGAGTGCGCTTATCGGTCACGAATCCCCCTACTGCGCTTAACGTCCTTTCGTACAGGACACTAGACGAAGGGCAAGCTAAGAGTTACATGGAAAATTGTGCCAGCTTTGGGCACAGGTCAAGCCTGCCCACCCAGTAGTCCAGGGGTTCATCACTTCTTGTCCGTTAACCCGATGTAGTCGGACACCTGTTGGTCTAGGCGTTCCCTGAAGCTGGATCCGGAGGATAGCTGTCGATGGGTCAGCTGAAAGAATGATCTCATATCAGAAGTGACCAACATATCTTCAAACCGCCCTCTTCTTGCAGGCGATTTTGTATTGGTACCCGCAACTGTTTCTCTGTGAGTGGAAATTCCTTTGCCAGCACCCGCAAAAGCAGAATACAGAATTTCTTGAAGCAAGGCCTGGAAGTGCTGCATTCTGACAGCCCTCTGTGATGGTGATAACATTTCTGCCATTTTTTGTTGGTACAAGGGGACTAAGTACGCTGCCACCCAATACTGGTCCATGCTCTTTATGCTTTTTATATGGGGGTCCCTCTTAAAACACTAGAGCATGAAGGCCCCCATTTGCACTAAACTGGAAGCGGTGTAGTGGCCTGGCTCCTACTCATGATCCAGGATAATGTCGTCCTCGTTCTCGTTCCCATCCACGGACAACACCAAGGATCCCAGAAAGGTTTAAAGCATTCTCTTCTTGCTCCTCCTCATCCTCCCCGGCACCATCCTCCTCTGACTCCTCTTCAGACTCCTGCTTTTGACTTGTCTCAGATGGAGTAGCCCCCCTGGGAATTCATCCAGCATTGTGACTTCCTCATCTTCCTGCTTCTGCTCCTCAATGGCTTGATCAATGACACAACTCAATGCACGCTCCAGAAAGAATGTGTAAGGTACGATGTCACTGATGGTGCCCTGGCTGCAACTGACCAGTTTGGTGATCTCATCAAATGGCCGCAGTCAAGTCTGCATGCGTCGTGCATGAGCAGCCACTGGCGTGGTGAAAAAAAAGCAAGCTCCCCAGAACCTGTCCTGCCGCAGAGTTCGTACAGGTAGTCATTAACTGCACGATTCTGCTGGAGCAGCCTATCAAGCATATACAAGGTGGAGTTCAATCGCGTCGGGCAGTCACAAATCAGATGTCTGAAGGGCAGTTTGTGTTGCCGCTGAATGTCAGCAAGGCGAGCCATGGCCGTGTAAGATCTTCTGAAATGGCCAGAGATTTTCCTAGCCTGCCGCAAGACGTCCTGGACCCCGGGGTATTTGGCAACGAATCGCTGCACGACTAAGTTCAGGACATGTGCCATGCACGGCACGTGTGTCATTTTGCCCTGTTTCAGCGCGCTCAGCAGATTGGCACCGTTGTCGCACACCACTTTACCAACTGTAAAATTGAGCGGGGTTAGCCACTGATCTGCCTGTGAACGCAAAGCTGAAAGGAGTGCAGGAGCGGTGTGGCTGCTTCTCCTCCCTATCTGCTGGTCCATCTCTCCTTCTGAACTCCCCTCCTCTTCCTCTCTTGTGTGCACCCACGTGACATCCATAGACATGTCATCATCGACGTCACCTTCCCCACCACTAACATTGGGCAGCAACAGTGGAAACCAACCTCATTGGGCTGATCTGGGTACTGTCGTCAAACTGCTGAGCGGCGGCTGTTGCTACCTCCTCTTCCTTATCCGATGCCAAGAATGGCTGTGCATCGGAAATGTCTTGTAATGGATCGGAAAATAATTCCTGTGACTCAAGCGGAGGATATATGGTGGTGGTGGTGGTGGTGTCTTTGGGGGTGGACACAGCAGAGAGTGAAGTGGGTGCAGATAGAGAGGATGAGGAGGGTGCAGAAGCAGAAGGCTGAGTGAGCCACTCAACCAACTCTGGTGCGTCCTTTGACGTAATCGCACGCACCTTCTGCAACTTCCCACTTAGGCTCCGGCCTGGAGCTCCTGCCCGACCCCTACCACCCCTGTGGATTGGTCTTCTTCTTCCTCTGCCTGTCATTTTTTAAATGACACTGTGACAAAAGTCTCTAGAGAAGCGCAGTGTTTGTGGAAGAAGGTATATAATATATTCAATCAAAGTCCCTTTTAGAGACCCTCGGGATATTTATATAATTGTAGCAATGGTCTGTTGAGACCTGAAATCCCTGTAGGGGTCCCTAACAAATGTTAAAATTTTTGTCTTTATTGTTTAATGGACAAAACGCACTATAACGAAAAACAATACACTCTAAAATTATCAGTGTGTCAGTCTATATTATGGGATTGTGCCGGAGTAGTGTGGTTACATTTGCAGGATGTGATTACATATACGGTAATTTGATGGGATCCCTTGATAGGGTACACCTCATCCCACCTGCTGGTGTGGGATGGTATTTCCACTGGCAGTTACTGGTTCAAATTCCTAACAGTGGGTCACCTACAGGAGCACTGGTGAATATGTCTCTCCTGCCAATGTTCACTGCTATCTGGTCCCTATATCAAGGTTACCAAGTAAATAGCAACATTGTGCCTGTCATGTGCCGCTCTATACCACCCCTCCTCTTTTAGCACAGTGCACAGTGATAGGGAAATTGTTACTAGCATGTGGCGGTTATTAGCCGAGTAGATAAGGAGAGTGTGACAGTACAGGAACTTGACTACAGCGGTAATTGATGCCTCTAGGAGATAGCAATAGAGGATGGAGTGCAGACTGAACTCAGTGTTAGAGAGGAGGAAAACAGTGGCTAGGGAGACTGGTGACATCATTTAGCCCTGCGGCTGAGACAAACAGCCACTTAACACAGAGGACTAGCAATGTTGCTATTTACTTGGTAACCTTGATATAGGGACCAGATAGCAGTGAACATTGGCAGGAGAGACATATTCACCAGTGCTCCTGTAGGTGACCCACTGTTAGGAATTTGAACCAGTAACTGCCAGTGGAAATACCATCCCACACCAGCAGGTGGGATGAGGTGTACCCTATCAAGGGATCCCATCAAATTACCGTATATGTAATCACATCCTGCAAATGTAACCACACTACTCCAGCACAATCCCATAATATACACTGACACACTGATAATTTTAAAGTGTATTGTTTTTCGTTATAGTGCGTTTTGTCCATTAACCACTTCCCATCTGGGCCCTTTGCCCCCTTCCTGACCAGGCCAAATTTTGCAAAACTGACATATCTCACTTTATGTGGTAATAACTTTGGAACGCCTTTATTTATCCAAATCATTCAGAGATTGTTTTCTCGTGACACATTGTACTTCATGATAGTCATAAATTTGAGTCAAAATATTTCACCTTTATTTATGAAAAAATCCCAAATTTACCCAAAAATTTGAAAAATTCGCAATTTTCTAAATTTCAATTTCTCTGCTTTTAAAACAGAAAGTGATACCTCATAAAATATTTATTATTTAACATTCCCCATATGTCTACTTTATGTTGGCATCATTTTGGAAATGTCATTTTATTTTTTTAGGACGTTAGAAGGCTTAGAAGTTTAGAAGCAATTCTTCAAATTTTTAAGAAAATTGCCAAAACCCACTTTATAAGGACCAGTTCAGGTCTGAAGTCACTTTGTGGGGCCTACATAGTGGATACCCCCATAAATGACCCCATTGTAGAAACTACACCCCTCAAGGTATTCAAAACCGATTTTACAAACTTTGTTAACCCTTTAGGCGTTCCACAAGAATTAAAGGAAAATGGAGATCAAATTTTTAAATTTCACTTTTTTGGCAGATTTTCCATTTTAATCAATTTTTTTCTCTAACACATCGATGGTTAACAGCCAAACAAAACTCAATATTTATTACCCAGATTCTGCGGTTTACAGAAACACCCCACATGTGGTCGTAAACTGCTGTATGGGCACACGGCAGGGCGCAAAAGGAAAGGAACTCCACATGGTTTTTAGATGCCATGTCCCATTTGAAGCCCCCTGATACACCCTTACAGTAGAAACTCCCAAGAAGTGACCCCATTTTGGAAACTAGGGGATAAGGTGCCAGTTTTATTAGTACTATTTTTGGGTACATATGATTTTTTGATCATTCATTATAACACTTTATGGGGCAAGGTGACCAAAAAATTGGTTGTTTTAGCACAGTTTCTATTTATTTATTTTTACAGCGTTCACCTGAGGGGTTCAGTCAAGTGACATTTTTATAGAGCAGATTGTTACGGACGTGGCGATACCTAATATGTATACTTTTTCTCATTTATTAAAGTTTTACACAATAATAGCATTTTTGAAACCAAAAAATTATGTTTTAATGTGTCCATGTTCTGAGAGCTATAGTTTTTTTATTTTTTGAGAGATTTTCTTATGTAGGGGCTCATTTTTTGCGGGATGAGGTGACGGTTTTATTGGTACCATTTTGTGGGACATACGCGTTTTTGATCACTTGGTGTTGCACCTTTTGTGATGCAAGGTGACAAAAATTGCTTGTTTTGACAGTTTTTTTTTTTTTTTTTTTACGGTGTTCACCCGAGGGGTTAGGTCATGTGATATTTTTATAGAGCTGGTTTTTACGGACGCGGCAATACCTAATATGTATACTTTTTTTTATTTGTTTCACTTTAACACAATAATAGCATTTTTGAAACCAAAAAAATGATGTTTTAGTGTCTCCATGTTCTAAGAGCTATAGTTTTTTTATTTTTTGAGAGATTTTCTTATGTAGGGGCTCATTTTTTGCGGGATGAGGTGACGGTTTTATTGGTACCATTTTGTGGGACATACGCGTTTTTGATCACTTGGTGTTGCATCTTTTGTGATGCAAGGTGACAAAAATTGCTTGTTTTGACACAGTTTTTTTTATTTATTTTTTACGGTGTTCACCCGAGGGGTTAGGTCATGTGATATTTTTATAGAGCCGGTTTTTTCGGACGCGGCAATACTAAATATGTCTATTTTATTTTATTTTTTCTATTTTTAATTTTTTTTTTATTCCTTACTTGGGATTTTTTTTTTTTTTACATGTGAAACTTTTTTTTATTTTATTTTTTCAACCCTTTATTTTATTTTTATTTTATTTTACACTTTTCGTCCCCCATAAGGTCATACAAGACCTCTGGGGGACATTTACTTCACTTTTTTTTTTTTTTTACACTGTTGATTTCTCCTGTAACTGGGGCTGACATAGTAGCCCCAGTTACAGGACAAATGCACCCCTATAGAGGCTGTACAGCAGCAATCCTGCGCTGTACAGCCTCACAGCAGGGCTGATCGAGGTCTCTGAGAGACCTCACACAGCTCCTGCACACTCCGGTCACGGCGGTCGCATGACCGCCGGGCCGGAACATGAAGCGCACAGCGCTTCCTGCTCTGCAGACACAGCGCTCGGTGAGCGCTGTGTCTGCAGCGATCGTGAAGGCAGGGACACCTGGGCACTGTCCCTGCCTTGTCTTAGGGTTGCCCTGCTGTCACTGACAGCGGGCAACCCGATCAGCAGCTGCACGATTAGCGTGCAGCTGCTATTTCTGACAGGACGTTTTAAAACGTGCTGTCAGAAATAGACGTCCACCCATGGGACGTTTATATCCTATGGGCGGACGTGAGGCGGTTAAACAATAAAGACAAAAATTTTAACATTTGTTAGGGACCCCTACAGGGATTTCAGGTCTCAACAGACCATTGCTACAATTATAAGAAGGTATATAACACCCCACTTCAATCAGTTGTTTTGGGGGGAGACTGGTATATCACACCAGTTATAATAATTTTTTCCAGTACCGTTTGTCACTGTGTGTAGCAGAGGGAACGCAGCAAAACAGCAAACAAATGCTGCAGTACCCAAATACGCTATAAAGAAAGTAAATTTATATATAACACCCCACTTCAATCTGTCGTTTGGGGGGCGACTGGTATATCACACCAATTATAATTATAATTATTTTTTCTAATTGCGTTTGTCACTCTTTGTAGTTGTAGTATCGCTGCAGAACCGCTCACCAGTCACAATGCTGTACAATACAAATCCACTATAATATGCTTTCTATGTTAGAAAGTATATTATAAGTGTATTACACCCCTATGTACTGCACACATATAATAGTACCCCTATACCAGTCCTTAAAGGGCTTCTGTCAACCCACTAAACCGTTTTTTTGTTTTTTTTTGTTTACTAATAATCCCCACGCTGCGAGCTCTTCATACATAAGTTAACCACTTGCCGCACACCTAACGCCGAAAGGCGTCATCGCGGCGGCTCTCCCAGGCTACACTAACGCCGATTGGCGTCATCTCGCGTGAGCCGAGATTTCCTGTGAACGCGCGCACACAGGCACGCGCGTTCACAGGATCGGAAGGTAAGCGAGTGGATCTCCAGCCTGCCAGCGGCGATCGTTCGCTGGCAGGCTGGAGATGTGATTTTTTTAACCCCTAACAGGTATATTAGACGCTGTTTTGATAAAAGCTTCTAATATACCTGCTACCTGGTCCCCTGGTCCTTTTGTTTGGATCGACCAACAGAGGACACAGGTAGCTCAGTAATAAGTAGCACCTAGCACCACACTACACTACACCCCCCCCACCGTCACTTATTAACCCCTTATTCACCCCTGATCACCCCTGATCACCCCATATAGACTCCCTGATCACCCCCCTGTCATTGATCACCCCCCTGTAAGGCTGCATTCAGATGTCCGTATGATTTTTACCACTGATACATGGATCGGATCCGCAAAACACATACGGACGTCTGAATGGAGCCTTACAGGGGAGTGATCAATGACGGGGGTAATCACCCCATATAGACTCCCTGATCACCCCCCTGTCATTGATCACCCCCTTGTCATTGATCACCCCCCTGTAAGGCTGCATTCAGATATCCGTATGTTTTTTACGGATCCACGGATACATGGATCGGATCCGCAAAACACATACAGACGTCTGAATGGAGCCTTACAGGGGGGTGATCACCCCATATATACTCCCTGATCACCCCCCTGTCATTGATCACCCCCTTGTAAGGCTCCATTCAGACGTCCGTATGATTTTTACGGATCCACGGATACATGGATCGGATCCGCAAAACACATACGGACATCTGAATGGAGCCTTATAGGGGGGTGATCAATGACAGGGGGGTGATCACCCCATATAGACTCCCTGATCACCCCCCTGTCATTGATCACCCCCCTGTCATTGATCACCCCCCTGTAAGGCTGCATTCAGATGTCCATATGATTTTTACAGATCCACGGATACATGGATCGGATCCGCAAAACACATACGGACATCTGAATGGAGCCTTATAGGGGGGTGATCAATGACGGGGTGATCACCCCATATAGAATCCCTGATCACCCCCCTGTCATTGATCACCCCCCTGTCATTGATCACCCCCCTGTAAGGCTGCATTCAGATATCCGTATGTTTTTTACGGATCCACGGTTACATGGATCGGATCCGCAAAACACATACGGACATCTGAATGGAGCCTTATAGGGGGGTGATCAATGACAGGGGGGTGATCACCCCATATAGACTCCCTGATCACCCCCCTGTCATTGATCACCCCCCTGTCATTGATCACCCCCCTGTAAGGCTCCATTCAGACATTTTTTTGGCCCAAGTTAGCGGAAATTATTATTTTTTTCTTACAAAGTCTCATATTCCACTAACTTGTGTCCAAAAATAAAATCTCACATGAACTCACCATACCCCTCACGGAATCCAAATGCGTAAAAATTTTTAGACATTTATATTCCAGACTTCTTCTCACGCTTTAGGGCCCCTAGAATGCCAGGGCAGTATAAATACCCCACATGTGACCCCATTTCGGAAAGAAGACACCCCAAGGTATTCACTGAGGGGCATATTGAGTCCATGAAAGATTGAAATTTTTGTCCCAAGTTAGCGGAAAGGGAGACTTTGTGAGAAAAAAATAAATAAAATCAATTTCCGCTAACTTGTGCCAAAAAATAAAAATTTCTATGAACTCGCCATGCCCCTCATTGAATACCTTGGGGTGTCTTCTTTCCAAAATAAGGTCACATGTGGGGTATTTATACTGCCCTGGCATTTTAGGGGCCCTAAAGCGTGAGAAGAAGTCTGGGATCCAAATGTCTAAAAATGCCCTCATAAAAGGAATGTTGGCCCCTTTGCGCATCTAGGCTGCAAAAAAGTGTCACACATCTGGTATTGCCGTACTCAAGAGAAGTTGGGCAATGTGTTTTGGGGTGTCATTTTACATATACCCATGCTGGGTGAGATAAATATCTTGGTCAAGTGCCAACTTTGTATAAAAAATGGGAAAAGTTGTCTTTTGCCGAGATATTTATCTCACCCAGCATGGGTATATGTAAAATGACACCCCAAAACACATTGCCCAACTTCTCCTGAATACGGCGATACCACATGTGTGACACTTTTTTGCAGCCTAGGTGGGCAAAGGGGCCCACATTCCAAAGAGCACCTTTCGGATTTCACAGGTCATTTGCCTACTTACCACACATTAGTGCCCCTAGAATGCCAGGGCAGTATATCTACCCCACAAGTGACCCCATTTTGGAAAGAAGACACCCCAAGGTATTCCGTGAGGGGCATGGCGAGTTCCTAGAATTTTTATTTTTTGTCACAAGTTAGCGGAAAATGATGATTTTTTTTTTTCTTACAAAGTCTCATATTCCACTAACTTGTGACAAAAAATAAAAACTTCCATGAACTCACTATGCCCATCATGAAATACCTTGGGGTGTCTTCTTTCCAAAATGGGGTCACTTGTGGGGTAGTTATACTGCCCTAGCATTTTAGGGGCCCAAATGCGTGCGAAGTAGTTTGAAATCAAAATCTGTAAAAAAAAATGGCCGGTGAAATCCGAAAGGTGCTCTTTGGAATGTGGGCCCCTTTTCCCACCTAGGCTGCAAAAAAGTGTCACACATGTGGTATCTCCGTACTCAGGAGAAGTTGGGCAATGTGTTTTGGGGTGTCTTTTTACATATACCCATGCTGGGTGAGATAAATATCTTGGTCAAATGCCAACTTTGTATAAAAAAATGGGAAAAGTTGTCTTTTGCCAAGATATTTCTCTCACCCAGCATGGGTAATATGTATAGCTTGGAAGAAAGAAGAGACAGAGGGGATATGATAGAAACTTTTAAATACATAAAGGGAATCAACTCGGTAAAGGAAGAGAGCATATTTAAAAGAAGAAAAACTACCACAAGAGGACACAGTTTTAAATTAGAGGGGCAAAGGTTTAAAAGTAATATAAGGAAGTATTACTTTACTGAGAGAGTAGTGGATGCATGGAATAGCCTTCCTGCAGAAGTGGTAGCTGCAAATACAGTGAAGGGGTTTAAGCATGCATGGGATAGGCATAAGGCCATCCTTCATATAAGATAGGGCCGGGGGCTATCCATAGTACTCAGTATATTGGGCAGACTAGATGGGCCAAATGGTTCTTATCTGCCGACACATTCTATGTTTCTATGTTTCTATGTTTCTATGGTATATGTAAAAAGACACCCCAACACACATTGCCCAACTTCTCCTAAATACGGGGATACCAGATGTGTGACACTTTTTTGCAGCCTAGGTGGGCAAAGGGGCCCACATTCCAAAGAGCACCTTTCGGATTTCACCGGCCATTTTTTTTTACAGATTTTGATTTCAAACTACTTCGCACCCATTTGGGCCCCTAAAATGCCAGGGCAGTATAACTACACCACAAGTGACCTCATTTTGGAAAGAAGACACCCCAAGGTATTTCATGATGGGCATATTGAGTTCATGGAAGTTTTTATTTTTTGTCACAAGTTAGTGAAATATGAGACTTTGTAAGAAAAAAAAAAAATAAAATCATCATTTTCCGCTATCTTGTGACAAAAAATAAAAAGTTCTATGAACTCACTATGCCCATCAGCGAATACCTTAGGGTGTCTACTTTCCGAAATGGGGTCATTTGTGGGGGTTTTCTATTGTCTGGGCATTGTAGGACCTCAGGAAACTTGACAGGTGCTCAGAAAGTCAGAGCTGCTTCAAAAAGCGGAAATTCACATTTTTGTACCATAGTTTGTAAACGCTATAACTTTTACCCAAACCATTTTTTTTTTACCCAAACATTTTTTTTTATCAAGGACATGTAGAACAATAAATTTAGAGCAAAATTTATATATGGATGTCGTTTTTTTTGCTAAATTTTGCAACTGAAAGTGAAAAATGTCATTTTTTTGCAAAAAAATCTTTAAATTTTGATTAATAACAAAAAAAAGTAAAAATGACAGCAGCAATGAAATACCACCAAATGAAAGCTCTATTAGTGAGAAGAAAAGGAGGTAAAATTCATTTGGGTGGTAAGTTGCATGACCGAGCAATAAACCGCTAAAGTTGTGGAGTGCCGATTTGTAAAAAAGGGCCTGGTCTTTAGGGGGGTATAAACCTGTGGTCCTTAAGTGGTTAAATATAAGTTCGGTTCAGTATAATTTGATAAAAAGCGATTTTTAAAATATGCAAATTACCTTGCTACCAGCAAGTAGGACGGCTACTTGCTGGTAGCAGCCGCATCCTCCGATCCTAATGACGCCCCCTCCGCATTGTGATTGACAGGGCCAGGGAACGGAATCGTTCTCCGCTGGCCCTGCCTGTTAGAATTCAAAATCTGGCGCCTGCGCCGCGGCCGTACCTATCTTTAATCTGCGCAGGCGCACTGAGAGACGGCCACTCGCTCGGCCGCTCCATCCTCAATGCGCCTGCGCCGATGACGTCACATCTACACCCGGCGCAGGCGCATTGAGGAGCGAGCAGCCGCCTCTCAGTGCGCCTGCGCAAATTGAAGATATGTACGGCCGCAGCGCAGGCGCCAGATTTTGAATGCTAACAGGCAGGGCCAGCAGAGAACGATTCCGTTCCCTGGCCCTGTCAATCACAATGCGGAGGGGGCGTCATTAGGATCGGAGGATGCGGCTGCTACCAGCAAGTAGCCGCCCTACTTGCTGGTAGCAAGGTAATTTGCATATTTTAAAAATCGCTTTTTATCAAATTCTCCTGAACAGAAATTATTATTTAACTTATGTATGAAGAGCTCGCAGTGTAGGGATTATTAGTAAACAAAAAAAAAAAAACGGTTTAGTGGGCTGATAGAAGCCCTTTAAAAGTAATTTTGTGGACCTATTAGTTAGCTATTTGTGTCCCTAACAGTCTGTCCCTGCTCCACACAGCAACCTCTCCCTACACTGGCAAAACACTGAATGTAAAATGGCGGGCAGATCAGGTTTATCTATAAAGTAGGGGGTATGTCCATGTGCTGAAACGTCTCAATTGGCTGTCCTGTACCACCTGATGAATGTGTCATGGGTCAAAGTTCTTCACAATGTAAAAGAATATGGCGGGCACGAATATCGCCATATGTTCGCATGTTCGTCGAATCGCGAGCGAGCAAAGTTTGTATGCAAACTGTTAGATTTCCTACACCGTTCACCTGATTTGGATGTAAATACCCTCAAATTAAAGCTGATAGTCTGCAGTTAAAGCACATCTTGTTTGTTTCATTTCAAATCCATTGTGGTGGTGTATAGAGCCAAAAATGTTATAATTGTGTTGATGTCCCAATATTTATAGACCTGACTGTATATATGGAGTCAGAGCAGGGACTCCTAAGCCACGGACTCACACTGAGGGATTACCTCACTGTACAGCGATCTTCTGCATATAAATAGAGGCTAAATTAGATTCAAATTCACTGACTCGAGCATTGCGCTCGAGCACACATGGTGATGTGCCGAGCGTAGCGGTGTTCGGTCGAGCATGCTTGCTCAACACTAATTAAAAAAAATGTTTCCAAAGGAGGACTTTTTTCTGGATTGTTTGTACACTGCCTGCCCAGACCTTAACTTGTTTGATTACAAATTTACTGATACCTTGGTGCTCTGCACTGGTATATATTGACCCCCAGTGGGTTAGCAGCCTCTGGGGTGAGACCAATTCAGGAAGTTACAGCCTAGTGGTTCCCCTGCAGCAGAGGCCAGCTCCCGGTGTTAAAATTAAAAGGTCAAGGCCACCCTTAGGAGTAGCCCCAAGCCAAATCAGTCCAGTAGGCACAGTGGATTCACATCAACTTCCATAATACTTATTATGCTTCATTCACATGTCAGTGTTTTGGTCAGTGATTTCCATCAGTGATTGTGAGCCAAAACGAGGTGTGGCTCTAAACACAGAACGGGGCAGATCTTTCTCTTATACCTTATGCCTTTGGAGGCTCCAATCCTGTTTTTGGCTCACAATCACTGATGGAAATGACTGACCAAAACACTGACGTATGAATGAGGCTTAAGGGTAAACGTTGAATTGTAAGATGATTGTCCAATATGAACAATATCAGTCACTGGTGATGATACAAAGTGTCCAATAGCTTTTTATTTAAGACATGACTTTGTGGATCTATCTCAGCAGATGTTATTTAATTGGATTATCAATGTCTAGAAGCAGGTATGGAGCCCAATGTCTGAAGCAATCTTGAGAGATATTAATATAAATACAGAGTAGGTAAGTAACAGTGTAACAGTCCATATTCAATATACAAATAAGCAACAACAGTTTGAAGAGTAAGACAGTGTCATTGTCAAGGGCAAACGAGATGTAACACTCTATGCTTCATAAGCCAGGCAAAGAGGTAGGAGAAGACATTACCTGATGAGTTAATCTGCTCTGGAACAGAGAGGCAGAAGGAGGCTTGGCTTGAAAGCCAATCGGTGAGATATGTTGTCTTCTTAAATCCTGCTGTGGGACAGCTCATTGCCAGTTATTACATTTTCAGCCTTGTTCCTTTGTGGGCTATCTTAATCTGTTCATGAGTAGTGATGGCCTTGTGGTTCGCCCGGCGGTCATGTGAACATATAGAGATATTCGCGCCCGCCATATCCTTTTACATCGTGAAGAACTTTAACCCATGACACATCCATCAGGTGGTACAGGACAGCCAATTGAAAAGTTTCAGCACATGGACATACCACCTACCTTATAAATAGACCTGATCTGGCCGCCATTTTACATTCAGTCCTTTGTCAGTGTAGGGAAAGGTGGCTGTGTGGAGCAGGGACAGACTGTTAGGGACAAAAACGCTATCAAATAGGTGCACAAAAGTCCTTTTAAGGACTGGTATAGGTGTACTATTGATAGGTGTGCAGTACAGAGGGGTGTAACATAGAAAGCATATTATAGTGGATTTGTAATGTGCAGCAGTGGTGAGTGGTTCTGCAGCGATACCGCAGCTACACAGAGTGACAAACGCAATTAGAAAAAATTATTATAACTAATTAAAAATACTGATAGAAGCGGGGTGTTATATACCAATAATATACTTTCTTTATAGTGCATTTGGGTACAGCAGCATTTGTTGGCGGTTTTGTTGCGTTCCCTTTGCTACACACAGTGACAAATGGTATTGTAAAAAATAATTATACAGTTGCAAGAAAAAGTATGTGAACCCTTTGGAATGATATGGATTTCTGCACAAATTGGTCCTAAAATGTGATCTGGTCTTCATCTAGGACACAATAGACAATCACAGTCTGCTTAAACTAATAACACACAAAGAATTAAATATTACCAGGTTTTATTGAACACACCATGTAAACATTCACAGTGCAGGTGGAAAAAGTATGTGAACCCTTGGATTTAATAACTGGTTGAACCTTCTTTGGCAGCAATAACTTCAACCAAACATTTCCTGTAATTGCAGATCAGACGTGCACAACGGTCAGGAGTATTTCTTGACCATTCCTCTTTACAGAACTGTTTCAGTTCAGCAATATTCTTGGGATGTCTGGTGTGAATGGCTTTCTTGAGGTCATGCCACAGCATCTCAATCGGGTTGAGGTCAGGACTCTGACTGGGCCAATCCAGAAGGCGTATTTTCTTCTGTTTAAGCCATTCTGTTGTTGATTTACTTCTATGCTTTGGGTCCTTGTCCTGTTGCAACACCTATCTTCTGTTGAGCTTCAGTTAGTGGACAGATGGCCTTAAGTTCCCCTGCAAAATGTCTTAATAAACTTGGGAATTCATTTTTTTCTTCGATGATAGCAATCCGTCCAGGCCCTAATGCATCAAAGCAACCCCAGAACATGATACCCCCACCACCATACTTCACAGTTGGGATGAGGTTTTGATTTTGGTGTGCTGTGCTTCTTTTTCTCCACACATAGTGTTGTGTGTTTCTTCCAAACAATTCAACTTTGGTTACATCTGTCCACAGAATATTTTGCCAGTACTGCTTTGGAACATCCAGGTGCTCTTGTGCAAACTGTAAACGTGCAGCAATGGGTTTTTTTTTGGACAGCAGTGGCTTCCTCTGTGGTATCCTCCCATGAAATCCATTATTGTTTAGTGTTTTACGTATTATAGATTCGCTAACAAGGATGTTAGCATATGCAAGAGACTTTTGTAAGTCTTTAGTTGACAATCTAGGATTCTTCTTAACCTCATTGAGCAGTCTGTGCTGTGCTCTTGCAGTCATCTTTAGGGAGAGTAGCAGCAGTGCTGATCCTTCTTAATTTATAGACAATTTGTCTTACCATGGACTGATGAACAGCAAGGCTTTTGGAGATACTTTCATAACCCTTTCCAGCTTTATGCAAGTCAACAATTCTTAATCGTAGGTCTTCTGAGAGCTCTTTTGTGAGAGGCATCATTCACATCAGGCAATGCTTCTTGTGAAAAGCAAACCCAGAACTGGTGTGTGTTTTTTATAGGGCAGGGCAGCTGTAACAAACACCTCCAATCTCATCTCATTGATTGGACTCGAGTTGGCTGACACCTCACTCCAATTAGCTCTTGGAGATGTCATTAGTCTAGGGGTTCACATACTTTTTCCACCTGCACTGTAAATGTTTACATGGTGTGTTCAATAAAAACATGGTAATATTTAATTCTTTGTGTGCTATTAGTTTAAGCAGACTGTGATTGTCTATTGTTGTGTCTTAGATGAAGATCAGATCACATTTTATGACCAATTTGTGCAGAAATCCATATCATTCCAAAGGGTTCACATGCTTTTTCTTGCAACTGTAACTGGTGTTTGCATTTAAAAAAATAATAAATGGAGATCGCAAATTTGAATAATACATCTGGTATGTCACTGTCCATGTTGTGGGACTATTTGTGCACGTCTACTAATTATTTCTTGGCTGCAAATATGAGCTGAAGGTTTTTCAGGTTCGCCTGCCATTAAAATGAATGGGACCCGCAATGAACTTGCAGTTCGCGAACATTCGATCGCGTTCGCGAACATTCCCGACAGATGTTCGTCCATTACTATTCATGAGTTTTTTTGAGTGTTTGACCTGGCTTGCTTACCTGATCACTCTTTGTTTTCTCATTGCCTACTGTCTCTCTTGGTTTTGAAATGGCTTATTTCAGTTATTACTATTGTATACAGTTTTTGCTTTAAAATTTCATCATTCAGTTTTTGACCCCACTTAATACAACTACTCAAATTGTCTGTTCTATATGCCAGCATTTAGCTAGTGATCACAAGATAAGAGACTACTTAGTGTTAAAGGTTATCCAACTCTTTGTAATGAATGACGTATCCAATGGATAGGTCCTCAGCATCTGATCAGTAGGGGTCCAACATCCGGGACCTGCCGATCAGCTCTTTGAGAAGGCATTGGTGCTCCTATTAGAGATGTCTCCTTCTAGGTGCAGCTCAGCCCCATTCTGTCAGTTCCGCCACACAGTTCGATTCAGAGAAGCAGCAATTGTTTGGAGAGTACAGGTAGGCATACACATTAGGTGAATATCAGCCAAACCAGTCAATTTCAACCAGCCAACAATATACCTTCCACATGCTCTTCAGGTCCAGCCTCTTCCTCCCTCACATTACAACAATAGCAGACACACAGAGCCATAATATGGCATCTGAACAGGTACTTTGTTCATAATTAACAACTATTACCTTAAAATTTGCTGACCTATTGGGAGGGCTATTTTACCTGGCTACCCCCATCACACCTAAGCTTCCTTAAAGGGCAAACAAGCATCAAGTTCATCACTGAATGCTGTATGGGTGGTATAATATGCAGCATTGGACAGCTATGCATGTCAAAAAAATCTGCAAGCAGAACTCCTGTATTTGGTAGAGTTGTCTTATGCAATGTTACCTCACCTGGCTCTGCATTGCTCTCCTTTGGCTCTACATTGTTTTTTTCTTTTCCTACCGTGCTACCTTTTATAAGCTAACCACATAACTCCCAAAGACTTTGCTCTAGCAGGAAGTAGAGAAAAAAGGGACACTGTGGGGTGCGGAATTACCTTTGCTTTGGAAGCTGCAGTACTAACAAGGCCTGGGCCATGAGGCTCAGCCTTGCCTGCCATTACACACAAACATTATATGGATTTATCTGTGTGTGTGTACATGTAGATGAAGCCCATGTCATAATGGATGACAGACACAACAGCTGGAGTCCGGCTGCTGTGTCTGACACCCATTTTGGCCCGGGCTTCATTTCCCAGCCTGTACTCTCCTCGATGCACAAACATAATTGTGCATGCTGGGCTGCTCAGCTCAACAACTGGAGAGAGCCTGTTTCTGGGGAGATTATGATTTGTGGAACAGGGCTAGGTGAGTATTGCTTTTTTATTTTACTACCAGCACAGCGGGAGAACTATTTTGACTGGGGCACTAAGGGGTCAGTGTTACTGTAAAGGAGGCAGTACAACTGTGTTTGGTCACTAAGCGGTCATTCTACTATGTCTGAGCACTAAGAGGGTAGGATTGCATTACAGTAAGCATGCACTAAGGGACCAGCACTACTGTAAGGGAGTCACTAAGGATGTTTCACTACTGAAAGTAGGCAATAAGGGGTCAGCACTACTGTAAGGGAGCACTAAAGGGGAAAAACTACTGTGTAAGGGCACTGAGGGGGCATTCAACTGCGTGTGGAGGCAATCAGAGGGTACAACTACTGTGTAGTGCACAAAGAGGACACATAGGGCCCAGATGGCATACTGTAAAGTAAATTGTTGACTCCTTCTGTGAAGCACTAGAAAGCATTTCATTTTCATATTATTTAAATGATAGTGGGTGAAGGGTTGTATGGTGAGTGTGGGTGGCTAGTTGCAGGACAGGGTTGTGGGAAAGTTGCTCAGGAGGGGGTTAAAAATTTGTTATGAGGGACAATGTTTTCTGGATAGGCCCCTGGGACAGCAGTTAGACTTGACAAAACCTGTAATAAAAAAAAAAAATCTGTGTTCATGACAGGTTTTTGTCATATCTTTAACTTTTACAGTATTTTTGACGAATGCATCTGACGAATGCCATACAATGGAATCCATCACCATAGGTTTCCATTGTGAAAAAAAAAAAATGTCTATGTATATATTTTTTCCCCCTGGACTCTGCAGGATGGAGATGCATAGTATACTACACTTTTGCATCCTTTTTCCCAACATATATCCTAAACTCGGGACAAAAACATGACATGAACACAGCCTTAATTCAAAATGAATCCAACTTCGCATTGATTTAGACAAAGTATTCTTAAGAGTACAGATTCTAAATAAAACCTTAGATAAGGCTTCTTCATGTTATAGTAAATACATCTTTTGCATTTTGAGTAAAATAACAAGACAGGTTTTCTTTGAAGCACATCCTATGTGCAGAATGAGGTTCAGGGGCTTGCTATTTATTGATTAAATCTGCTAGTAATGTATTAAGAAGCAGGAACTCTAAACACTTTGCTTGGTTGCTCTTGTTTTTTTATGCAGCTCTTCACGCTCACAAATGAGCTCTCTACTGTAATGGTCGCTTAGGATCAGTACAAAGCACATTATTCCAAAGATGAGCATTGAAATCTACCTGTCCTAAGGGCAGATGAGTAGATACACTGTGTGGAGGGAACGCTCCCGTCTCATACCCTTAAGCTCTTTCATTTGATTACAATGCTTGCTTCCGCTACAAACAACCAAATATCATTAAAATGATTACATCATGGAGACAGACTGAAAAGGGTGGGAGAATGGAGGATTAGGAAGCCGGTGAATAAGCCAAGCAAAGTAGAGCATGGTAAATTAGTGGTGAAGGGAGTTGGCAATGCTACTGAAGAAAAATACAGGAAAAAATGAAAATGATCAAATTAATACATTTTGATATCTAATGTTCTTAAAACCCATCTCACATTTTGTACCACGAGAGGTAAGCAAACAATTTTTTTTATTTGTAACTTGACTACTGAAGTGTTCTTAATTATGGCTACTTTCCCACTAGCGTTTTTGCTAGCAAAAACGCTTCTGTTAGTGATAATACAACCATCTGCATCCGTTATGAACGGATCCGGTTGTATTATCTTTAACATAGCCAAGACGGATCCGTCATGAACTCCATTGAAAGTCAATGGGGACGGATCCGTTTTCTATTGTGTCAGATTGTGTCAGAGAAAACTGATCCGTCCCCATTGACTTGCATTGTGGTTAATGACTAGGGTTGAGCGAACCCGAACTGTAAAGTTCGGGTTCGTATTGAACTTTAGGATTTTTGGACCCCGGACCCGAACCCAAACATTTCAGTTCAGGTTCGGTGTTCGGCGATTTATTGGCGCTTTTTGAAAGGCTGCAGTGCAGCCAATCAACAAGCGTTTAAAGGGTTTCTGTCACCCCGCAAAACTCATATTTTTTTGGATAGTTAGATTCCTCATAGCGCGATATAGGAGAATATAATAGTCTTACTTACTTTCATGCGGCCGATTCTTTATAAAACGAACTTTTATAATATGTAAATGAGGGCTCTACCAGCAAGTAGGGCGTCTACTTGCTGGTAGCTGCTGCAGAAATCCGCCCCCTCGCAGTGTTGATTGACAGGGCCAGCCGTGATCTCCTCCTCCGGCCGGCCCTGTCAGTAATTCAAAAATCGCGCGCCTCTGGTCATTCGGCGCAGGCGCTCTGAGATGAGGAGGCTCGTATCCTCAGCACTCCCTCAGTGCGCCTGCGCCGATGACGTCTTCTCTTTCGGTGATGTCATCGGCGCAGGCGCACTGAGGGAGTGCTGAAGATACGAGCCTCCTCATCTCAGAGCGCCTGCGCCGAATGACCAGAGGCGCGCGATTTTTTAATTACTGACAGGGACGGCCGGAGGAGGAGATCACGGCTGGCCCTGTCAATCAACACGGCGAGGGGGCGGATTTCTGCAGCAGCTACCAGCAAGTAGACGCCCTAGTTGCTGGTAGAGCCCTCATTTACATATTATAAAAGTTCGTTTTATAAAGAATCGGCCGCATGAAAGTAAGTAAACTATTATATTCTCCTATATCGCGCTATGAGGAATCTAACTATCCAAAAAAAAAAAAATGAGTTTTGCGGGGTGACAGAAACCCTTTAACTCTGTGCCCTTAGAAGCCATCACAGCCATGCCTACTAATGGCATGGCTGTGATTGGCCAGTGCAGCATGTGACCCAGCCTCTATATAAGCTGGAGTCACGTAGCGCTGCACGTCACTCTGCTCTTACTAGTGTAGGGATAGGATGCTGCTGCTTTGAGGGAGAGAATAGGAAAGAAACTTTAATCAGAACTGCAATTGAACTCAGCAATCTACATAGATTTTGTTGTGTGGGTGCAGTGCACAATCTTTTTATCCTGCCCTGAGCCCTGTGACAGAGAAAAATAACTTTTATCCGTCTGTTTGTTAGGTGGATGGCGGCGGACATTTTATGCAAGCTCAGTGCACCAGCACTGCATCTGAGCTTTTGTGACATTGAAATCCAAGCTTGAAATACTGCAATAATAATCTGGGTCTAAAAAAACACCCATTTTTTGCATTTTCCTACATCTGGTGCTTTTGCAGCATTAGTCAGTGTGCAATTTAAGCTAGAAATACAGCTATAATTTTCTGGGTTTTAAAAAACACCCTTTTTGGGAAAAATACAAAATTTTACAGCCCTTTCTGCATCTGTACGTGTGAAATTCAAGCGTTATGGCAAGCGCCCGACTGTATAGGGAGGGTGCTTAGGGACTGATGGTCCTCCCCCCATTCCCCCTTTAGGTCATTCTGGGAGCTGGCCCCGTCATGTGAGGTTTAAGTAGGTAGTAGATTAGGACGGCTGTTAGGGGGTTAATTCTCTGGGGGAACCTCCTTAGACAGGATGGGGGCGGTACAGGAATCCTGAAGGTACATATACCCCTCCCCCTGTTCCAGCACTTCCTCTTGCAAGTGGAAGCAAAAATTGGCCCTCCCTCCCTACCTTTTTGCGGTTATCATTGAGAGGCGGGTCGAGGTGCGCGGGTATGATCAGTTATGGATACTTGGTTATACTGTGTTGTTTTTTCTATTTCTTCAGATCCCCCGCTGGGAGTCCAGCAGTTTGGATATCGCTCCGATGATTTTGGCTTTGGAGAGCTGCAAATTCTGGTTGAGTTTATGAAGTCACAGCTGGCGGCATTTGAGTACTGCGGAGATATGGTGGGAGCAGATGGCGTGCTTGCCCGCTGGGAGTCCAGCTGTGGGCATACTGCTCTGATGATTATGGTTTAACTTGCCTGCTGGGAGTCCAGCGGTGGGCATACTGCTCTGATGATTACGGTTTAACTTGCCCGCTGGGAGTCCAGCGTTTGGCATACTGCTCTGGTATTATGGTTTATTAAGGTTTGCCGCTTTAATAAAGAAGCTGTGGCCGATCACCATCCAGCATTAAAATGATACAGTTGTCTGTGTTGTTTGTTATGGGTCAAGGTTGGGTAAAGGGGCCAGAGGTGAGTAAAGGTGTTTTCCCCCTTCCCATGTTTCCCTGAATACCGTCAGTCTATACTGCTGTCATATTCTGTTATTCAAAAAACACCCATTTTGGGCAAAATACTTAATATTGCAGCCTTTGCTGCATCTGTGATTGTTAAAAACAAGCTTGAAATACTATAATAATTTTCTGGCTTTGAAAAAACACAAATTTTTGGCAATAACCTCTATCTGGGGATCTGCCGCATTAGTCAGTGGGCAATTTAAGCTAGAAAAACAGCTATAACTTTCTGGTTTTCAAAAAACACTCTTTTTGGGCAAAATACTAAATTGTACAGCCCTTTCTGCATCTGTATGTGTGAGATTGAAGCGTTATATACTGCTGTCATATTCTGTTATTAAAAAAACTCCCTTTTTGGACAAAGTACTTAATATTGCGGCCTTTGCTGCATCTGTTAATGTTAAAACAAGCTTGAAATACTTCAATATTTTTCTAGCTTTGAAAAAACACCCATTTTTATAATTTTCAGGTTTTTGAAAAACACCCTTTTTGGGCAAAATACTAAATTTTACAGCCCTTGCTGCATCTGTACGTGTGAAATTCAAGCATTATATACTGCTGTCATATTATGTTAGTAAAAAAACACCCATTTTGTGCAAAGTACTTAATATTGCTGTCACGAGACGCCGGGGCGCTCGCTCTCCTCAGCGCCGCATGTGTCCCGTTTCTGTGCAGGAGCATGTGTCCCATCTCCTTGGTGATATGGGGCGGGACGGACCGGCCGTCCATGTCTCCTCCGCGCGGCCGGCGTCCCCAGTTCCCCCAGCAACCAGGCGAGGTCTGAGCACCGAGCTGGGCACTTAGTGCTCAGCTGTACTTCCTGGTGCGGGTCATGTGACGCTGGCCACGTCACATGACCCCAGCTAGCTAGTATTTAACAGGCAGCCTGCTGGCCACAGATTGCCTGTTAATTTAGGTTCCTGGCGATTTGTTTGATTCCTGTATGCTTACCTGATCCTGTTCCCTGACGATCCTTTGCCTGCTCCTCCTGTACTGTGCATCCCTCCTGGTATTTTGACCTCTGCTTCCACCTGACTATTCTTTGCGGACTCCTGTTGTACTTCTCTACTCTCCTGGTATTTGACCCCGGCTTCTCCTGACCATTCTTTGCTTATCTCTCTGTACTGCGTTGCTCTTTTGGTTTTGACCCGGTCCGTTCGCGATCCGTTATTTGTCTCGTCTGTCCTCCCTGCACATATTCTAAGTTAGAGACTGCCGTCCAGTTGTCCCCTGTCATCAGGACTCGTGAGGAAAGTAGGCAGGGCCAGGGGTGAGGGTGGAGCGCAGTGGTCACTATCCTCCCCCCTGTGTGTGTGTGGACGTGACCATTACAATTGCAGCCTTTGCTGCATCTGTTATTGTTAAAACAAGCTTGAAATACTTCAATAATTTTCTGGGTTTTAAAAAACACCAATTTTTGGCAAAACCCTACATCTAGAGCCTCTGCCGCATTAGTCAGTGTGCAATTTAATCTAGAAATACAGCTATAATTTTCAGGGTTTTAAAAAACACCCTTTTTGGGCAAAATACTGAATTTTACAGCCCTTGCTGCATATGTACGTGTGAAACTCAAGCGTTATATACTGCTGTCATATTCTATTAGTAAAAGAACACCCATTTTGTGCAAAGTACTTAATATTGCAGTCGTTGCTGCATCTGTACGTGTGAAATTCAAGCGTTGTATATACTGCTGTCATATTCTGTTATTAAAAAAACACCCATTTTGGGCAAAGTACCTATTATTGCAGCCTTTGCTGCATCTGTTATTGTTAAAACAAGCTTGAAATACTTCAATAATTTTCTGGGTTTTAAAAAACACAAATTTTTTGCAATACCCTCCATCTGGGGCCTCTGCCGCATTAGTCACGGTGCAATTTAAGCTAGAAATACAACTTTCATTTTCTGGGTTTTAAAAAACACCCTTTTTTGGCAAAATACACAATTTTTCAGCCCTTGCTGCATCTGTACATGTGAAATTCAAGCGTTATATACTGCTGTCATATTCTGTTATTCAAAAAACACCCATTTTGGGCTAAATACTTAATATTGCAGCCTTTGCTGCATCTGTGATTGTTAAAAACAAGCTTGAAATACTTAAATAATTGTATGGCTTTGAAAAACACCAATTGTTGGCAATACCCTCCATCTGGGTATGCTGACTAATACGGACTCTGCCGTATTAGTCAGTGAGCAATCTAAGCTAGAAATACAGCTATCATATTCTGGGTTTTAAAAAAACACCCATTTAGGGCAAAATACTTAATTTGCGGCCTTGTCTGCATCTGTCAGTGTGAGATACATGCTTTAGATACTGCTGTGCTATTCTGGTACTAAAAAAACCCACCCATTTTAGGCAAAATACTTAATTTGCGGCCTTGTCTGCACTTGTACGTGTGAAATTCAAGCATTATATACTGCTGTCATGTTCTGCTATTAAAAAAACACCAATTTAGGGCATAAATCTTAATTTTGCAGCCTTGTCTGCATCTGTACGTGTGAGATACACCCATACTGCTGTGCTATTCTGGCATAAAAAAAACACCCATTTTAGGCAAAATACTTAATTTGCGGCCTTGTCTGCATCTGTACGTGTGAAATTCAAGCGTTATATACTGCTGTCATATTCTGGCATTAAAAAAACACCAATTTAGGGCATAAATCTTAATTTGCAGCCTTGTCTGCATCTGTGCGTGTGAGATACACACTTTAGATAATGCTGTGCTATTCTGGTATTAAAAAAACACCCATTTTGGGCAAAAATCTTAATTTTGCAGCCTTTGCTGCATATATCATTGTGAGATACACCCTTTAGCTACTGTTGTTTTATTCTGCTATTAAAAAAACACCCATTTAGGGCAAAAATCTTAATTTTGCAGCCTTTGCTGCATCTGTCATTGTGAGATACACCCTTTACATACTGCTGTGCTATTCTGGTATTAAAAAAAAACACCCATTTTGGGAAAAAATCTTAATTTTGCAGCCTTTGCTGCATATGTCATTGTGAAATACACGCATTAGATACAGTTGTTCTATTCTGTTACAAACACCCATTTGGGCAAGATCCTAAATTTGAGAAATATTAGGAGAGCGTCAAATAAGGGACGTGGCCCCGGTCGTGGTGCTGCTGGTGGAGCTCCTGTTGCAGGGAGAGGACGTGGTCATGCTGTGCCAACTACATGCACAAGTGTAACACCTTCCTCAGGTGCGAGTAGGCGACAGAACCTTCAGCGGTATTTGATCGGGCCTAATGCAGCTCTACGAATGATGAGGCTAGAACAAGTACAGGCGATAAATAGATTGGGTTGCTTGACAGTGCCTCCAGCTCCTTCACATTGTCGCCCACCCAGGGCTTTTTTTCTCAGAGGAAAGGTGGTAGAACTCACCCCCCCTCCCCTGGCCACTCCCCTACCCACCCCTAGGACTGCCCCCTAAAACCGCCCCTTTAGAGAACAGGGATGCAAGTAAAATTTGGGGGGGGGCTATAAAAGTCCAGCCCAGCAAAGAAACCCCCCAGATGGGGATGGCACTGTTAATGGGGGATCTGGGGATGGCACTGTTAATGGGGTATCTGGGGATGGCACTGTTATGGGGTGGAGGATCTGTGGATGGCACTGTTATGTGGGATCTGTGGATGGCAAAGTAGAGCATCAGAGCATGAACTGCTCCAATGCACAAGTCAGGGGGGCTGCCTGGGTGAAAATGGAGGTATGTCCGGGTTCAGCTCTGAACCCGGACAACCCCTTTAATTCCCTATCTGTTTGACTGGAGAGTGGGAGAATACTTGAGTACCCAGATGAAATGTGTACAATCACAGAGAGAACATACATATTCCATGCAGATGTTGGCCATAGTTGGATTCAAACATACAGTAGGACCCCAGTGATCTAAGACAGCAGTGCAAAAAACCATGCCACTCATGTAATACATTATACTGCAGAATTGAGCAGTGTAGCAGTGAATCTAACACTGTGGTGAGGTCATACAAAACTTAATGGAAGCCGTCTCTTAGTGTCTGTGTTTCTGCCACTTCTTTCATATCCCCTCCAATCTCCATGACCTCTACTCACAGCAGCATTAACCTGATCCCTCTGTGAAGCTCAAACTGGTTTTACCAGTGAATCAAAAGTGAAGGATCACTACAGAACACAAGGCAAAAGAGGAGGACATGGAGAACAGTACATTTAGATGTAGATAGGTGGAGAACAGTACATTTTTCACTAATAATTTATTTCATATTTCATCTCTTCAATTGTACAATTCAGAAAGAAAAGAGACATCTCAAAGCCCAATCAAAAGGTGCTCACCTAATGCTACGGTGTCAGACACAACAGCTATAATCACCTCGGCCCATGAAGGATGCTGCAACTGCTGGGTCCACTGGAAAGACATCCGCAAGCTAGATCGATAATGTTAAGAAGCCATTTTAAAGATTTCAGAATTCCACAACTTGAGACTTTAATTATCAATGCTTTAGGTTCATATGAACCTAAAGAAGAAGCAAATATGACCTCAAACTGCACAAGCCTGATGTCATAAAATAAAGTCACTTTTAAGCAATTTCATGAACTGTGCGTCCATGTTCTCCATATGGCACTCGATGTTTACCACACAATTTTTTTTACAAATACTTATCATTGGATACCACAAGTTGCATCTAGTATCCGTTTGAAAGTGGAGGGGTGAAGCCCTCCAGTTTTATCTATAATTTTATCATAGTTTTGTGCGTATACTAGCACATCACCAGAAGGAATATTTTTATTTGAGAACCATTACACTTTGTACAAAAATAAATAAATAAGCACCATATTTTGTTGAAGTAAATTGGTCATCAGCGATTAGTGCAATGGATTAGATAATAATACTGTAATATTACCAGATAAATTATTTACAATAAAATATTCAGAAAAACAGGAAGCTGCAATCAATTCAAAACTGTATACAATACTATTTCATGGAATGATATTATGTCACACAAATTCTTTATGGAAACATTCTAGACCTGACAAATCATCTTTGCATATTTGTTCCTTGTTCTGTATTTTTTCTATCATGTTAGGTAGGGCAGTGCAGCCCTGAACTCCATCCATACCACTGTCCCTACCTACTTGGATGATTCACTCTAAATAGTGTCCTCCAACTGGTCGACGGTCCCTAGCCTGACTAAGTGCATGGGAACCTAAACAGGGTAAAGGGGTAGTCAGACAAACCAGGTCAAAACCTGAGAGTCATGTGACACAACTAAAGGACAACACAGGGTCAAATACCTAGCAAGGTCCAATAGGCAGCAGATCATACAGCCAGAATCCAGAAAGCATACAAGAAAGCTTGTGAGGCAGGAAGAACAATCAAAGGCAACTATGGCCAGCAGTTGCCTGTTTAAATATGCCGCCCACAGGAAGTATATGATGCCACTGCCGATTCTGATTAGCTAAACATGCCTGCTTCCCGATAGGCCAATCAGCCCCACTGTCAGCTGGGCTGGTTGCCCCAGTAATAGAGTGATGCCGGTGGTGCCGCATTAGAGAGGCCGGACTGTCCACAGGAGCGCAGACAGGTAAGCACATGACAGTTTATTTCTCTTTAAAGATCATTTTTTTCCTGGCATGCCTGCTTGTGGAGCTGCAAGCTCAGAGTTCAGTGGATATTCCCCATTAATCATAATCTTTCTCTTTCACCTTTTCTCAATGTTCTAGACTGTGTCTGCTTCCATCTCCATCTCTCACACTGACATGGTTATGCAATCGGCGATTTCTGTTGGAAAGTCACAGAAAATCATGATATATAACATGCCATATACGAGCAACCTTAGCCTGCTCTGTCCTCAAATGCCACTATAGTACTTAGGAGTAATTTTGCAAGAGACAATGGAGAAAAGTATGACTGCAAAAATAAAATATATTACAGAGTAGTGTGTGAATGAACAGCATCTGCATCAGCCTGGTGCACATTGCTATAAGTGAACGATATGGTTGCACAAAAATAGGATATTTTGAATTAAACAATTGAAAATGTGTTTTCATAGGTGCTTCTAGCTTTGAACCATGTAGCTAAATGCAGATAAAACATAATTTTATTTAATAAAATGATTGATAAAGTGTCAATGGATGCCATATATCTTGACTAGAGTTGAGCGGACACCTGGATGTTCGGGTTCGAAGAGTTCAGCCGAACTTGAAAAAAAAGTTTGGGTTTGGGACCTGAACTTGACCCAGAACCCGAACCCCATTGAAGTCAATGGGGACCCTAACTTTTGGGCACTAAAATGGCTCTAAAATAGTCCTGGAAAGGGCTAGAGGGCTGCAAAAGGCATCAAAATGTGCTTAAGAGCATGACAACTGTTCTGCAAACAAATGTGGATAGGGAAATTACTTAAAATAACATAAAATACTGAAAAATTAAAAATAACCATCTGGATCTAGGAGTAGGAGGTTGAGGAGGCGGTGTGTGGGTGGATGTGGCGGTGTAGGTTGACGTGGCGGTGAAGGAGGAATAGGTAGCCAACACTGATTTGTGTTATTTTTTATTTTTTAATTGGGGTATCCCCCCAAAATATTGGGACATATAACAAAATAAAACAAAGAATAAGTGCACTTGAGTACAAGAATGGATGGTTGAGGCTGGCATAAATGTCTATTCTGCACAAGGTACGGACAAGTCCTGTGGGATCCATGCCTGGTTCATTTTAATAAACGAAAGCTTGTCCACATTGGCTGCGGCTTGTGATAATGCTCTCTGCCATGCTAAACACACGTTCACACTATACACTGGCTGCAGGGCAGGTCAGCACCTCCAAGGCTGACAAAGCTTTTACACATTTTGGTCATGCTAACCCTGCCTTCTCAGGTGCTGGAGGTGGCCCAGCTGCGTTGGCGACCTCTTCCTCCTCCTCTGCCTTCGCCTTGTGCTTCCACTGTGCCCCCGCTGTCAGGTGGGAATGCCATCATCAGCGTGTGCTTGTAGTCGCGCATCTTCCGATCAGTAACAGATGTTTTCACTAAATTTAGTTCCCTGTCAGCAATGCAGAGCAGGGGTTCATTCACGGAAAAGTGGGTTCATGTCACCCAGCAATAGAACAGAGGATGTTGAGAGATTTAGGCCCCTGTCACCCAGGCACAGCAGGGGTTCATTCACGGCAAAAGGGGGTTCATGTCACCCAGCAATAGAACAGAGGATTTTGAGAGATTTAGGCCCCTGTCACCCAGGCACAGCAGGGGTTCATTCATGGCAAAAGGGGGTTCATGTTACCCAGCAATATAACAGAGGATTTTGAGAGATTTAGGCCCCTGTCACCCAGGCACAGCAGGGGTTCATTCACGGCAAAAGGGGGTTCTTGTCACCCAGCATTAGAACACAGGATTTTGAGAGATTTAGGCCCATGTCACCCAGGCACAGCAGGGGTTCATTCACGGCAAAAGGGGGTTCATGTCACCCAGCAATAGAACAGAGGATTTTGAGAGATTTAGGCCCATGTCACCCAGGCACAGCAGGGGTTCATTCACGGCAAAAGGGGGTACATGTCACCCAGCAATAGAACAGAGGATTTTGAGAGATTTAGGCCCCTGTCACAAGGCACAGCAGGGGTTCATTCACGGCAAAAGGGGGTTCATGTCACCCAGCAATAGAACAGAGGATTTTGAGAGAACGAGGCCCATGTCACCCAGGCACAGCAGGGGTTCATTCACGGCAAAAGGAGGAAGAGGTCGCCAACGCAGCTGGGCCACCTCCAGCACCTGAGAAGGCAGGGTTAGCATGACCAAAATGTGTAAAAGCTTTGTCAGCCTTGGAGGTGCTGACCTGCCCTGCAGCCAGTGTATAGTGTGAACGTGTGTTTAGCATGGCAGAGAGCATTATCACAAGCCGCAGCCAATGTGGACAAGCTTTCGTTTATTAAAATGAACCAGGCATGGATCCCACAGGACTTGTCCGTACCTTGTGCAGAATAGACATTTATGCCAGCCTCAACCATCCATTCTTGTACTCAAGTGCACTTATTCTTTGTTTTATTTTGTTATATGTCCCAATATTTTGGGGGGATACCCCAATTAAAAAATAAAAAATAACACAAATCAGTGTTGGCTACCTATTCCTCCTTCACCGCCACGTCAACCTACACCGCCACATCCACCCACACACCGCCTCCTCAACCTCCTACTCCTAGATCCAGATGGTTATTTTTAATTTTTCAGTATTTTATGTTATTTTAAGTAATTTCCCTATCCACATTTGTTTGCAGAACAGTTGTCATGCTCTTAAGCACATTTTGATGCCTCTTCCTCCTCCTCTGCCTTCGCCTTGTGCTTCCACTGTGCCCCCGCTGTCAGGTGGGAATGCCATCATCAGCGTGTGCTTGTAGTCGCGCATCTTCCGATCAGTAACAGATGTTTTCACTAAATTTAGTTCCCTGTCAGCAATGCAGAGCAGGGGTTCATTCACGGAAAAGTGGGTTCATGTCACCCAGCAATAGAACAGAGGATGTTGAGAGATTTAGGCCCCTGTCACCCAGGCACAGCAGGGGTTCATTCACGGCAAAAGGGGGTTCATGTCACCCAGCAATAGAACAGAGGATTTTGAGAGATTTAGGCCCCTGTCACCCAGGCACAGCAGGGGTTCATTCATGGCAAAAGGGGGTTCATGTTACCCAGCAATATAACAGAGGATTTTGAGAGATTTAGGCCCCTGTCACCCAGGCACAGCAGGGGTTCATTCACGGCAAAAGGGGGTTCTTGTCACCCAGCATTAGAACACAGGATTTTGAGAGATTTAGGCCCATGTCACCCAGGCACAGCAGGGGTTCATTCACGGCAAAAGGGGGTTCATGTCACCCAGCAATAGAACAGAGGATTTTGAGAGATTTAGGCCCATGTCACCCAGGCACAGCAGGGGTTCATTCACGGCAAAAGGGGGTACATGTCACCCAGCAATAGAACAGAGGATTTTGAGAGATTTAGGCCCCTGTCACAAGGCACAGCAGGGGTTCATTCACGGCAAAAGGGGGTTCATGTCACCCAGCAATAGAACAGAGGATTTTGAGAGAACGAGGCCCATGTCACCCAGGCACAGCAGGGGTTCATTCACGGCAAAAGGTGGTTCATGTCACCCAGCAATAGAACAGAGGATTTTGAGAGATTTAGGCCCCTGTCACCCAGGCACAGCAGGGGTTTGTATACGCAAAAAATGGTAAAATGTCACCCGACAATTAAAAATAAGAATTTTGCATTGCTTTTTTGCATTAAAATGGCTCTAAAATAGTTCTAGAGGGGATGTAAAAAATAGGGCTAGAGGGATGTAAAAGGCAGTAAAATGTGCTTAAGAGCATGGCAAAAAATTACAAATGATTAAACTGCAACTCAGAGAAGTAGGTGGATATGGAGTCGGAGGTTGAGGAGACGGTGAATGTGGTGTTGTAGGTGGAGGCAGCAATGGAGGAGGAGGAGGAGGTAGCCAACAATGTTTTTTTTTTTTTTTTTTTTTATTGGGGTAGGTAGCCCCTAAAGTATTGGGACAAATAAAAAAAAAGAAAACAAAGAATCATTGCACTTGACTTGAGTACAAGAATGTATGTTTGATGGTGGTATAAATGTCTATTCTGCACAAGGTACAGACAAGTCTTGTGGGATCCAAGCCTGGTTCATTTTAATGAACGTGAGCTTGTCCACGTTGGCTGTGGACAGGCGGCTGCGCTTTTTCTGTGATGACGCCCCCTGCCATGCTAAACACACGTTTAGATAATACACTGGTTGCAGGGCAGGTCAGCACCTCCAAGGCGTAAAGGGCAAGCTCAGGCCATGTGCCCAATTTGGAGACCCAGAAGTTGAAGGGGGCAAACCCGTCATTGAGGAACCTGTAGGTGTGTGCACACATACTGCTCCACCATGTTGGTGAAATGCTGCCTCCTGCTAAGACGTTCCATATCAGCTGGTGGTGCTGGTTGTTGTGGCGTGCTGACAAAGCTTTTCCACATTTCGGCCATGCTAACCCTGCCTTCTGAGGTGCTGGCGGTGCCCCAGCTGCATTGGCGACCTCTTCCTCGTCCTCTGCCTTCACTTTCTGCTTCCACTGTGCCCCCTCTGTCAGATGGGAATGCCACCAGCAGCGCGTCTACCAGCGTGCGCTGGTACTCGCACATCTTACGATCACGCTCCAGTGAGGGAATTAAGGACGGTACGTTGTCCTTGTAACAGGGATCCAGCAGCGTGGCCACCCAGTAATCAGCACAAGTTAGAATGTGGGCAACTCGGCGGTCGTTGGAGAGACACTGCAGCATGTAATCGCT
The DNA here is from genome assembly GCF_905171765.1 of Bufo bufo. Taxonomy (NCBI): domain Eukaryota; kingdom Metazoa; phylum Chordata; class Amphibia; order Anura; family Bufonidae; genus Bufo; species Bufo bufo. Next base: position 308,606,815 of record NC_053389.1, read on the forward strand.
CATGTGTGCCAGGCTGCCCAGAGGCAACGAAAAGCTGTCCTCTGTGGGAGGTGTATCGTCTGTGTCCTCTGTATCACCCCATCCACGCACCAGTGATGGCCATGAGCTGGTCTGGGTGCCACCCTGCTGTGAACATGGTTCCTCCTCCTCCATCTCCTCCTCCTCATCCTCCACCTCCTCATCCTCCAGAACTGTGCCCTGGCTGGACAATTGTGTACCTTGGATTTTTGGGTGCAGGAACCCACCCTCTGAGCCACTTGGGAATGACTGGCCGGAAACCCTACAAAATGATCCCTCTTCCTCCTCCTCCTCCTGTGCCACATCCTCTTCCATAATCGCCATGAGCGTTTTTTCAAGGAGGCATAGAAGTGGGATAGTAACGCTGAGAACGGCGTTATCGGCACTGGCCATGTTGGTGGAGTACTCGAAACAGCGCAACAAGGAACACAGGTCTCGCATGGAGGCCCAGTCATTGGTGGTGAAGTGGTGCTGTTCTGCCGAACGACTCACCCGTGCGTGCTGCAGCTGAAACTCCACTATCGCCTGCTGCTGCTCGCACAGTCTGGCCAGCATGTGCAAGGTGGAGTTCCACCTTGTGGGCATGTCGCATATGAGGCGGTGAGTGGGAAGGCCGAAGTTACGCTGCAGCGCTGACAGGCGAGCAGCAGCAGGGTGAGAACACCGAAAGCGCGCACAGACTGCCCGCACTTCATGCAACAGCTCTGACATGTCGGGGTAATTTTTAAGCAATCTCTGCACCACCAAATTCAGCACATGCGCCAGGCAAGGGATGTGCATCAAAGCGGCTAGTCCCAGAGCTGATACGAGATTTTGCCCATTATCGCACACCACCAGGCCGGGCTTGAGGCTGACTGGCACAAACCACTCATCGGTCTGTTGTTCAAGGCCCATCCACAGCTCCTGCGCGGTGTGGGGTTTGTCCCCGAAACAGATAAGTGTTAAAACTGCCTGCTGTCATTTTCCCCTGGCTGTGCTGAAGTTGGTGGTGAAGGTGTTACGCTGACCGGATGAGGAGCTGGTAGAGGATGAGGAAGCAGAGTAGGAGGAGGAAGCAACAGGAGGCAAACTGAAGCGTGCTGCAATCCTCGGTGGTGGAAGGACATGGGCCAAACTGCTATCCGCCTCAGGCCCAGCCACCACTGCATTTACCCAGTGTGCTGTTATGGAGATATAACAGCCCTGACCGTGCTTACTGGTCCAAGTATCCGTAGTCAGGTGCACCTTGCCACAGATGGCGTTGCGCAGTGCACACCTGATTTTGTCCTCTACTTGGTTGTGAAGGGAAGGGATGGCTCGCCTTGAAAAGTAGTGGCGGCTGGGCACGACGTACTGTGGGACAGCCACCACCATAAGACCTTTAAAACTATCCATCTCCACCAGATGGAATGACAGCATTTCAAAGGCAAGTAATTTAGAAATGCTGGCATTCAGGGCTAGGGATCGCGGGTGGGTAGGGGGGTACTTCCTTTTTCTCTCCAGCGTTTGGAATATGGAGAGCTGAACGCTTCCATGGGACATTGTGGAGATGGTTGGTGACCCAGGTGTTTGTCATGCTGGCAGATCCTCTGTTTGCGGGGTGCCAGGTGGCACTGTCACTCCAGAAGTGGATGAAGAGGCCGTGACTGCAGCAGAAGAGGAAGCAGGAGGAGCCAGAGACCTTTCTTGTTTTTTGAGGTGTCTACACCACTGCAGCTCGTGCTTTGCACTTAAATGCCTGGTCATGCAGGTTGTGCTCAGGTTGAGAGCTCAGGCTCTGATTGCACAGCGTGCAAACCACTCGTGTCTTGTCATCAGCACATTGTCTGAAGAACTGCCACGCCAGGGAACTCCTTGGAGCTGGCTTTGGTGTGCTCGGTCCCTTGCTGCGGTGGGCAGTCGGAGGCGTACTGTCTAGAGGACGACCGCTCCGCTTTTTCACCCTGCTCCCTCTTCTGCTGTGCTGGTGGCTCTGTGCGACCACCGCCTCTTGCTCCGAACTACATCGGTCACTCGCATGACCTTGATTCCATGTGGGGTCGAGGACCTCATCGTCCTCCACATCATCTTCCACCCAGTCTTCACCCCTGACTTCCTTGTCGGTCAGCACACTTTCGAAACCCCCAGCAGTTGGCACCTGTGTTTCGTCATCATCCGAGACGTGTTGCATTGGTCCTCCCATGTATTTATCTTGAAAAATAAGTGGATGGGCATTGGTGCACTCAATCTCTTCCACTTCTGGGGCAGGGCTAGATGGATGGCCCTGGGAAACCCTGCTAACAGAGTCATCAAAAAGCAGAAGAGACTGCTGCATGACTTGGGGCTCAGACTGCTTGGCTGATTTGCAAAGGGGTGAGGTAAAAAACTGATGGACATCGGCTGCAGGTGCCAACTGTGGTCTTTCAGCAGGAGACTGGGTGGGAGACAATGTGAAGGAACTGGATCCACTGTCAGCAACCCAATCTACTTTCGCCTGTACTTGTTCAGGCCTCACCATTCGTAGAGCAGCATTAGGCCTGACCAAATACCGCTGCAAGTTTTGTCGCCTACTCGCACCTGAGGAAGGGGTTTCACTTGTGCGTGTAGCTGGCACAGATCGACCACGTCCTCTCCCTGCAAAAGGAGCTCCACCAGCAGCACCACGACCTGGGCCACGTCCCTTATTTGACGCTCTCCTCATATTTATTTAAATTTATGATCTTGCTCTAAATGGGTGTTTAATAGTAGAATAGAACAACAGTATGTAAAGGGTGTATATCACACGGCCTGAACCAGACTAGGCCTCAATAAAAGATTTTTTGGCCCAAAATGGCTGTATTTCAAATGCCTAATTCAAACCCCTGTATGTATAGGGGGGGGGGGGATCACACAGGCCCTGAATCAGTGTAGGCCTGCAGTAAATATATCTTTGCACAAAATAGCTGTATTTTAAATGCCTAATTCAAACCCCTGTATGTATAGGGGGGATCACACACGGTCTGAATCAGTGTAGGCCTGAAGTAAATATATCTTTGCAGAAAAAGGCTGTATTTCAAATGGCTGTATTTTAAATGCCTAATTCAAACCCCTGTATGTAGAGGTGGGATCTCACAGGGCCTGAACCTGTGTAGGCCTGAAGTAAATATATCTTTGCACAAAAAGGCTGTATTTCAAATGCCTAATTCAAACCCCTGTATGTATAGGGGGATCACACAAGCCTGGAACCAGTGTAGGCCTGAAGTAAATATATCTTTGCACAAAAAGGCTGTATTTCAAATGGCTGTATTTCAAATGCCTAATTCAAACCCCTGTATGTATAGGGGGGGATCAAACACGCCCTGAAACAGTGTAGGCCTGAAGTAAATATATCTTTGCACAAAATGGCTGTATTTCAAATGCCTAATTCAAACCCCTGTATGTATAGGGGGGATCACACACGCCCTGAATCAGTGTAGGCCTGAAGAAAATATATCTTTGCGCAAAATGGCTGTATTTCAAATGGCTGCATTTCAAATGGCTAATTCAAACCCCTGTATGTAGAGGGGGTATCTCACAGGGCCTGAACCAGTGTAGGCCTGAATTCAATATTGGTGCACCAAATGGCAGTATTTAAAATCTCTGAATGTAACCCAAATGTATTACAGGTGTATCTCACAATGACATCTGCATCAAAGGCTGCCAACTAAATTTTTTGTGCCCAAATGAGTGTTTGTTTAAAAACTGATTTTTGATAGCAGTATATAAGCCTGTAATTTCACACGTGCTGATGTTGCAAGGCCTGACAATAGTGTTTTTTGTCAAAAAAGTGTGTTTTTCCAACCCCAGAAAATGATGGGTGTATTTCTACCTTAAATTGCACACTGACTAATACAGATGTTGTAGATTGCCAAAAAAGTATTTTTGCTAACAGAATATGAAAGCTGTAGATATTAAACTTGAATTTAACACTTGCAGATCTGGAAAATACTGTTTTTTGAAGAAAAAAAATGTGTGTTTTTCAAACCCCAGAAAATGATAGGTGTATTTCTACCTCAAATTGCACACTGACTAATACAGATGTTGTAGTTTGACCCAAAAAAATGGTGATTTGCAATGTCCCAAAAGCTCAGATGCAGTGCTGGTGCACTGAGCATGCATAAAATGGCCGCCGCCGCCGCCGCCACCCACCTAACTAACAGAATTCTAAAAGTTAGTATTTTTTGGTCAATGAGCGCAGGGCAGGGTAAAACTATTGTGTCCTGCACCCACACAACTATTTGTCTGTAGATCGCTGAGTTAGATTCTCTCCTATGCTCTCCCTGAAATCACCAGTCCAGCAGCATCCTCTCCCTACACTTGTAACAGCAGAGTGACGTGCAGCGCTACGTGACTCAAGCTTATATAGAGCCTGGGTCACATGCTGCTCTGGCCAAATACAGCCATGCCATTAGTAGGCATGGCTGTGATGGCCTCTTGGGGAAAGTAGTATGACGCTTGTTGATTGGCTGCTGTGCAGCCTTTCAAAAAGCACCAGGAAAGCGGCGAACACCGAACCCGAAATTTTACGGAAATGTTCGGGGTCCCAAAATCCTAACGTTCGGTACGAACCCGAACTTTACAGTTCGGGTTCGCTCAACCCTAATCTTGACTTCTCCAAAGCATTTGATCCTGTGCCACATAAAAGGTTAGTATATAAAATGAGAATGCTTGGACTGGGAGAAAATGTCTGTATGTGGGTAAGTAACTGGCTCAATGATAGAAAACAGAGGGTGGTTATTAACGGTACACACTCAGATTGGATTACTGTCACTAGAGGGTTACCACAGGGGTCAGTATTTGGCCCTATTTTTTTAAATATATTTATTAATGATATTCTAGAAGGCTTGCACAGTAAAATAATTTTTTTTGCAGGTGACGCTAAACTGGCAGATGAGGTTTAACACTGACAAATGTAAGGTTACGCACATGGGAAGGAATAATGCAAGTCACCTGTACATACTAAATGGTCAAACACTGGGTAAGGGCTCATGCACACGAACGTATGTATTTTGCAGTCCTCAAAAAACGGATCCGCAAAAAATACGGGTGACATCTGTGTGCATTTCGTATTTTGCGGAATGAAACAGCTGGCCCCTAATAGAACAGTACTATCCTTGTCCGTGATGCGGAGACTAATAGTACATGCTCTATTTTTTTGCGGAACGGAAATACAGAGCATATGGAAATGGAATGCATACGCAGTAACTTTTTTTTTTGCGGACCCATTGAAATGAATGGTTCCACATATGGTCCGCAAAAAACCCCCCAAAAAATGGAACAGACAAGAAAAGAAAATACGTTTGTGTGCGTGAGCCCTAACACTGACATGGAGAAGGAGTTAGGAATTTTAGTAGACAGCAGATTAGCTGTAGAAGCCAGTATCAGGCAGCTGCTGCCAAGGCCAATAAGATAATGGGTTGCATTAAAAAGGGGGATAGATGCCCGTGATGTGAACATAGTCCTACCACTTTACAAATCACTAGTCAGACCACACATGGAGTACTGTGTACAGTTCTGGGCTCCTGTGAACAAGGCAGACATAGCAGAGCTGGAGAGGGTCCAGAGGAGGGCAACTAAAGTAACAACTGGAATGGGGCAACTACAGTACCTGAAAGATTATCAACATTAGGGTTATTCACTTTAGAAAAAAGACGACTGAGGGGAGATCTAATTACTATGTATAAATATATCAGGGGTCAGTACAGAGATCTCTCCCATCATCTATTTATCCCCAGGACTGTGACAAGGGGACATCCTCTGCATCTGGAGGAAAGAAGGTTTGTACACAAACATAGAAAAGGATTCTTTACGGTAGGAGCAGTGAGACTATGGAACTCTCTGCCTGAGGAGGTGCAGATGGTGAGTTCACTAAAAGAGGTCAAGAGGGGCCTGAATGTATTTCTGGAGTTACTCCGTGTGCATTCCATTTCCGTATTTCCGCTCCGCAAAAAATAAAACATGTCATATTATTGTCCGCATTATGGACAAGGATAGTACTGTTCTATCAGGGGCCAGCTGTTCCGTTCCGCAAAATACGGAATGCACACGGACGTCATCCATATTTTTTGCGGATCCGTTTTTTGCAGCAGCTCCCTGTAGCAATGAACAGCCCGTTGTCATATATCTTCTATATGAAAGAATCTTCATCTAAAAGAGAGGATAAAAAAAAAATATATAAAAATTATATTATCCTTCAGGCGGACATAAAAAACGCCTCTAAGTTCTTTTTATCAAGTATCTTAATTTGATTTGTGCAAGCAGTGAAACAAAGGGACAATTGTATATGCAAAAATATATAATCGTTTATTATAAAAACAAAGAATATAAAAACAATACAATTGCAAAACAAATGATGAAGTTACAACGTAACTCCCAAAATGTACCACATGGTGCTGTTAACACACCCCTATCTGCTCAGCACAGTATGATTTAATGATTTATGACAAACAGTGTCCTACTTTTTAACAAACGGACTCATATACCAAGAGAAACTTAGGATCTTCTGTTATCAAACAGGCTATAACAATAAAATATGGATATACAAGAAATTAACTGTTATCCCTTGACTCTGTTTTCCTATGACCAATCAAAAAGTATATGATATTAATATGATAAAATATTCAGCTCGGCAATCAGACTAAGGAAAATAACTTTCCAAGGGTTTTAGTCCTCTTTTCAAATAATGTCAGATCTTCCATTAACAATATGCATCTTTGCTAAGAGAATAATCAGCATTATGGAGGCACCTAACACTATATATTCCCACAATATGGGAACTCTTGGCTATATACCGAGAGAAATATCTTATTAATATCATGAGTAGTAAACAAAATATACGTTACCGGGTCAAAGGTAGACAGAGTTCAGATGGAACCAGTTCTGAAGAATTTTCCTAGTAATCCAAAAAGAATAATCCAAGTTTCTTCTGATAAAGTTTTTCTTTTTGATTGAATGAATGGATGGATCTATATGGATTTTCTGGATCTTTGGATCTTTTTTATTTCTCTAGATCTCCAGCTCTCTCCCTTGTTACTCCACACACGAGTAATTATTCCCCTCCCTTATCTAAGAATCATCCCCTTTAGATTAGGGATTCCCAATCAGGTAAGGTGGGTGTATTCTAATAACCATGATGTCATATCAACTCCTAATATGGTATAGAACAAATAATGAAATAATATAATATTGTCCATCTGCCTCCAGATGGCACTGTGGTACTGTAGATGAACATCACAACTTTTAAGCATTAAAATGAAATATCTAATGATACGTTCTCATGACTTTGTTGACCTTTTTATATAAATCATTGAGGAAGGTCTTTTCCTGACACTTTAAATTACCTATATCCTGGACTTGTTGGAGTTGACTATCTTCTCCTATCTTTTTGAAATATAGGTTGACTTGATGAAAATTTTATATAGAGGCTTTGATCTTCGGCATCGGAACTTGTACATTTCACTTATCTACATCCATGAATAACTTATGTTTTGAAATCCAATTTCACCTCCCAGAAATCCAATTAACATAAACTTACTTGTTTCTGTACCTTCTACAATACCTTCTAAATGGTAAATACATGGTATAACATATATATATATATATATATATCGATACATTGTTACACATAGATAACACATTATATGAATTATTGATTAACATATGTTGTAAACTAAATATACCATACAGAGATATATATAATAATTATGAATATATAAGCTGAACCTCATACAGCAGATGTGCCTCACGGATATGAGTCCTTATCAAGTAACCTTGTTCCCTCCAGACAGACATGCCTTAGGAAGTTGGCATACTCCTTACAGATGGTCCCATATCTTTAGCAATAACTTTTAAATACAATGTCCGTTTATGTTCACAATTTTTTTTTTTTATATATAAACTGAACTTGCCATGAACTCATCTTGGCTTCTTCAGCCACATAATAGAACTTTGGTTCAGGCTGATTTTATTCTTAACCCCTTAAGGACCGGGCTCATTTTCACCTTAAGGACCAGGCCATTTTTTGGAAATCTGACCAGTGTCACTTTAAGTGCTAATAACTTTAAAACGCTTTGACTTATCCAGGCCGTTCTGAGATTGTTTTTTCGTCACATATTGTACTTCATGACACTGGTAAAATGAAGTCAAAAAAATTATTATTTTTTGCACAAAAAAATACCTAATTTACCAAAAATTTGGAAAAATTTGCAAATTTCAAAGTTTCAGTTTCTCTACTTCTGTAATACATAGTAATACCCCAAAAAATTGTGATGACTTTACATTCCCCATATGTCTACTTCATGTTTGAATTGTTTTGGGAATGATATTTTATTTTTTGGGGATGTTATAAGGCTTAGAAGTTTAGAAGCAAATCTTGAAATTTTTCAGAAATTTACAAAAACTCAATTTTTAGGGACCAGTTCAGGTCTGAAGTCGATTTGCGAGGCTTACATAATAGAAACCACCCAAAAATGACCCCATCTAAGAAACTACACCCCTCAAGGTATTCAAAACTGATTTTGCATACATTATTAACCCTTTAGGTGTTGCACAAGAGTTATTGGCAAATGGGGAGGAAATTTGAGAATTTAATTTTTTTGTCAAATTTTTCATTTTAACACATTTTTTCCACTAACAAAGCAAGGGTTAACAGCCAAACAAGATTGTATCTTTATTGCCCTGACTCTGCCGTTTACAGAAACACCCCATATGTGGCCGTAAACTACTGTACGGGCACACAGTAGGGCGTAGAGTGAAAGGTGCGCCGTTTTGTTTTTGGAGGGCTGATTTTTATGGACTGGTTTTTTGACACCATGTCCCATTTGAAGCCCCCTGATGCACCCCTAGAGGAGAAACTCCCTAAAAGTGACCCCATCTAAGAAACTACACCCCTCAAGGTATTCAAAACTGATTTTACATACGTCGTTAACCCTTTAGGTGTTGCACAAGAGTTATTGGCAAATGGGGATGAAATTTGAGAATTTCATTTTTTTGCCTAATTTTCAATTTTAACCCATTTTTTCCACTAACAAAGCAAGGGTTAACAGCCAAACAAGACTGTATCTTTATTGCCCTGACTCTGCTGTTTACATAAACACCCCATATGTGGCCGTAAACTACTGTACGGCCACACAGCAGGGCGCAGAGTGAAAGGTGCGCCGTTTGGTTTTTGGAAGGCTGATTTTGCTGGACTGATTTTTTGACACCATGTCCCATTTGAAGCCCCCCTGATGCACCCCTAGAGTAGAAACTCCATAAAAGTGACCCCATCTAAGAAACTACACCCTTAAAGGTATTCAAAACTGATTTTACAAACGTTGTTAACCCTTTAGGTGTTGCACAAGATTTAATGGAAAATAGAGACACAATTTCAAAATTTCAAATTTTTGGCAGATTTTCCATTTTAATATTTTTTTTCCAGTTACAAAGCAAGCGTTAACAGCCAAACAAAACTCATTATTTATGGCCCTGATTCTGTAGTTTACAGAAACACCCCATATGTGTTCGTAAACCGCTGTACGGGCACACGGCAGGGCGCAGAAGGAAAGGAATGCCATACGGTTTTTGGAAGGCAGGTTTTGCTGGACTGTTTTTTTGACACCATGTCCCATTTGAAGCCCCCCTGATGCACCCCTAGAGTGGAAACTCTAAAAAAGTGACTCCATTTTAGAAACTACGGGATAGGGTGGCAGTTTTGTTGGTACTAGTTTAGGGTACATATGATTTTTGGTTGCTCTATATTACACTTTTTGTGCAGCAAGGTAACAAGAAATAGCTTTTTTGGCACTTTTTTTTTTTTGTTATTTACAACATTCATCTGACAGGTTAGATCATGTGGTAATTTTATAGAGCAGGTTGTCACGGATGCGGCGGTACCTAATATGTATACATTTTTTTTATTTATGTAAGTTTTATACAATAACTTCATTTTTAAAACCAAAAAAATGTTTTAGTGTCTCCATAGTCTAAGAGCCATAGTTTTTTCAGTTTTTGGGCGATTATCTTGAGTAGGGTCTCATTTTTTGCGGGATGAGATGACGGTTTGATTGGCACTATTTTGGGGTGCATATGACTTTTTTATCGCTTGCTATTACACTTTTTGTGACGTAAGATGGCAAAAAATGGCTTTTTTTTACACTGTTTTTATTTTTATTTTTTTACGGTGGTCATCTGAGGGGTTAGGTCATGTGATATTTTTATAGAGCCGGTCGATACGGACGCGGCGATACCTAATATGTATACTTTTTTTTTATTTATGTAAGTTTTACACAATGATTTCATTTTTGAAACAAAAAAAAAATCATGTTTTAGTGTTTCCATAGTCTAAGAGCCATAGTTTTTTCAGCTTTTGGGCGATTATCTTGAGTAGGGTCTCATTTTTTGCGGGATGAGATGACGGTTTGATTGGTACTATTTTGGCGTACATGCGACTTTTTTGATCACTTTTATTACCTTTTTTGGGAAGTAAGGTGGGCAAAATTTCAATTTTCTCATAGTTTTTATTTTTTTATTTTTATGGCGTTCACCGTGCGGGGAAAGTAACATGACCATTTTATAGATCAGGTCGTTACGGACGCGGCGATACCTAATATGTGTAGTTTATTTTATTTTTTTAATTTTTATTCAGTGATAAATGTTATTTTTTTTTATCTTAACTTTTTTCACTTTTTTTTACATTTTTTTGACCCAGACCCGCTTGGTTCTTGAAGATCCAGTGGGTCTGATGTCTGTATAATACAGTACAGTACAATATATATTGTTCTGTACTGTATTTTACTTACACTGAACAGATCTATGCTTTCAGCATAGATCTGTTCAGCACCATGGACAGCAGGACGCCTGAGCAGGCGTCCTGTTGCCATGGGAACCCTCCCCGTCTGCTCAGAACTTCGCAGACGGGGAAGGGTAAGCACGGGGCTGAGGGGGGCTCTCTGGGGGCTCTCTCCCTCTCCATCGGGGGGCTGCAAAGGCACAGCAGCCTCCCGATGGAGAGGGAGGGAGCTCCCTGACCGATGACAGTTAACTTTTTCCATACAGCGGTCCGTACGGACCGCGGTATGGAAAGGTTTAAACGGCTGACATCTGCACAGATGTCAGCCGTTTATACCAGGGTGCCAGCAATGTGCTGGCACCCTGGTATACCCACTAGAAGCCAACGATCATTCATGGGGAGGCGGGCGGGGGATCGCGATCCCGCCTGCCGCACCGCCCGCCTCCCGCAACGCCCCCACCGCATGCGACACCCCCCCCAGCACCACCCGCCGGCATCAAATCATGCAGGGGTGCAGGGGGGGTGAAAAATATAGATTTTAGCCACTCTAAAGTTTCTGATCGCCGCGGTCAGGGACCGCGGGGATCAGAAACTGCAAAAAGCGCAGCAAACCGCAGGTCTGAATTGACCTGCGGTTTGCTGCGATCGCCGACACGGGGGGGTCACATGACCCCCCCTGGCGTTGTCACAGGATGCCGGCTGAAGGATTTCAGCCGAAATCCCGTTCCGTTTAACCCCTCGGGCGCCGGAATACAGATTTTAAGTCAGGACGTACCGGTACGTCCTGTGTCCTTAAGGACTCGGGAAATAGGGCGTACCGGTACGTCCTATGTCCTTAAGGGGTTAAAGGCAATGAGATGAGCATTCATTTTGATTACAATGTCATTAGATAATATTGTATACGTATGAAAATGCACAACACCGTGCAAAACTGACACCTAGAAAATACACAGTGAAATAAAAGACAAAGGAGCAGGTTGCATAAAGAATACAGGAAAGGAACAAGACACAAAGCCAGAAAGAATAGAAAAATAGGCAAAGTAAGTTAAAAATAAGTACATAACCCTGGGGAGGGAGAGGGAAAGAGCAACAATCAATTTTATATTTGGAGCTATGGCTGATCTGCAGCGTCTGGCTTCAGACTTCTGTGCTATACTTGTTACAGAAATAGGTACAAGACAAAAAATAAATAAAGTTTCTACCTTGTTCCCTCTTAAATGAAAAATCTTGGCAAGCCAAAATCATATATTCAAAGAAACAAACAGTGAATTTGCTGAGTTATGTTCCATTTATTCAGCATTTTTATCATCTAGACTATAATTTGGGAAAAAATATATTGATCATCCTAGGGATTGTTAGAGAAATGTCACCCATGGTGTTCTACCAACCTCCACTGATGCTATGTTATGTCTCAGAGACATGTCAAAAGATAGTTAAAGCCTAATTAGCATTTTAGGTCCACTGTCTTTACAGGGAGTGCAGAATTATTAGGCAAGTTGTATTTTTGAGGATTAATTTTATTATTGAACAACAACCATGTTCTCAATGAACCCAAAAAACTCATTAATATCAAAGCTGAATATTTTTGGAAGTAGTTTTTAGTTTGTTTTTAGTTTTAGCTATTTTAGGGGGATATCTGTGTGTGCCGGTGACTATTACTGTGCATAATTATTAGGCAACCTAACAAAAAACAAATATATACCCATTTCAATTATTTATTTTTACCAGTGAAACCAATATAACATCTCAACATTCACAAATATACATTTCTGACATTCAAAAACAAAACAAAAAAAAATCAGTGACCAATATAGCCACCTTTCTTTGCAAGGACACTCAAAAGCCTGCCATCCATGGATTCTGTCAGTGTTTTGATCTGTTCACCATCAACATTGCGTGCAGCAGCAACCACAGCCTCCCAGACACTGTTCAGAGAGGTGTACTGTTTTCCCTCCTTGTAAATCTCACATTTGATGATGGACCACAGGTTCTCAATGGGGTTCAGATCAGGTGAACAAGGAGGCCATGTCATTAGATTTTCTTCTTTTATACCCTTTCTTGCCAGCCACGCTGTGGAGTACTTGGACGCGTGTGATGGAGCATTGTCCTGCATGAAAATCATGTTTTTCTTGAAGGATGCAGACTTCTTCCTGTACCACTGCTTGAAGAAGGTGTCTTCCAGAAACTGGCAGTAGGACTGGGAGTTGAGCTTGACTCCATCCTCAACCCGAAAAGGCCCCACAAGCTCATCTTTGATGATACCAGCCCAAACCAGTACTCCACCTCCACCTTGCTGGCGTCTGAGTCGGACTGGAGCTCTCTGCCCTTTACCAATCCAGCCACGGGCCCATCCATCTGGCCTATCAAGACTCACTCTCATTTCATCAGTCCATAAAACCTTAGAAAAATCAGTCTTGAGATATTTCTTGGCCCACTCTTGACGTTTCAGCTTGTGTGTCTTGTTCAGTGGTGGTCGTCTTTCAGCCTTTCTTACCTTGGCCATGTCTCTGAGTATTGCACACCTTGTGCTTTTGGGCACTCCAGTGATGTTGCAGCTCTGAAATATGGCCAAACTGGTGGCAAGTGGCATCTTGGCAGCTGCACGCTTGACTTTTCTCAGTTCATGGGCAGTTATTTTGCGCCTTGGTTTTTCCACACGCTTCTTGCGACCCTGTTGACTATTTTGAATGAAACGCTTGATTGTTCGATGATCACGCTTCAGAAGCTTTGCAATTTTAAGAGTGCTGCATCCCTCTGCAAGATATCTCACTATTTTTGACTTTTCTGAGCCTGTCAAGTCCTTCTTTTGACCCATTTTGCCAAAGGAAAGGAAATTGCCAAATAATTATGCACACCTGATATAGGGTGTTGATGTCATTAGACCACACCCCTTCTCATTACAGAGATGCACATCACCTAATATGCTTAATTGGTAGTAGGCTTTCGAGCCTATACAGCTTGGAGTAAGACAACATGCATAAAGAGGATGATGTGGTCAAAATACTCATTTGCCTAATAATTCTGTACAGGGTGTATATGGGATGGTTTGCTTTGGCAAGTTTCTCATACTGGCGATTTGGTGATTACTGGTGGTTCTTTCTAAATGGTGATTCTGAAAAGTTACCTGCAAACAAAAAAGGATAGTCAAACAATTCATACTGTCCGATTCCATACATGGATTCTAAAATTCACTGAAACAAATGTGATTGAGGTGGGGCCAGCTTAGGGTGGGTTGTGTTTTTAATAATTTGTGACATTGTTTGGTATACTTACTATGTACAGATCCTTTTTTACATAGAGGGATATCAATATGATGTGTATATGTATATACACTGTGGGTCATTTATCATTTGAGGTTGTTTTGTGCGGTTTTACAGTAAGGCCTCCTGCACACGAATGTGTGCTTCCCATTGCCCTATTGCGGACCGCATTTGCGGATCCGCAATACACGGGCGCCGTTCCGTGGCCATTCTGCATCACGGATGCAGACTTATTCACTTCAATGGGTCCGCAAATCCGGAGATGCGGAATGGTGCGGAACGGAAGCACGGAACGGAACCCTACGGGAGCACTACGGAGTGGTTACGTGGGGTTTCGTCCAGTACTTCCGTTCCACAAAAAGATAGAACATGTCCTATCTTTTAGTGGAACAGCCGTATAGCGGACCCATTAAAGTGAATGGGTCCGCGATCCGCTGGTGTAAAAGCAGGCCAGGGGGTTGTCTGGTGTAGGATGGGACATTATTTTCAAAAATCGCACATATTAAATGAGTCATAATCTCGGTCCCATTTCATTTTTAGTTTAGTTAAACATAGACCACTCTGAAAAGTGCAGAGGATCATGAAAAGTCACAAATTTAACAAAATGTCGTAGAAAATGTTGCAGTTGAAATGATTTAAGACTAAGGTTGAGCAAACCCGAACTGTAAAGTTTGGGTTCGTACCGAACTTTAGGATTTTTGGACCCCGAACCCGAACATTTTCGTAAAATTTCGGGTTCGGTGGTTTCTTGGTGCTGTTTGAAAGGCTGCACAGCAGCCAATCAACAAGCGTCATACTACTTGCCCCAAGAGGCCATCACAGCTATGCCTACTAATGGAATGGCTGTGATTGGCCATAGCAGCATGTGACCCAGGCTCTATATAAGCTTGAGTCATGTAGCACTGCACGTCACTCTGCTGATACAAGTGTAGGGAGAGGATGCTGCTGGACTGGTGATTTCAGGGAGAGAATAGGAGAGAATCTAACTCAGCGATCTACAGACAAATAGTTGTGTGGGTGCAGGGCACTATCGTTTTACCCTGCCATGAGCTCATTGACCAAAAAATACTAACTTTTAGAATTATGTTAGTTAGGTGGGTGGCGGCGGCGGCAGCCATTTTATGCATGCTCAGTGCACCAGCACTGCATCTGAGCTTTTGGGACATTGCAAATCACCATTTTTTTGAGGCAAACTACAACATCTGCATTAGTGCATTAGTTAAGCTAGAAATACACCCAACATTTTCTGGGTTTAAAAAAACACAATCTTTTTTCCAAAAGCAGTATTTTCCAGATCTGCAAATGTTAAATTCAAGTTTAATATATACAGCTTTCATATTCTGTTAGCAAAAAAAGACTTTTTTGGCAATCTACAATATCTGGATTAGTCAGTGTGCAATTTAACCCCTTAAGGACTCAGCACTATTTCACCTTAAAGAGGACCTTTCACCATAATAAAACCTCTAAACTAACTATACAGACGTGTAGAGCCGCGCCCAGGGATCTCCCTGCACTTACTGTTATCCCCGGGCACCGCTCTGTTCTCCGGTTATAGCCTCCGGTATCTTCATAGTTAGGCTCCACCCAGGGGAACCTGACGCCGTCTCTTTCTCCTATGCTGTAGCGCTGGCCAATCGCAGCGCTCAGCTCATAGCCTGAGAGGTTTTTTTTTCTCTCAGGCTATGAGTTGAGCGCTGCGATTGGCCAGCGCTACAGCATGGAAGAATGAGACGCCGGCAGGTTCCCCTGGGTGGGGCCTAACTATGAAGATACCGGAGGCTATAACCGGAGAACGGAGCGGTGACCGGGGATAACAGTAAGTGCAGGGAGATCCCTGGGCTCCGCTCTACGCGTCTGTATAGTTAGTTTAGAGGTTTTATTAAAGGTCCTCTTTAAGGACTTGGCCATTTTTTGCAAATCTGACCAGTGTCACTTTAAGTGATTATAACTTTAAAACACTTTGACTTATCCAGGCCATTTTGAGATTGTTTTTTTGTAACATAGTGTACTTCATGACACTGGTAAAATGAAGTAAAAAAAAAAAAAATCATTTTTATTTATAAAAAAATACCAAATTTACCCAAAATTTTTAAAAAATTGCAAATTTCCAAGTTTCAATTTCTCTACTTCTATAATACATGGTAATACCTCTAAAAATAGTTATTAATTTACATTCCCCATATGTCTACTTCATGTTTGGATCATTTTGGGAATGATATTTTATTTTTTGGGGATGTTACAAGGCTTAAAAGTTTAGAAGCAAATCCTCACTTTGCGAGGCTTATATAATAGAAACCACCCAAAAATGACCCCATTCTATAAACGACACCCCTCAAGGTATTCAAAACTGATTTTACAAACTTTGTTAACCCTTTAGGTGTTCCACAAGAGTTAATGGCAAATGATGTTAAAATTTCAGAATTTAGATTTTTGGGAAATTTTCCATTTTAATCCATTTTTTCCAGTAACAAAGCAAGGTTAACAGCCAATAAAAACGATTCTGTAGTTTGCAGAAATACCCCATATGTGTCCGTAAACTACTGTACGGGCACACAGTAGGGCATAGAGGGAAAGGTGTGCCGTATGGTTTTTAGAAGGCAGATTTTGCTGGACTGTTTTTTTTTACTCCATGTCCCCTGATGCACCCCTAGAGTAGAAACTCCATAAAAGTGACTCCATCTAAGAAACTACACCCCTCAAGCTATTCAAAACTGATTTTACAAACTTTGGTAACCCTTTGGGTGTTGCACAAGATTTAATGGAAAATAGAGATACAATTTCAAAATTTCACTTTTTTGGCAGATTTTCCATTTTAATATTTTTTTTCCAGTTACAAAGCAAGGGTTAACAGCCAAACAAAACTCATTATTTATGGCCCTGATTCTGTAGTTTACAGAAACACCCCATATGTGGTAGTAAACTGCTGTACGGGCACACGGCAGGGCGCAGAAGGAAAGGAATGCCATACGGTTTTTGGAAGGCAGATTTTGCTGGACTGGTTTTTTGACACCATGTCCCATTTGAAGCCCCCCTGATGCACCCCTTGAGTAGAAACTCCAAAAAAGTGACCCCATTTTAGAAACTAAGGGATAGGGTGGCAGTTTTGTTGGTACTAGTTTAGGGTACATATGATTTTTGGTTGCTCTATATTACACTTTTTGTGAGGCAAGATAACAAGAAATAGATTTTTTGGCACCGTTTTTTTTTGTTATTTACAACATTCATCTGACAGGTTAGATCATGTGGTATTTTTATAGAGCAGGTTGTCACAGATGCAGCGATACCTAATATGTATACTTTTTTTTATTTATGTAATTTTACACAATGATTTCATTTTTGAAACAAAAAAAATCATGTTTTAATGTCTCCATAGTCTGAGAGCCATAGTTTTTTCAGTTTTTGGGCGATTATCTTAGGTAGGGTTTCATTTTTTGTGGGGTGAGATTATGGTTTTATTGGCACTATTTTGGGGTGCATATGACTTTTTGATCGCTTGCTATTACACTTTTTGTGACATAAGATGACAAAAAATAGCTTTTTTTACACCGTTTTTATTTTTATTTTCTTACGGTGGTCATCTGAGGGCTTAGGTCATGTGATATTTTTATAGAGCCGGTCGATATGGACGCAGAGATACCTAATATGTATACTTTTTGTTTTATTTATGTAAGTTTTACACAATGATTTCATTTTTGAAACAAAAAAAATCATGTTTTAGTGTTTCCATAGTCTAAGAGCCATAGTTTTTTCAGTTTTTGGGCAATTATCTTGGGTAGGGTATGAAGTTTGCGGGATGAGATGACGGTTTGATTGGTACTATTTTGGCGTAAACAAACACTCATTTGGGCACAAAAAATTTAGTTGGCAGCCTTTGATGCAGATGTCATTGTGAGATACACCCTTAATACATTTGGGTTACATTCAGAGATTTTAAATACCGCCATTTGGTGCACCAATATTGAATTCAGGCTTACACTGGTTCAGGCCCTGTGAGATACCCCTATACATACAGGGGTTTGAATTAGGCATTTGAAATACAGCCATTTGAAATACAGCCATTTTGTGTAAAGATATATTTAGTGCAGGCCTACAGAGGTTCAGGCCCTTTGAGATACTACCTCTACATAGAGGGGTTTGAATTAGGCATTTGAAATACAGCCATTTGAAATACAGCCTTTTTGTGCAAAGATATATTTACTGCAGGCCTACAGAGGTTCAGGCCCTCTGAGATACCCCCTCTACATACAGGGAATTGTATTAGGCATTTGAAATACAGCCATTTTGTGCAAAGATATATTTACAAAAAACTGAAAAGTGATGTAATGGGTATGCGTCCTTTTACACAGTCAAATAAATATATGTGGGGATAGAACGCTAAAACAAAATAACAAAGTCTTTATTAAATTGTCTCAGTAAAATATAGGGGTATCTGCCCAAGCTGCACAAAGCAGCAACTTAAACCGTCACTGATTTATGGGACCACCCTCATAATAACCACATAGATGGCGGTAAGGCCATATCAGGATAAATGGAGGGTGGATGCCACAAACTAAAACCCACAAACCCTTAGGGGGGCCAAAACACCACAGGGTTCTAGGTGTGTGACCTGGGTGAGGTACTATCTAGGTGGATATCTGGTACCAATTTGATACCAGGTATCCCTCCTAACAGTGAATGTCAGCGTGCAGACATCCACTGCATTAACATAGTACAGGTGCAGGACTGTGGCAGGGCAAAACCCTTGACTCCATTTGGTGTGCCTGGAGCCCCGATTACCCTGACACTGTCCTCAGTGGTAAATGCTCTACGCGTTTCCATGCATTAAACATGCATTTCATCAGGAGCAACATGCACCACGAATAATAAAGCCCAAAGCCTCTGACATAGATGTTTGAAAGTGGCTATGAACACATGGCAGAGGTAGGGTGACCTGCCTAACACTGAGTTCCTCTAGTGTGAGGTACGGTATTGTCACTGTGATCTACGTTCCTGCCTAAGCTGAACACCTCTAGTTTGAGGGGCAGCGTGCTGGTGTGCAAACAAATCGGTGCTGTAATGGCGGCAAAGCGGCTCACAGAACGCCGCGATTTACAGGGTGAAACACCGCCCCGCTAGACATGCCCCCCGCGTGACAGCCAATCCAGCCAGGAGGCTCGGTACAGGAGCAACCAATGGCTGAACAGCAGGAGGAGCTACATCAGTCCCGGGGAAAGCGCAATGCACCGCATTGAAAGCAGAGAAATTCACGGCGGCTCTGTATGAGCATGCCATCGGAACATCAAGACCTAAACATTACCATCTATAGACAGTGGACTGAGACCAAAATCGAGTAACCTAAGAAGAAGTGCTGACACCCAGCTGTATACTAGGGAGCCCATGTGTATCCGATGGTACCCCTGATGTTTAATACATGAATAACATAGGACTCAGCAAAGCCAGTATAAATTCATATAAAGGGCACAAACGAGATGGCATCATTGAGGCCAGACGGTTTGATGGTATTTAAAGAAAAAATCCATCTCGCCTCTTTTTGCAACAGGATGCGGTCACAGTGACCGCCCCTTGATGACATCTTCACAGAATCAATCACCTGAAACTTAACCGATGACGTTCTTCCACTGTGAAAATCTGAACGTGGCGTGCAATAGGGGTGTCCTTTAAGTTTGTAATGTCCAAAACATGCTCCCCAATGCATCGCCTAAGCTCCCTAATGGTTTTGCCAACATATTTGATGCCACACACACATGTCATCATAAAAGACTTTATTATTATTATTTTGTTTTAGCATCCTATCCCCACATATTCAAAGTAATATTTACTTCAGGCCTACACTGGTTCAGACCGTGTGAGATACCACCCTACTTACAGGGGTTTGAATTAGGCATTTGAAATACAGCCATTTGAAATACAGCCATTTTGTGCAAAGATATATTTACTTCAGGCCTACTACCTCTACATACAGGTATTTGAAATACAGCCATTTGAAATACAGCCATTTTGTGCAAAGATATATTTACTTCAGGCCTACACTGGTTCAGACCGTGTGAGATACCCCCTACATACAGGGGTTTGAATTAGGCATTTGCAATACAGCCATTTGAAATACAGCCATTTTGTGCAAAGATATATTTTCTTCAGGCCTACCCTGGTTCAGACCGTGTGAGATACCCCCCTACATACAGGGGTTTGAATTAGGCATTTGAAATACAGCCATTTGAAATACAGCCATTTTGAGCAAAGATATATTTACTTCAGGCCTACACTGGTTCAGACCGTGTGAGATACCACCCTACATACAGGGTTTGAATCAGGCATTTTAAATACAGCCATTTGAAATAAAGCCATTTTGTGCAAAGATATGTTTACTTCAGGTCTACACTGGTTCAGACCGTGTGAGATACCCCCCTACATACAGGGGTTTGAATTAGGCATTTGAAATACAGCCATTTGAAATACAGCCATTTTGTGCAAAGACATATTTACTTCAGGCCTACAGAGGTTCAGGCCCTCTGAGATACTACCTCTTCATACAGGGGTTTGAATTAGGCATTTGAAATACAGCCATTTGAAATACAGCCTTTCTGTGCAAAGATATATTTACTTCAGGCCTACAGAGGTTCAGGCCCTCTGAGATACTACCTCTTCATACAGGGGTTTGAATTAGGCATTTGAAATACAGCCATTTGAAATACAGCCTTTCTGTGCAAAGATATATTTACTTCAGGCCTACAGAGGTTCAGGCCCTCTGAGATACTACCTCTTCATACAGGGGTTTGAATTAGGCATTTGAAATACAGCCTTTTTGTGCAAAGATATATTTACTTCAGGCCTACAGAGGTTCAGGCCCTGTGAGATACCACCTCTACATACAGGGGTTTGAATTAGGCATTTGAAATACAGCCATTTGAAATACAGCCATTTTGTGCAAAGAAATCTTTAATTGAGGCCTAGTCTGTTTCAGGCCGTGTGAGATACACTCTTTACATACTGTCGTTCTTTTCTACTATTAATTAAACACCTATTTAGGGCAAGATCCTAATTTAAAAAAATATGAGGAGAGTGTCAAATAAGGGACGTGGCCCAGGTCGTGGTGCTGCTGGTGGAGCTCCTGTTGCAGGGAGAGGATGTAGTCGATCTGTGCCAGCTACACGCACAAGTGAAACCCCTTCCTTAGGTGCGATTAGGCGACAAAACCTGCAGCGGTATTTGGTCGGGCCTAATGCTGCTCTACGAATGGTGAGGCCTGAACAAGTACAGGCGATAGTAGATTGGGTTGCTGACAGTGGATCCAGTTCCTTCACATTGTCTCCCACCCAGTCTCCTGCTGAAAGACCACAGTTGGCACCTGCAGCCGATGTCCATCAGTCTTTCACCTCACCCCCTTGCAAATCAGCCAAGCAGTCTGAGCCCCAAGTCATGCAGCAGTCTCTTCTGCTTTTTGATGACTCTGTTAGCAGGGTTTCCCAGGGCCATCCACCTAGCCCTGCCCAGAAGTGGAAGAGATTGAGTGCACCGATGCCCAACCACTTATTTTTCAAAATGAGTTCATGGGAGGACCATCGCAGCTCGTCTCGGATGATGACGAAATACAGGTGCCAACTGCTGGGGCTTTCGAAAGTGTGCAGACCGACAAGGAAGTCAGGGGTGTAGACTGGCTCGAAGATGATGTGGAGGACGATGAGGTCCTCGACCCCACATGGAATCAAGGTCATGCGAGTGACCTATGTAGTTCGGAGGAAGAGGACGGTGGTCGCACAGAGCCACCAGCACAGCAGAAGAGGGAGCAGTGTGCAAAATCGTCGCGGCCGTCCTCTAGACAGCACGCCTCCTACTGCCCACCGCATCAAGGGACCAAGCACAATGAAACCAGCTCCAAGGAGTTCCCTGGCGTGGCAGTTCTTCAGACAATGTGCTGACGACAAGACACGAGTGGTTTGCGCGCTGTGCAATCAGAGCCTGAAGCGAGGCATAAACGTTCTCAACCTGAGCACAACCTGCATGACCAGGCATTTAAGTGCTAAGCACGAGCTGCAGTGAAGTAGACACCTCAAAAACCAAGAAATGTCTCTGGCTCCTCCTGCTTCCTCTTCTGCTGCAGTCTTGGCCTCTTCATCCACCTCTGGAGTGACAGTGCCACCTGCCACTCCGCAAACAGAGGATCTGCCGGCAACACCACCACCTGGGTCACCAAGCATCTCCACAAAGTCCCACGGAAGCGTTCATCTCTCCATCTCTCAAACACTGGAGAGGAAGAGGAAGTACCCACCTACCCACCCGCGATCCCTAGCCCTGAATGCCAGCATTTCTAAATTACTGGCCTTTGAAATGCTGCCATTCCGTCTAGTGGAGACGGATAGTTTTAAAGGCCTTAGGGCGGTGACTGTCCCACAGTATGTCGTGCCCAGCCGCCACTTCTTTTCAAGGCGAGCCATCCCTTCCCTGCACAACCAAGTAGGGGACAAAATCAGGTGTGCACTGCACAACGCCATCGGTGGCAAGGTGCACTTCACTACGGATTCGGGGACCAGTAAGCACGGTCAGGGCCGTTATATCTCTAAACAACACACTGGGTAAATGCAGTGACGGATGGGCCTGAGGCGGATAGCAGTTTGGCGCATGTCCTTCCACCACCGAGGATTTCAGGGCGCTTCAGTTTACCTCCTGTTGCTTCCTCCTCCAACTCCGCTTCCTCATCCTCTACCGGCTCCTCATCCGGTCAGCGTAACACCTTCACCACCAACTTAAGCACAGCCAGGGGTAAATGACAGCAGGCAGTTTTAAAACTTATCTGTTTGGGGGACAAACCCCACACCATGCAGGAGCTGTGGACGGGCCTTGAACAACAGACCGATGAGTGGTTTGTGCCAGTCAGCCTCAAGCCCGGCCTGGTGGTGTGCGATAATGGGCGAAAAATATCGTTGCAGCTCTGGGACTAGCCGAGTTGACGCATATCCCTTGCCTGGCGCATGTGATGAATTTGGTGGTGCAGAGATTCCTTAAAAATTATCCCGATATGTCAGAGCTGATGCATAAAGTGCGGGCCGTCTGTGCGCGCTTTCGGCGTTCTGACCCTGCTGCTGCTCGCCTGTCAGCGCTGCAGCGTAACTTTGGCCTTCCCGCTCACCGCCTCATATGCGACATGCCCACAAGGTGGAACTCCACCTTGCACATGCTGGCCAGACTGTGCGAGCAGCAGCAGGCGATAGTGGAGTTTCAGCTGCAGCATGCACGGGTGAGTCACTCAGTGGAACAGAACCACTTCACCACCAATAACTGGGCCTCCATGCGAGACCTGTGTTCCTTGTTGCACTGTTTCGAGTACTCCACCAACATGGCCAGCGCTACTATCCCACTTCTATGCCTCCTTGAAAAAACGCTCCTGGCGATCATGGAAGAGGATGTGGCACAGGAGGAAGAGGGATCATTTCGTAGGGTTTCCAGCCAGTCATTCCCGAGTGGCTCCGAGGGTGGGTTCCTGCACCTACAAACCCAAGGTACACAATTGTCCAGCCAGGGCACAGTTCTGGAGGATGAGGAGGTGGAGGATGAGGAGGAGGAGATGGAGGAGAAGGAAGCTTGTTCACAGCAGGGTGGCGCCCAGACCAGCTCCTGGCCATCACTGGTGCGTGGATGGGGGGATACAGAGGACACAGACGATACAACTCCTACAGAGGACAGCTTTTCATTGCCTCTGGGCAGCCTGGCACACATGAGCGATTACATGCTGCAGTGTCTCCGCAACAACTGCCGAGTTGCCCACATTCTAACTTGTGCTGATTACTGGATGGCCATGCTGCTGGATCCCCGTTACAAGGACAACTTACCGTCTTTAATTCCCTCACTGGAGCGTGATCGTAAGATGCACGAGTACAAGCGCACGCTCGTAGACGCGCTGCTGGTGGCATTCCCACCTGACAGCGGGGGCACAGTGGAAGCACAAGGCAAAGGCAGAGGACAAGGAAGAGGTCGCCAACGCAGCTGGGGCACCGCCAGCACCTCAGGAGGCAGGGTTAGCATGGCTGACATGTGGAAAAGCTTTGTCAGCACGCCACAACAACCAGCACCACCAGCTGATATGGAACGTCTTAGCAGGAGGCAGCATTTCACCAACATGGTGGAGCAGTATGTGTGCACACGCCTAGATCAACTCTAAGGGGAGAAGTCTTCTCTCCGCAACAGAGGTGAAGACAGCCCTAGTAGAATGGGCCCTCACAAACTCCGGAGGATCTAGAGATTGGGAGACAAAAGCCTCCCTAATGGCTTCCTTGATCCAGCGACTAATGGTAGCTTTAGACGCTTTACGGCCTTTAGACTTACCGGCAAACAGGATGAGGAGATTCTCATCTATCCTGAACTCTCTGGATCTATCCACATAGACCTGGAGGCACCTCGAAATATCCAGCGGGTGTCTGGCTGGAGTATCAGAGGAGGAGGCTGAAAACAAAACTGGTAAAGAGATTACCTGGTTAATATTTTGCGTTTGATGAGTGGGTCCCGAGAATGTGGCCTGTTAAGGCAGGCCGAGATGGCACATATCTGTACTCTCAAGGTAGCTGGAGAGAGACCTTTATCTAGTCCATCCTGAAGGAATTGTAATATCGCAGGAAGGGGCGGATCTGCAGACGCCACCTGTTTGGAATCACACCATGACACGAAGATTCTCATGATTCTGGAGTAGGCCTTCCTCGTAGACTCTGCTCTGGAATGCGACAAAGTTCTCAGGACCGACTCGGAAAGCCCTTCTATGTTGGGAAGGGACTGATCAACCTCCAGGCTGTAGTGTTGAACCTGTGCAGATCTGGGCAGAGGTGAGTTTCCCACGACACCAGGGTCTGCTCCGGGGGGAGCCTCCAGTATTGTCCCCGACTCATCCGAATGAGCTGGGTAAACCAGGATCTCCTGGGCCAGAACGGTATGATGGCTATTACCGAGGCTGATCCTGACGGATTTTCGTCAATACCCTCGGTATCATGGAAAACGGAGGGAAGATGTAAGCCAGCCTGAACCTCAGCGGTATCGATGAAGCATCTATCGCCAGGGGGTTGTCTTCCCTGTACAGGGAACAGAACCTCAGCACCTTGGCGTTGAACCTGGTCGCCATGAGATCTACCTCTGGCATACCCCATCTGTGAACTAACTGCCAGAAGATCTCCGGATGCAGAGACCACTCCATGGTCGGTAATCCTCGACTTAAGCGGTCCGCAATCATATTGAGGGAGCTTCGAATATGAGTGGCAGATAGATGGGAAAGGTTCATCTCTGCCCACCAAAGAATTACCCCGATCTCTGACAGAAGGGGCAATGATCTTGTGCCTCCCTGTTTGTTTATGTAGAGAACCGCAGTCATATTGTCTGACTGGACTTTCACTGCTTTTTCCCGGATCTGAGGGGCGAAGTGAAGGAGGGCTAGCCGGATAGCTCGCATCTCGCGAAGATTGGAAGAGAGACGCCGCTCCAGAGGAGACCAAGATCCCTGCACTGGGGATCCGTCCAGGTGAGCGCCCCAGCCTACAAGGAACGCGTCTGTAGTCAATATGAGCCAATCTGGTTGGGTCATAGACTTCCCTGCTGTCAGATGGAACCACCATCTGAGGGAATTCCGGGTTTGACTGGACAGGGAGCATAGGGAATCTAGCCCCGCAGGGCTGCCGTTCCATAAGTCTAAGACCTCCGACTGAAGAGGACGGAGGTGCCATAGCGCCCAAGGGACTGCGTCCGCAGCCGCTGACATGAGCCCCAGCATCTTCATTAGAGTCCGGATGGAGACTCGACGAGGGACGTAAAGGACCCTTGCCAGGTCCTGAATGCGCGCTCTCCTTTCTAGAGTCAACTGGAGGGACATCTCCACAGAGTCGACCACGAATCCTAAATAATGGATTGAAGTCGATGGGCTCACATTCGACTTCTGCCAGTTGATAATCCAGCCCAGGCGGAGGAGAAAGGAGATTGTGATCTGAAGATGGTGGGTAAGGATCGGAACTGAAGAGGCTATGAAAAGCCAATTGTCCAGATAAGGAACAATAGTCAGTCCTTGAAGTCTCAAAGCTGCCACCACCGACACCACCACCTTGGTGAAGATAGGAGGGGCAGAAGAGATTCCGAAGGGAAGAGCGGCAAACTGAAAATGCCTGCGAACCCCTGAAATCTGGACCGCGATCCTGAGGAACTTCTGGGAGGCGGAATGGATCGGGATGTGGAGGTAAGCATCCTTGAGGTCCAGAGTAGCCATGATGTCCCCCGGGTTGAGGATGTGGCTGACTGACCTTATGGTTTCCATACGAAACCTGGTTTTCCTTACAAATCGATTGAGGAATCTCAAGTCGATGATCATCCGGAGATCTCCCGTCTTCTTGGGAACCAGGAATACTGGAGAATAAAACCCTAGGCCTCTCTCCCCTGCCGGTACCTCCTCCAGAGCTCCCTTGGAGATATAGTCCTGTATGTAGGACTCTAGGATCTTCTGTTTGGCAGGCCCGAGACTTCGCGTGGCGATGAATCTCTCTGGGGGGAGAGAGATGAGATCTACCCGGTAACCGGCAGAAACTATACCCTGAACCCAGGGGTCTACAATCTGCTGGGCCCAAATATGTTTGAAATGGGAGAGACGGCCCCCCACGGGAATCAGGGGGAGGGGTACGGGAAAATCTAGAGGAGTCACGGCAGGGGAAGCAGGGTTTAACCAAGAGCCTCTGGGAGGCCCATAGTCAGGAGGGTTTCGCCTCCCTGGTGGGTTTGGGGGGCGTCTCGAGGATCTACGAGACGGCCCCCCCAATCTCTACGCCTAGCCTGCTGCCCTGAACGGCCTCCGCGATCCTGCCTGGTGCGTCCCAGAAAGGGCTGCTGGGGAAGACTGTTCCCTTTCTTGTCGGAGAGTCCCTCCATAATCTTATCCAACTCGGATCCGAACAGCCTGTCCGGCTCGAAGGGGAGCCCACATAACATCCATGGCCAGATTGACTGATTTGAATGCGGTCAAGATGTCATCCCGGGAAACGCTCTGGTCAACGTCTGTCTGAATCAGGTTTAGCCTGGAGCGTAAGAAAGTGGCAACTTCAGTGGCCGCAATAAATGTTGATGTGGAGGCAGAGGCCGCTGCGTAACCCCTTCTCAGGGTGCACTCTGCCCTCCGATCTAGAGGGTCCTGCAGACTAGACCCATCGTCTGCTGGGACCAGAGTGCGCCTGGACAACTTGGCTATCACCATGTCCACCTTGGGAATGGAACCCCACGATTCCACCAAGGGTTTAGCCATCGGGAACATAAGTTTAAATTTCCTGGTGAGGACTGGACCTTTTTCAGGCTTTCTCCACTCTGTGCGGATCACAGAGAGAAGGTTCTCATCCGCCCTAAAGACACGCTGTGTCCGGCCGGCGGGATCGGAGGACTCCCCCATGTCAACATCCTGGTCCCCCGACCTGATGGACTTCAGCAACTTCTGTGTTTTCTCTGGTGGAAAAAAAACAAGAAGTTAGTTCTTCTTCCTCAGAAGATGACCCCACCGAACAGGGGGTGGGTCTCTCGACTGGTGCAGCCACTTCCATAGGAGCCTGGGAGGGTCCTGGTAGCCTCTCGTTAAGTAGGCGCACTACTCCCTTTATGGAATCGTCCACATAGGTCTTGGTCCACTGGAACATCTTCTGCATCGTGGGTTCCGTGGTTGGATGTGTGCGACAACTTTCACACCTGGAGTAAGGGCAGTTGTCGTCCAAGGGTGTGTTACAGTCGTAACAGCCCAAGTGCTTTCTCTTGGCCCCAGACTTCCGCTGTTGATCCGAATCCCTAGGGGAAGCCATCACTGTAACAGAAAAAGACAGGTCATAACTCCATCAAAAAACACACAGAGGTGCAAAGAGACCATATGGGATGCCCACCAGCACTTGAAGAAGATAGAGCTGGAAAAAATACACAATAGCAATGAAAATATGCCAAGCGCAGGGGACTCTGGAGCTAGCTTGTCAAAGCAACGCAACCAGAGACTGAATGACAGGCTCTGGGAGTTTAAGAAGGGGAAGCTCCGCCCCTGGGTGGGACTACCACTGAGAACTGCGCCCAGAGTTCTAACACTCTAATGGAGCCTTATTATAGGCTCAGACCTTCACACACACAATTCTTTAACAATCCTAGACTGTGCAGGATGTCCCTGGAAGAAAACAAACCGTGCGGTGAGGAAAAAAAACCTCTGCGCCGCCGGAGAAACGAGAAACCGGAAGTGACGTTGCGCACATGCGCGTCACTTCCGGAAGATGGCGGCGCCCAGGGCGCCTATACTAGCGCGGCGAGAACAGACGGGGCACAGCTGCGCCTCCGAAACCAGCGTCGGAGGAAGAGGGGGGGGGGCACCCCTCCCAGGTACAAACTGTAAAATATAGCGCCGCAATAAGCTAGAAAAGAAAGAGGCAAAGGGGCAATCTCTTAGAAAGAACGAGAGAGCTCCCTTCCACCTTGCACACTTCAGCTCCCCAAAAGGGAAGCCTCACGCCAGTCCACCTGTCCAAAGGACAGAAAAAACACAGTGGGCTGGGGGGCAATCTCCTCCCTTTCAGGGAGCTGAAGATCGCTTATTGGTTCTTGGGCTCATTAAAAATTCCGCCGGTCCTACCAGTCCACAGGGGGCAGTTAACCCCATCTGTGCTGCTGGTAGGACGTAAGGGAAACTCCAATTTAAATGTGCCTGTTTTCCATCTACAGGCCACATTTAGGTGCACCTGTGAGGCCTGGGCCATATCAGCCAGTCTTGAGTGGGACTCGCAGACTCCTCCCTCCTCCCATTGCAAGCATGGATAAATGCTGGAGGTAACTGGTGAGTTGTTTGTGAGTCGGCCTCATGCTCCTGTAATTTGCCCACTGGCTCCTGGTATTGCCCATACGGCCCAGTTAGGAGATTGCTTGAAAAACCTTGGCGTGGTGCCCGGGCTTAGACATGTTCTACACCGTAGGACATGTTGACTAATCTCTCATTTTTAAAGCCAGTTTGAGGGTTTAGTAAGACCGCAGCGTGCACCTGTCTTTGCTATTTTGTTATATAGTTGGCAATAGTCCCAAATTGTAGGGACTGTCACTAATTTCCTTCAAATGTCGCATTCCCTTCAAATGTGGGCTGTCCTTGACTATAGATGGGTGGGGAATATGTAAGCTACACCTATAAATGGGTGGTCTTGCACCACTTGGGCGTGGTGCCAGAGTCAGGGTCTTCTTATCCCTAATTCATAAACTGCAAAGTTGTTAAGTATGACATCCGACTGAATTTGTTTGGGTCCACCAGTGGAAATTGTTCTCTGGGTCCAACCTGTATATCATCAATAAAGTCTAATAGGTTTTGAATAAAATAAATAGACCCTGTGGCTCAGCTAGTAAGGCGGTCACTTCTGTTATAGAAGATCTTCGGTTCAAGACTGTATTGTCTATGTCTCCAAAGACAGTAGCAAATAGTTTTTTTTTTCCTCTTGGACCTTTGCAGCACACTATTGCATCAGAGCTTGGACTCACCAGAGGATTTTCTGGTACTTTAGTGGGCCAGAATGATCCTATCCTGTGCACCCCAGTGGTAATAATGCCCCTTTTATTTGCCTCAGTAGTAATATGTTCTTCCAAAATGGATCCAATAGAACTATACCCCTAGTAGTAATAATAATACCTCCATAGTGGACCCAGTAATTCCTATAGTGCCTGCATTTTTAAGAATGTCCCTATAGTGCCCCAATGTTAAATGTGCCACCAAAAAGTGCCATCAGTAGTGCCGCAATAATTAAAATACCCCCGGTTGCGCTCCCAGTAATGCCCTTATAGTTTCCTTAGTAAGTGCTCTCAGTAATATAGCGTTTTCTGTCCGATTCATCAAATTTAAAAACAAAAGTGCTCTAATTGCCCTGAAATAATGTATATAACACTCTGAAGTCTCATTTTTTTATGCTTTGTTGTTATCTCTTTTTTAATTTTTTTATCGTTTTTTTTTATATCCCCCACCCCTTTAAGCTCAACAATAGCAAATAACATCAGAGTGACACTGCCAAATAAATCTATGGATAAACGTATGGTTAGGTGTTAACAAACAGCATGTTTGAAAACACACTACACTGTCTCAGTTGTTATGCTTTTTAATATTACAAACCTTTGAAAAATTGTCTCTTATCAGTGGCATATAATGTTAAAAAAAGTGGCTTGTTGGGACCAGGGTTCCAAATATTATGCCTTAACGGGGGCAGAACCCTGCTCCTGTTTATACACAGACATGTTAATGTCATAAGTAACAGTGGCTTGTTGTGCACAAGCATCCAAAAATTATGCGTTAACAGGGACAAAATTCCTGCCTGTATTTATACACAAAAGTGTTAATTATCAGAAGTATCTAATGATGAAGATGACAAAGCACTGTTCTGCATGTGTATGTTACCTATCTGCAGCAAAAAGTGACCAGTAGAAGGAGGACAATCTTGTTCCACTTGCTGGCAGACATTTCTATTTTCCTATAGAATCTGGTGATGCTTCTTCATCTGCTGCAATAGAGCCATGGTGCCTACATTTTTGTTTGTACGTGATATTTATGTTTACTTTTTTGACCTTGTAGTAGGGAACCTGTCAATGCAACCCTCTAATCGCTTATACAATACTTCTGTATTATAGTGTTTTATGGTATGTATGTCAGCATTAAACTTATAAGTACAGCTTATTACACCTGGCAACTAACAGGTACCTTTCAGAAGCCCATGAGTTGGAGAGGGATCAACTTAGATTTGACGGTCAGCATTAACCATGGCATCTAAGGGGGTAAACTGCTGGGAGATATGCCAACTACATAATGCAGCCAGCACATTCAAGTGACAGCTGTTGTACCCATCATTGTGTCCTTATGGTACCATGCGGTGTGCTAACAAGCTACTTACAAGAACATGCTATTTCAGTACGGGGTGGGAAGATTGACTTGAAAATTTACTCAACACAACAAAAGCCATTGAAAAAATTAGGATAAGGGCCTATGGCCCATCCATGGTCCAGGCAGCTGCTCATGGCCTGGTCACCTATGGCAGCAATGGCAAAATAATTTTATGCTGTCACTGGCTGTCATGGACGTTGGCCTGCAGTGTGCAAACACGAATAGGATCATTTGTCTATACCAAAAATTTTGTGGTCAATTGTATACTTAGCACATAAAGTGTCTTTACATATGTATAAAGGAATGGCTTGAGGCAGCAAGGAGGTGGTCATCTTTAGGTGATTGGGTCCACTGTAAAATTGCCCCTTTGTCTACCCTATAATCTGGCCCTATAAGCTGTACACCTGAATTTTTTTTGTTTGTTTTGTTTAACATTCAATACAAAGAAATGTCTACGATCATGAAAAAATACCCCCCTACAGACAAATACAAATAAAAAGAAATAATTCACTAGACTAGTCATTTAGCTGAACCAGATTTGCCGACTCCAGTCTGTACCTGCATTACATGATTTTCAGCAGCCTTTTTTCAGCAATCAGCTCATGGCTTGTTTTCTTTTTGTTTTATAACCTTGCAGGCACAGAGGCTGGCACGTTGCCTCTTACATAGATTGCTACTGTGACTGGCATTAGACTCAAATTGGAGGAGTTAATTAAAATACAGATTGTTTGTAATGTATTGAAGTCTTATTAAACTTTTGTGAGACATTACATATGTTATTGCCATATGTTCATTGTGTTAGCAGGAAGGACAGCATAACAACTGACAGCTGCAAACCAAACTTATAGGCCATGAACTTTATCTAATAGGGATATGATGCCTCAGTTATTGTGTATTAGATGTCACACAGCTTCTGCTTAAAGGGAAACTCTGATGTGGACCATTTTACAGAGCTATTCCAGAAGCTGTACATATGCTAAAGCTAATGATGCACATGCTGCCAACTCTGTAATATTTCAAATAATTAATTGTGTGTGCACTCAAGGCTTCCAATAAATGACGCACTGGATATGCTGCTGTGACTACCATATTTTATTGCAGTTCCTGGACTGCTGTGGATCTGCGGTCCCATCGCGGCTGTTCCATTCCGGTTTTGGTCTAAAGGTCCGGTTGTGCTGCTATATCACTTTTATTTGTGCCATATGCGAGTGTCACCTTTGCAAATATATTAGGCCAAGGAAATAAATAAACAAACATTTTGGGGGTCATTTACTATTCTGAAATACGTCTAAATTAGGCATATTTCAGGCATAGATGGCTGTGCAAC
This sequence comes from Bufo bufo, assembly GCF_905171765.1. Taxonomy (NCBI): domain Eukaryota; kingdom Metazoa; phylum Chordata; class Amphibia; order Anura; family Bufonidae; genus Bufo; species Bufo bufo. Next base: position 308,639,034 of record NC_053389.1, read on the forward strand.
GGTTAGTTGTGCTGCAATCTGTGACTTTCCCCGCTCATGCAGGTCTAAAAAGTGAGCTTGGCATGGGCGGAGAAGGGGACAGGCCGGTAGTCCTGCCTGATTTACCATTTTCTATGCCTGTTTTAGTCATAGAAATAAGTCTTAATCTAAGACAGCTCGGAAGCTGTCTTAAATTTAGAACTGGTGGACAATCCACCGAAGTTCTGAAGAGGCCGGCACCTCTTCATAAATCCGGAAGATCCACCAACAGCTTAGGGCTTTATTAAGACCTGTCTTAATAAATGTGCCCCAAACATTTTATGTTTGAAGGTATTTCAGGTTCCAAACATTTCTGTAAATCACTGTTGAAATCATGTTTTTTTTTTTTAGTTCTTGTAACCTTCCTGTCAATTAAAGAGAGTATGACTATTCTGCTTGGAGTTCTCTTAAAGAGAATCTGTCACCAGTTTTATGGTGTCCTACCTAAGGCCAACATAAAATAGTGATAGATCCCCTTAGCAAAATGTTGAGCAAATGCTTCGGCAAAAAATGCCACACCAGCTTTTCCAAAATCTGGTATTGAGCAGCCCAGTGCACAATGATGAGTCCCAAATATCCATGAGCTCCTGGCTTTTTCCTCTCACCTACTGAGGAATTAATTTTAAAAAAAATGTCATTTAGAGGCAGTTGGGTGGGGAGAGCTGTGAGCTCATGAATGGTATGTGCTTGAACTGTTGATTTTAAAAGTGAGGGCAGCAGAAAACTGGTGACAGATTCCTTTTAAGGTCCCAATACACATTACAGCATTGTAGTGCAAACTTGTTCCTTTCAGTGGAGCCACTAAACCATATAATACATATGGGGGAACTCCTAACATCATCTCTTGAGGGCAGGGGCGTACATAGAAATCACTGGGCCCCATAGCAAGAATCTGAATTGGGGCCCCTAACCCCGCCCACTACCCACCCCTGGCCCGTCGCGAGTACAGCTGCAGTAAACTATTACCGTATTTTAGCAATCGAGTATTCTACCGATTAATCGAGTACTCTGATAAGAAAAACCTTCTTAAAATAACATATTGCTTTGTAAAAAACTATATTTTTATTTCTTACAGTGGCACAGCAAATAATCGTGACTCCCCCCCCCCCCCCCATCCTCCTGAATGTGACATAGGACATTGAACTGTAGTCAGGGCATTCTGGGAGTTGTAGTTTCAAAGCAGCTGGAGTCCTGGAGGTTTCAGATCTCCCCCCCCCCCCCCCCCCCATACATACTCAGGGCCCTGGGAAAGCTGGGTGCCTGCCTCTAGGAGCTGGATATTATATTTAGGACCCTAGGAAAGCTGGGTGCCTGCCTCTAGGAGCTGGACCTCATACTCAGGACTCTGGGAAAGCTGGGTGCCTGCCTGTAGGAGCTGGATATTATACTCAGGACCCTAGGAAAGCTGGGTGCCTGCCTCTATGAGCTAGATATTATATTCAGGACCCTAGCAAAGCTGGGTGCCTGCCTCTAAGAGCTGAATTTCCTACTCAAGACCCTAGGAAAGCTGGGTGCCTACCTGTAGGAGCTGGATCTTATACTCAATGGGACTAAGCCGAGAGCGGGACTGTGACATACCATTGAAATAGTAAAATGCATAACGTCACGTGCAGCTTCTGGGAGATGCGTCTAGCTCCCTATGGAGGCACAAGACATCACTGACCACCGCCGAGGTCTGCAGTCAGGGTGCCTGTCAGACACATTCCTCCCCCTCTCCGGTCTCCGCACTCACCGGTCACCGATGGTGTCCTGTCCCCGACCACTCGCTCTCACGTCCGCTCCTCACTTTGAATCTAAACATCCGGCAGCCTCCAGCGTGCATGTTACTTAGGAAACGGGGCGGCCAGCCGGCCAATAGACGAGTGTGATATTTTTTCCCTTCTTTCAATAAACTTTATTGTACAGAACAATTAGGGGGGGGGGCCCGAGGGAGAACAAAAGTGGGCGGGCCACGGGCCGCCTCATTGCCGGCCCATATTAACTATGAATAAACTGTCTGTGCGGAATAGGAGAAGGGGGCGGGGCCTTCCATGCGCTCCGGGCCCCCCTGTGCTGCGGGCCCCATAGCAACGGCGTGGTCTGCCTATATTGGCAGTACGCCACTGCTTGAGGGAGAACTGGATCTGGCACATTGAATTCAACCCCTGATCCTTTTGTTTACCTAGGAGATGAGTCACTCTCGGAGGTGCAGAGATAACTGCCAGTCGATCGAGTATTCATCCAAAAGGTACCAAATGTATATGGCAACCTTTAGTGATAAGGTGTCTTCAGAAGTTAATGTCACACTATTGTTTGTAAATTATACAGACAGTTGTGCAGTAAACTTCTATCAGTCGTTTTTGGGACTTGCAATCATGAAATGTGGTCAAGGACTGGCTGCATTTGACTAATCTAAATTTGATCTGGACAATGGATTCCAGAGACATAAGTACTTTGAAGTACCCATATATCACAAGTCTGATAATTGTACCCAAAGCAAAACTCTAAAAAGTGAGAGTCTAGGCAGTGGCGTAGCTAGAAATGACTGGGCCCCACAGAAATTTTTTGAATAGGGCCCCCTCCCCCAGTAATTTTTTTGCAACCCCTTCCCTTCATGCTGCTCCCATTCTTGTGGCTACTAAAGATCGCTCTCTCAGACCAGGGCCGGCAGCTGTTCCCTCCGTTTTCTACACTGGCTATACTGTCACTGTATATAATTTCATTGTGTAATACTGTTGAGGGGGCCCTGACAAAATCTTTAAGTCCTCCTCCTCCTGGATGGGCCCCTTCTGGGTCAGGGCCCCAAAGCAGCCGCTTCCCCTGGTTCCCCTATAGTTACGCCCCTGAGTCTAGGACACTTAGATGACAGTTGTTCTCCATTGTGAAAGACTGTCATTGTCAGTGTAGCGTTCATTTTGCAAGAGCAGAAAAAAATATAAACTGTGCTGTGATTTGTTCTTATGGGCAACAAAGACATTTTTTATTCCAGAAGATTTGATAAGTCTGCCCCTTAGTCTCTACAACAAATCTTCCTCTGACCATGTTTAGATGTTCCTGGGAAAATGGCCACTAATGTGTATACAATGGCCTTGTCTGATTTCCATATAAATGTGAAAATCCCAAAGAATGTAAGCCTCTTGGTGGTCTGACTACATGATGACTATGAATTGTGTGACTTAGACTACATAAGTGCAATCAAAGACTAATTCTTGCCAACAGTGAACATATTTGTAAATGTTTCATTAGAAACATGAAAAAACAACAGTATGGAGAATGACCGAAACAGATGCTGAGCGCTGTATAGTTAACAAGAATGTAGTCAGCATCTCTTCCATGGATGAATTCCAAACTGGCAACACTGTCTAAGATACAACAAAAAATAAACATAAAATAAATAAACCTTTCAAAATGACAAATCCTTCAAGAAAAAAATCTATCAGGATTAGAGATTAATTACAGGCCCTGTTTACATTTAGCAATACTAGTGTGGCAGAATAACTCACCAAAAAAGTAATTAAGCATATTTACCAAAGAAAATAGATTTGTGCCGAATTACAGTACTTTGTCACAAAGCCCATTTTTTGTAAGTAGCGGACGCAATGATGGGGAACAGCGATTGCACTGCCCCCCGTCATTGAACCCCTCAGATGCCGCGTTCATCGCTGATTGCACCATCTGATGTAAGAATTGACACCTTTTATGGGGTTAAAAAAATATATATAATACTCACCTCATCCGTTTGAGTGCGAAGAGGCTGCTGCGGCCATCACGCTGGCCGGCGTGGTGATGCGCGGGATCGTCAATCAAGATGGCTGCAGTAGCTTCTTAGCACTGCAATGGATAAGGTGAGTAATTTATTTATTTTTTTACCCCATTTCATGGAAATTTGATTTGTTACCATGAAGCACAAGGGAGAATCGGCATTGCGGTGTATCAAATTTTCCCTGAAATTTCAAACAAACTCCATTTCAGATACTTTGATTCACTCAACACTAGTGATGACATCATTATGTCATTACGCTGGCCAGGCACGGTGACATCATCACTTAATCTTCAATCAAGATGGCCGCAACGGCCTCTTTCAGCGAGCAAATGGATGAAGTGAGTATGTATTTCTTTTTGGCGCCATTTCAGGAAAAATAGATTTGTTACCATGAAACGCAACAAGTTAGAAGGCTGACGTGTCAGCCTGGATTTCTGGGAGGGGCGTCTGCCCTCTCTTAAGCGCCGGCCCCCGTCATTACATCGGTCCGCCTGGAGTGCATCCGGATCACAGTCGCCGAGTCAGGAGCCGCCTCGCCTCTTACCTGGAGTCCTCAGTGGTCTGCTCGCCGCTACGTCGCCTCCCGCGTCTCCGACAGGTCGGGTGAGTCTCCTTCCCTCGTTCCTCCGCTTCACCTTGTTGCCTCCAGCCGGCACCCGCATCTGCTCTCCTAGCAGCTGCACTTCCGGTCACGATTCTGCGTGCATTCTAGCGTGGAATGCACGCCGAGGATCACTATATTACACTGCATCGACAGTCCGGTGTATCGTGGTGTGTTGTTGTTTTTTTTTTTTTTTCTCCTTCCTCCTGCATATGAAGGTCTCATGAGGCCTATAGCTAGGATTGTTCAATAATCACTTCTGGTTGTCAGCTCCACTCATGATTGTATTAACCCCTACATTACATTTGTCTCCATAACCTCATGTCTGCAAATTGTCATCTGGGAAGTCAGGGTCGCCCTGTTCTCTCCCAGCAGCTTGTGGCCATTTTCTGTACATCCCATCATCTCGTGCTAACCATACCTTCCGTCACAGAGGGCTTATTGTACATCATGTGGTTGTTTCGTTCACGTCCAAGCATATGGTGTTCCTGGGTGATTAATTTAACACACTTGGGATATTAGTTCACCGCTTGTTCCGGCTGCGGTGCGCTCACGGCCTGTACGGCTCCAGCACGGTCCCATGTTCCGCCTGGTCCTGTTTGTCAATTTGCCAGCTGGTGCAGGGCTACCCCCGTGTTCCAGTGCACAGCTAGGTAGTTGTTCAGATTACGGCCGGTCGACCTGGGGATCATGCCATGGCCGTATTGTTCGTTATATAGATACTTTTCCCCCTCTCCATGTCTGCTTAGTTTGCATCATTGTAGCTGTCAACAGGTCAGGCCTGGCCTTTTCATGCTTCACTTGCTGTGGGTTCATCATGTGGCAGTCTGTCCGCCGGTTCCTGTAGTGGTTTGGGGGTCATCCTGTCTGTCTACCTCTGTCCGCCTGGATCGCCCAGGCTCGTTTTCTACCTCTGTCTGCCTGGATCGCCCAGGCTCGTTCTACCTCTGTCCGCCTGGATCGCCCAGGCTTGTTCTACCTCTGTCCGCCTGGATCGCCCAGGCTTGTCCTCTGTTTGTCTCGTCCTTCCGCCTCATCCTGTTCTTGTCCTCCTGTGTTAAGTTCCTCAGTCTTAGTCCCCTGTAATGACACCTCCTTCCAGCGCACCCTAGTCCGGTCCGCTCCAGTTTGGCTGGTTGCCAGGCCCCGTCTCTCATTGATAGTCTCGGCCTGGTTCGTCCAGCCTCTGTTCAACTTGTCAGCCTGGTACATCCAGGTCCGGTCTGTCTGCGTGTCTCACCTGTCCTGGATCTCCCAGGTTCACCATCGCATAGGTTCGTCTAGGTTCTGGCTGTCATCTACCGGGTTCGCCGAAGCCTCGTCCACTCTTCTCGGCTGTCCGCCACCTGGCCACGTGGGTAAGTATTTCTGAGTCCACATCATGTCAATTCCCCTGGTTCACTCAGGCTCCGTACGTCGCCACTCCTGCTATTCTCACCTCGGTTCCGCACTTCCGGGTTTCGGTCCGGTCCGTATTTCTCGCCCCTCAGCTAGGCACACCCCGTTCGCTCACGCTGGCCGCGTTCATTCATCTCCCTTTTTTAGGTCGTCCATCCATCCTCACCTCGGGTCTCCTAGGCTCCACGGGTCTTCGCTCAAATCTCTCTTCAGGGCCCCCCAGTCGTGGTTTCGGTCCCCCAGGGTGCAGGGATCGCTCCGCATCTTCCTGCAGGTCGGTCCTGGTTCAGTCACTCCAGTCGCCTGCGGGGTAGTTTCTCCCTTTCATGGCCAGTCCGCATGCCCTAGCTGCCTACGCTCACTCGTTCCCGGCACGCGCAGGTTTTTAGTTCATCGACCGGTACCGTCTGGTCCCCGGTCACTCTGCATGTTCCCCCTCTTTTTCTTCCAGTTTATAGCCGGCAACTTCGTCCGACACGTTGCCCAGGTTCGGGTTCGTCATACGTCTTTTCAGGCTTTTCCAGCAATTTCAGGTTCGTTTACAGGTTTCCCCAGCCCTCTCTCCTCACGGCTCCGATCGTTCTACCTCCCATACAGACGTTGTCATCCAGGGGTGTCTTCTTCCTCTACAGGTCCAAGCATGTCACGGGCCTCGGACATGGATGACGCCATGTCAGTTCCAGAGTCTTCAGTATCAGGCCAGTCCGGCCCAATGTCCTTGAGAAGTTGGACGATCCCGAAGCTGGTGGCGGAACTCACCAGGAGAGGGATTCCACACCCAGCCTCCGCTCGTAAGGTGGAATTATATAAGCTACTGATGACCAGCCCAAGTCCGTCGGGTGTCCAGTCGGGGTTTACATCTATCCAGCAGTCACTGTCCCAGCTACAGGCTACCATCGACTCCCTGGTCAGCTCGGTAGCGGACGTACAGTCCAGGGTGACGGTGCTGGAATCTCGGGCCCCCACGCCCCCCCAGGCATTAAACCCTTTGGCGGTTCCCATGGCTTCGCAGGTGTTTTCATCAGGTATGCCCGGGCTCAGCCCCCAGGTGGCGCCGTCGCATTTAATTCCCGACTGTATCAGAAAAGACATTCTGGCAGGGAAGGACGTGAACTTGGCGTCCATTCTCAGCGCCTCTTAAGACGTGCCCGAGAACAGGGTGATCAACTGTGGCGATGTTTCACTCGTGCTCAGGGCCAAGGACGCGCGACTCAATAGGAAGCTCTCAATCCCTGAGTTTGTGCTGGCTTTTAGTCTTTTCAGGGACATCCTTTGTTCAGCCCAGCCCTCTAGAAGGGAAGAGTTAGACACCTACCTGTACCTAGTCACCGACCTTGGTCACAAGTATGGCGGCTCGTCGTTCTATGACTATCACCGCTCCTTCTCGGCAAAGGCTGCGGCTGCGCTGGTCCAGTTCCAGTTCATCACCAATTGGGCCAACATCGATATGGAGCTATTCTGCTGCCACTTTGCGGGCCTCATTGCTCCTTTGTGTGCCATATGCCAGTCCATATTCCACTCCTCCGACTGGTGTCCCAACACGGTCAACCCCATCCAGGCTAGGTCCCTGCCCAGACCCTCGGCCTCCCAACCGGGCACCTCCGGGGTGGACAAGCTTGATCGCCCTATAGTGTACCTGGGTAGGAGCCAGGTCTGTAATAATTTCAATGTGGGCGTATGCGCCTTCAACAGCTGCAGGGCTCTCCACATCTGCTCCTCGTGTTTCAGGGCTCATCCTCGTTCGGCCTGCCCCAAGAGGTCGGTCAAGCAGTCCTGACTAGCCGACATTAATGTCGAGCTACTCAGTGTCCTTCTGCAGGACCATCCCGACAGGGGATTCGTCCAGTTCCTGTTGTCCAGGTTTACGGAGGGCTTCCACACAGGCCTCATTGCCCTTCCTCAGACCTCTTGGGAGGGCGGCAACTTGCGGTCTGCCACTGGAAACCTGGTGGCGGTTGAGGAGTTGCTCCTGTCGGAGGTCGCTAAGGGGTTCCTCATTGGCCCGCTTGATGTAATCCCCTTCCCATCCTGGCGTATCAACCCGATTGGTTTGGTCTCCAAAACATCGTCCAATAAAAAGTGCTTGATTTATGATCTTTCCGCTCCTCATGCTTCTGCCACACCCAGTCTCAATTCTCTCATTCCATCAGAGGAGTTCTAAATGCAATATTCCTCTATTGATGAGGCAATTAAGTCCATCGTGCTCTTTGGCAGGGGTTCTTGGTTGGCAAAGGCGGATATCGCCGATGCCTTCAAGCTCCTTCCTATCCAACCGCAACTATAAGGGTATTATGGACTCAAGTGGGCTGGTCGCTACTACTTTGTGAACAGGCTCACGTTTGGGTCCAAGAGTAGTCCATGGTTGTTTGACCAATTTGCCAAAGCTTTGCATTGGATCCTCCTTCATCATGGTGGTTTGCCTACCATCATCCATTACCTGGATGATTTCCTGATCATCGAGGGTCCACGAGGCGGGTCAGGCAATCTGGATACTCTGCTCCAAATTTTCTCCAGTCTGCAGGTTCCGGTGGCCCATGCCAAGACTGAGGGTCCCGCCACCAGGGTCACGTTCCTGGGCATCATCCTGGATTCCATCCGGATGGAGGCCAGCCTCTCGGAAGAGAAGCTTGCCAGCTGCCGGGCTGTGATTTCTCATGCCACGTCCTCGGGCTTCTTTTCCAGGGTTGAGCTTCAATCTTTGTTGGGACGGCTCAATTTCGCACCCAAGATCCTGCCACAGGGCAGGGTGTTCATCTCCAGGCTGCTCCAGTGGCTACCTTCGGCTCCCGACTAGGACAACGTCGTCCATCTGGACACCCATGCCATGGCGGACTTGGCCATGTGGTCACTATTCCTGTCCCGTTGGAACGGCGTTTTCCTCTTTGTACCTTCTTGGGGGCCGTCATCCCCCACCGTTTTTTCCGATGCAGCTGCATCCCGCGGGTTCGCTGCTATCCTTGGGACCCATTGGATGGATGGCCAGTGGCCCAATGAGGTCCGGTCGGATCCCGAAGGTCTGAGCTCCTCTTCCCTGCTGGAGCTTTATCCTGTTGGGGCGGCCGTCCAAGTGTGGGGACACCAGTGGGCCAACGCGTCCGTCATGTTTGTCACCGATAATCTGGCTCTGGTCGACATTATTTTGAAAGGCAGGGCGAAATCCCTCAAGATCATGTCCCTTCTCCGCAAGTTAGTGTGGCTCTCCCTGTCCTATAATTTTCACATATTTTGTAACCACATTCCAGGGGTGGAGAACGTAGCCACAGATGCTCTGTCCCGCTTTAATTTCCCCCTTTTTTTCCAGGTGATGCCAGAAGCAGATCCCACGGGGTCCCCACCCCCAGCCTTCAATTCCCTGGTGATGGATTAGAATCCCTTCTCTCACACGCCAGGAACCTACTTCAACATTCTCTCTTCCCCAACACTGCCAGGAATTGCCAAGCCGGCCTCAAAATTTATAAGTTATTTTGCGGGTCTCACCCGCAAGGTACCCTGGATGATATACCCTACTTATTGGCTTTTATCGCCCATTGCCATCTCCACCGCAAGCTTTCATACAATACCATCAAACTGTATTTAGCGGGGATCCAGCACTGCTCCATGCTCCACAGTCCAGGCGGGGGTTCAATTTTTTCGATTCAGGCCGTCAAGGCTGCACTCCGGGGAATCCAGAAAAGTGGGAATGCCTCCCCTGCCCGTAGACAACCTGTCTCTGGTGAAATGTTTAGAAGACTTTCTGATGCTTTGGATGGTCATCTTTTTGGGCCCTCTCGCAGCTTAGTCATCAAGGCAGCAATGTACCTTGGGTTCTACGGTTTCCTCAGGCCAGGCGAATTCACCCGCACCACTTCCGGGCATGAAGGGCTGCAGCGTCAGCAATTGACCTGGGCCCAGGACCATTTCATCCTCCATCTACTTTCCACCAAAACTAGCCAACATGGCCTCTAATGATTGGTGCCCGGGTCCTTCAACAGTTATTGGCTCTGCTACAAGATGCTCCCCCCGAATTCCCGCTGTTGCCTTTCCATACAGGTAGTCTGTCTTCTGGCCTGCCCCGCTTTAAGTGTCCTGTCAGAAAGGACCTTCAGCGCAGCAGGAGGTATTGTCACTGACAAGAGAAGTCACCTAGGTCAAAATAGTCTAGATTACCTCACCTTTATTAAGATGAATGAGGCGTGGATGCGGAAGGGACTGACAGTGGGGGATGCATTTGACTAAAAAATGCCTGATGAGTTGCCTTGGGCTAAAAATGGTCCCCATGCTGCTGTATTTAATCTCTGCATGACGGATGACTTGCGTGACTTCTCCGCCACCAACTAGGGTTCAAGCCGCAATGTTTCAGTACACTTTTTGCCTGCTACTGCTGCGGCTGCAACAATACCTAATTTTTCAGGCATGAGTACATGCCAAATTTTTCTGGCCTCTGGTGCTGCACTGTGGCTGCAAAAACAAAACAAAAAAAAGGCACATACATGTGTCAATTCCCCTTCGTGATCGTTACCTTGTTGTGGTCAAGGGGCTTGTGTATCACAATAAAGCGATCACCTCTATGAGTGTGTTGGCAATGTTGGCACACCCCAGATGATAATGTCGTTGCTTCATTGTGAACAGACCAAAAGTGATCGGCTGGATAATTTTTCATAGAAAAAACATAAATTTTCTTTTTTAACATCTAAGGTGATCATTAAAGCCTACTAGGCCAACAATGGGCCCACACTGCAGAATCATTGTTTTCTGGGTCACTGAACTACCTCAGCACGACCATAGGCTTTGAAAAACCACCATCACCTGCAATCTCCCAAACGTGCGCACGAGCACAGTCATCACTTCAGCAAGATTGACGCATAGAGGAATAAAATTTATGTCATGAGTGTGTCAACTATTGACAACTCTTTGCGGTTGTCTAAAATCTATTTGATACACGTCCCCTTATAGGGGACGTAACAGGGATTAGACTGATAAGAATAGTACTACTTAACACACCACTCATATAGGGTGGCACAGTACATTGCACGGCGCACGCGCAGTGCCCCAAATTGGAAGTAAAAGGACCGACCAATCATCTTTTTCCATCTCTCGGTTCCTAAAATCTATTCGCTACACGTCCCCTGATAGGGGACGTAACAGGGATTAAACTGATAGGAATAGTACTACTTAACACACCACTCATATAGGGTGGCACAGTACATTGCACGGCGCATGCGCAGTGCCCCAAATTGGAAGGAAGAGGACTGACCAACCATCTTTTTCCATCTCCAGGTTCCTAAAATCTATTCCATACACCGGCCACTGATAGGGGACAAAACAGAGATTAAACTGGTAAGAACAGATTTTTTTAATTTTAAAAAACAGGACAGCCTCTGCGGAGCTGGGTATTTTTTGGTCGCATTACTGAACGCTCATGCACAATGGTTGTAGGCTCATATGTCCTTTTGCGGAGGTGACAAACCTGGTCAGTCAAACCCAAGGCAACATAATCGACCTCATCCCATATGCGTTTTTTCTGGAGCGTGCCCGCGGAAGAGTGCTGGATCAGGCCGTAGATGAGCATGAAGAGGAAGAGTTGTGTTTACCATCACCACCAGAAGCAGCCTTGTCATGGTCGATTGCTGGACCTGCGGCACTGCAGAGAGAGGAGTCTGAAGAAGAGGAGTCAGAGGAGGAAGGTAGCTTTGAGGAGGTGGAAGACCAACCACAGCAGGCGTCCCAGGGGGCTTGTTGTCACCTTTCGGGGACCCTTGGTGTTGTTCGTGGCTGGGTGGAGGAAGAGACTTTCAATGACGTCAGTGAGGACAAGGAACGGGACATGGCTAGCTTGGTATCCAACCTTGGGCAAATTGACTGTTTGCGGTTGTTTGCGGTGCGTTAAACGGGAGTTTTGTCTGTCAGAGTTTTGTCTGTCACTGTGAAGCGGGCGTAACCCTTACACTACCTGATCGTTACAACATCATACCTGATCGTATACACACACTGGATGTTTTAAAGCACGTTATTGCAAACAATTTAGGAATGTTAGGTGACTTATGCCCTTTATGAATTAAAACCCGACTCTGCGTCAACTACGTAATTTTTCATGGGAGTTTTGCCATGGATCCCCCACCGGCATGCCACAGTCCAGGTGTTAGTCCCCTTGAAACAACTTTTCCATCACTATTGTGGCCAGAAAGAGTCCCTGTGGGTTTTAAAATTTGCCTGCCTATTAAGGTCTATGGCGGTTCGCCCGGTTCGCCCGTTCGCGAACATTTGCGGAAATTCGCGTTCGCGAATGGAAAATTTTATGTTCGCGACATCTCTAATGAAGCAGTGAAATGAAGTTGTTCATCCTGTAGTCCTGGTGACTGACAAATAACGTGGCCTCCTCAAAGGGCCTGCGAAAACAGCAGGTGTCACGCATGAGCTGCCACTGACTGACATCAAAGGTACAGAGAGGAGTACTCCTGTCCACTTGGATCATCAAGAAATCGTTGATGGCCTTTCTCTGTTCGTATAGTCGGTCCAACATATGGAGGGTGGAATTCCAACGGGTGGAAATGTCACATATCAGCCTATGTTGGGGGATGTCGTTCTGCCGCTGCAGCTCAAGGAGAGTATGCTTTGTGGTGTACGAGTGGCTGAAATGCATGCAAAGTTTTCTGGCCATTTTTAGGATGTCTTGCAAATGGGTGGAAGTCTTCAGGAACGGGTTGACAACCAGATTGAACACATGTGCCATGCAGAGCGCATGGCTCAGCCCTCCTTGACGCCAACACCATGTTTTTCCCATTGTCGGTCACCATGGTTCTCATTTTGAATTGTCGCTGAGAAAGCCAATGTAAAAAATTTTGATGAAGGACACAGAGCAGTTCCTCCCCTGTGTGACTCAGTTCGCCCAGGCAAATGAGGTGCAGAACAGCGTGACACTGCTGTGCTCTGCACATGTGGTATGCTGGAGGGGCACTGTGAATTGTCCCTGCAGTGGAGGCTAAGGACACGGTGGAGGATGAGGAGGCAGAGGCGTATATTGTCGCAGGACCAACGGTGTGACTACATGAAGGCGGAAGTATCGTCACCTGGCCAAGTTGCTGGTGTGGCTGTGCAGGAACTACATTTACCCAGTGGGCTGTAAAGGACATGTATTGTCCATGACCGTAGTTACAGATCCACACGTCAGTGCTGCCGTCAACTTTGGCAGACACTGACAGGCTCAAGGACTGGCTCACCTTCTGTTCTACATGTGTGTGCAGGGCTTGTACTGCCTTTTTGGCAAAGAAATTACGACTTGGCACAAGCCATCAGTTCTCTAAAAGGTGCAGAGTCCACCACTTGGAAAGGGAGGGATTGCAGCACCAGCAACTTGGACAGGAGCACATTCAGTTTCTGCACCATTTGAGTGCACGCATACTGTTGTCTCTTGGCAATTGCGTTGGCGATCGATTGCTGATGGAATTACTGATGAGGAGTAGGAGGAGCAGGAGCATCAGGACCAGCAGATGATGGGAAGGACAGACAGCTACCTTCGGCTGAGGTGGTGGAGCCTTGACTGGCTGAAACCGGGTGCGTGCCACAGGGTGATGCAGTGGTTGCTGCAGCAGGCTGGACCACCACCTCAGAGCCACGGTTCTCCTAGGCCACTTTATGGTGACGCTGCATATGTTGACGCAGGGCTGTGGTGCCAACATTGGCACCCTGCCCGCGCTTCACCTTCTGCCCACAGATTCTACATATGGCCATGTTCACCTTACGACACAAAAGGCTTTAGAATATATAACTGCACCGCTGAACGGCAAATATATTTTCCTTTTTTCCACCTATACACTCCACAAAAGGTTTTAGAACATATAACTGCACCGCTGAATGGCAAATATATTTTTCTTTTGTCACCAATACACAACAAAAATGGCTTTAGAACATATAACTGCACTGCTGAACGACAAACATATTTTTCTTTTGCCACTAATACAAGCCCAAAAAATGCTTTAGAACATATAACTGCGCCGAACAAAGGCAAATAAGACGTAGAAATATTTCCTTGTACTAAACTCTAATGGCTGCATCAAACAGCACTTGCACCCCAATAACGGTTTGCTGGAATTACAGAGCGGTATAATGGCAATTTGGATTCCCAGTCAGTGCAGCAAGGTGTAATAGATTGTTCCTATTACCCTGGATTTAACCTCCCCTACTGAACCCTCTTCAAAATAAATGCTGTGGAATGATTCCTCCCTATCCTTTCCCTACACCTTGAATAATATTTCCCTGAACTTGTAAATCGTTTTTTTTAGCACAATGAAGTCTTTCCTAGAACTATCCCTAGCGCCTGCTGACGTCTTTCCCTGCACTGTCCACTGGAAAATGGCAGAATCCAAGATGGCTGAGGCTATTTATAGGGCTGTGACATCACAGGGCTGGCTGCTGATTGGCTGCATGCATGGCATTATGGGCAATCCCGCGTTTCCAGAGTTCCCTGCTCCATGTACTCACACGTGCAGCAGCCATTTTAGGAAAAATGTGATTCGTTACCATGAAGCATGAGAAACTTTGGATTTGGTGCAAACAGCAGTAAACACATTTCACATCAGTTACACAAATTATAACTGTGTTACATAGCATCTAGTTCAAAAGAAGTTTCAAATCACTACAAATGTCATTGTCACACCAGAGTTTTATTGAAGGCATGTTATTCTTGCATAGGCAACATATGACCAAAACCTTCCGAAAAACTGGCAAGGCCAGATATGCCCTGGTCAGATTGGGAACAGGTGATGCCACTGATACTGTGGGTGCACGGGCAAAACATGGTAAACCTAAACCAAGCTCATCTGCCTCTAGCTCTGTGCAAGCAACTCACGTACAGTTTTTCTCCCACAAGGCCTTCACACAATGCCACTGCCGTGTGTAAGATCTGCAGGATTAAAATAAGCCATGGGCGTTCAAACACAAACATAGGTACCAGGGCTCTACTGCAGCATAGGAGGCTGCATCACTGGATCTTGTGGGAAAATCGTACTGGCCTGCATTCTGAATCAGATCAAGTCTGTCTTCCTTCTCCTGGTCTTTGTGGAAGACAGCCCACATTCCCAAGCAACACAAGGACCTTGTCATGATAATCAGCTTCTTCTCCTGCTCAGATTCCTCCTCTTTGTCTTTTGTTCCATGGTGAGACATCCATAACAGAATGTACGGGCATGAGGAGATTATTCTGGACCAGCAATTAGCTTAAGTGCAAGCTGAACTCCCACCTGATGGTGATTTGTGGTAAAATGTGGCTCAGTTTTGCACCTTTACCAAAATGTAATTATTCTGTAAAACGGAAGTTGCAGATTTTGCCTAATCCCATCACTGAGGCTCCTGGCCAAGCATCCTTACTGGCACAGCTCCATGCCTTCACCAACATTTAATTCTTCTGTATGATATATACTGTATACTTCTGCCCAGCTCTCCATTTTTTTCTATAAAATTCTAAAAAAAAATCTCAATTTCTAAATGCTTGTGACCTTTCCCTGGTACCTACCATGTTCTATGACCCCATGGACCCTGGGAAGGCAGACTGGAACAGTGACTGAAACTGGCCCAATTTTCTCTCTCTGTACTGTCTTGTCCAGCCTCCATTGTCATCTTAGAGAGAGTTTTGGGCATAGAAGATGACATCATGACACCCAAACGGAAAAAGTTGTCCTCAATAAAAAATTATTGAGAAATGAATCTGTAATGATTTTCATTCACCTTCGGCTAAGGGCAATGAATTGATCTGACCTTGCCAACGGTGCCCCATCATTCCACTGCATCTGTCTGCCTGCCTACCATCATGTTCTATACCATATGGCTGTTGCAGCCACCATCATGCCACTTCCACTGTCTGTCTGCCTACCATCATGCATCATACTATATGGCTGCAGCTGCCACCATGGCGGTGCTGAACTGCCACTTCTTGCCTGCCTACCATTATGTTCTATACCGTATAGAGGCTGAAGCAGCTGCTGCCACCACAGTTGTTGTTCCATGCTCCTAATCCGATACTGCCACTTCTATTACCCCTACTGCCACTACAATTACCTCTACACATTCACCATTAGGACTACTTCTACCCCAGCTGCACACACATCTACTGCCTTGGCTGTTCCATGCTGTGCTGCTAATGCTGCCACTACTATTGCAGCCATGTGCCACTATTACCCCTGCACACCTTACGCTATCCACATCCACACGGCACTGCTCACAATTAAAAAGGAACATTTTCCAGTCTAATTTAAGTTCAGAACAAGCCACTCATTCTTCTGACAATTAACACTTGTGTGTATATAAATATGGGCAGGTATTCTGCCCCCAATAAGGTATTATTTTTTATGCTTGCGCAGAACAAGCCATCTTTTCTTCAGATGTTAATGTGTGTGTATAAACAGGGGCAGAGAGAAATGGATATAACCCGGAAGTAAATTGTAAGTGCCATAGCAAAGGGTCTGAATTCTTATGTCCATGTGTTCTGAATGATGTATTGTTGGTGTATATTTAATTATGGTCATATGTCACAATCTATTAGGTCTGTATTTTACTTATGTCCTCTTGGAATATTGTGGATCCAAAAAAACAGCAAATAATGAGCATATATATGTTTTTTTATTTTTATTTCAGCTGCTTATTATACAAGGTGAACCCAAGCTCTAAAGAATAAAATATCCATTTAGTCAGTTTAGTTAATCTTAAGTTACCCTATCAAGCAGCGCTTAAATAGTCACTAGAGTGATTGCCAGATCACTAGCCTGCTTGTCTAAAACAATTATCACTCATTCTCTTCCACCTTGAGAACAAGTTTAATTACTGAATGAATGGCTACACTGGGAACAACAAAACATACGGCAGAATAAAATATACAGTATATGGTGAAGAATGGTAAATGTGGCATCCATCTATTACTCATAGACTTTTATGCTTGGTGCATGGAATTGATGTTTTGTTGTGTCTTTTGAACGTCCGATTCAAAATATTTTACAACAGAGACCAATTTATCTCATGGTTTATAAGACACTATCCAGATGTTACTAGATTGATATCAAGCTCTGCCATAATTCAAAGTAATGTTTGAAAGCTCAGGTATTACACCAGGGGCTGGATAACTACTAATGTTATCATATGGGTTAAGAAATAACATTATTACTTTTACTTTCCAAGAGAGAATATATAGAAGTGAGCAAATGGAGTCAGGAATATAAGACATATAAATAAAAGTGGAAATGCTTTTGCACTGTTTTAAAGGGTACTAGCAATGAAGGAACGTCCTTTACTACTAAAGCTTTACCTGTTATGACTTAACAGCCTAATATAAATGCCTATGCAGGAGCCTAAATAGAGACAAGGCAGTAAGTAGATATGTGTGTGGCTGTGTTGGAGTAGTAGCAGTAGTGGGGGCTCTTTAAGGATAATGTTAGTGGCAGGGGTAATGGAAGTGGCAGTATGGGGATTAGCAGTAAATAATACCAGCCACTATGGTGGTGGCGGCAGAAGCAGCCATACAGTACTGAACATGATGGTAGGCAGGCAGACAGGGGCAGTAGCATGATGAGGCTGGCTATAAATAGCCACCATCAGAAATTGCAGATCTATTAATTGGCATCAGCCGGAGAAATGTGAAAATCGTCACAGATCCATTTTTGATTGATTTTGATAAATGTGATGTTTTGTACATGGGCAGAAACAACTTTGTTCGTTTGGGTATGATAACACAACCTACCATGCTAAAAACCGTCTCTGAGATGACACTGGAGGCTGGACAAGACAGTACAGAGAGAGCAAACTGGTCCAGTTCTGGCCACTGTTCCAGTTTACCTGCCCAGACATCCATGGGGTCATGGAACATGGTATTCACCAGAGAAAGGCTACAGTACAATTTGGATTGAACCTGGTTGTTCAGGCAGTATGTCTCCATCATATTCATAATACTGATCTGACTGCTGTGGCTTCTGCTGCTTGTGGTAGAGGAGATGGCGGGGGATGGGTGACTCAAACTGGGGGCAGAGCGGGGCCTCCCAGTCAGACATGAGGATTGCATGCATTTACTCACAGAAAGCTGTGTCAAGCAGAAGCCCATGGAGTCAGAGAACATATGTATGTGCCAGGAGAAAGACATTTAGCAAAAAAGACAATTTTAAACATAAAAAAAAAGAAAATGGACAGATGGGCAGACATATGAATATCATAGAGCAGAATAAAATTTTGGTCAAGATGCAGAACTGCACGACAAAATGAGACAGTTTTTACACACAGCTGGCCAGAAGTACTGCTGCTATAAAGAAGAAAAAAACTTGAAGGTACAAAACAGAACAACATTTCTAAAAGGGGACAATTTTTACAGACAGTTGGCAAGAAGAACCAATGGCAAAAAATATCATACTGCATTATAAAATTTTGGTAAAAGCATTTTAATGCTGTACAGAGACGGATCTCCATATAGCATTATTCCGAAGCTTTGAGGGAAGCAACTTCAGATCTAGGAGCCGAAGCTGGCTTTACTCATCACTAATGACAATGTAAAAGACATTGTACTGCCCTCTGATGCAGCCTTGATGGGGTCAGAATGCCTGGCCATATGGTGAGTGACTCCTCGGGGTGGTGGGACGAGAGGGGTCGCCATTTCAGACACTCTAGGCATTTGCTCACCAAAAGCTGGGCCAAGCTGCATACACAGTGTTTCTTGGTAATAATGTAATTTGACCTCCCTTTTGGAGGGAGGAAAACATTCCCCCATTTTGCTTTGATAGCAAGTGTCTAAAGCAGGGATGCTCAACCTGCCAGCACCTTTTGCAAGCCAGTTAACAAAAAAAAAAAGAAGGCTTGCACAACTAATTTAATGACGTGCGCCATGCAAGGAGCATGTGTTATTTCCCTCAAATTCAGGATGACCATTGTCGCTGACAAGCTTGCCCAGTTGGAGTTAGTGGGGTGACAGCCAGTGGGACGTTTGCTACTGGATGTCCTTTAGCAACTGCTCGCCTGTGTGGCTAATCTCGCCCAGCTTGTAATGACCGACGACACGCACAGGGAGGAAAACAGGGAAAGCCCTGCCCAAGGGAGAGGGAAAGGTGGTGACCCCTAACTCACCTTGCGGCTGGCACCTGACTGCCCTGACGTCCCTAGACGGGTTCCTCACCTGTGCGGCGATCACGTGCCTAAACCCTGGCTTTCCCTAATATGAGCCCTGGATAGTGAACAGGCCGGTGGGATCGCTAGTCCACACCACTATCACTAAGAGGGAAACACCAGGGAGAGGACAGACAAAACATACAAACACATACACCCAGGTGGGCGACCACAATAAACCAAAAAGGTCCAACAGGGATCTGGAGGGTAGCGTACTGGACCAACTACCAGCGAACGCAGCAACACAGCTCCAGAAGGTCAGAATAGATGTCCAGGCAGGAAGCTCTATCTCTGGCAACCAGAGAAGTGTGAGAGAGAAATATAAGGAGGTCTGGGAGTGCTGGACAAGGAACAGCTGAGGAGAAGGAGCTACGGATCCCTGAGTGAGCCAAAAGGGTTTGCTAAGCAAACCCAGAAAGCTACTATAA